>NC_040096.1:33919884-34221550 GCF_003369695.1 Bos indicus x Bos taurus | reverse complement strand
GAGGAACCTGTTTTGCCTCACTGATGGCCCTGAGCCTGCAATGATGACATCAGCCCAGGAAGGTCATGTCTTATAGGCGGCACTGGAGCAACGAACTCTCACAAAGAAAAGCAGTCAACTTGTTTCTCTTCATACATAGACTGTCAGAACCAAGGTGAAATTCGTGGATTTCTGCCATGAAGCCAATCTCTTTAAGTGGCCCCACAGTTCTCTGTGGAAGGAGCGTGAATGGCCACTTCTTGGCAGCACCCCAACTCTGGTCAGGCCTCCACCCCTCCCCCTCAGCCCATGTTCTTGGGGCACTTACCCCAGGAGTGGCCCAGGCCAGAGGCTATTGGCCTCCTCTGAGCCCCTGGCCAGTCATTGGTTGAAGAATAGGCCTGTGATCAGTCTGGGCCAATAAGACGTGAGGAAGGGTTTGCTGGAGGCTTCTGGGACAAAGGCTTCTTCACTTTCCTGAAAGAATTTCTAGAAGCATATTTCCCCCTTGGGCAAGGACAACTATGTTAGTTATCTATTCCTGTTTGACAAACTATCTCAAAACCTGATGGCTTTACACAGCAGATAATTATTACCTCAGTTTCTGAGGGCCAGGAATCCAAGAATAATTCTGCTAGCTCAGAGGCTGTTTTGAGGGGCTGCTGTCACCTGAGGTTTGGCCAGAGTCGAGGATCGGCCTCCAAGCTCACTGGATTAAACCGGCCCTTCCTCAAGACCTCTCAGTGGCTGTTGGCAGGGCGACTCGAGCTCTCCCTGGCTATTGGTTGGAGGTCAGTTTTTCACCTTAGAGGCCTCTTCCAGGGTCACTGGAGTGTCCTCACCATATCAGCAGCTGACTTTCCCCAGAGCAAGTGATCTCAGGGACAGCAGCTCAAAGCTGTGTTCTCTCACCACCTCGTCTCTGAACCTACATGGTGTCATTTCTGCTTTTTCCTAGTTGTTAGATGCAAGTCCCTAAGTCTAGCCCCATTCAAAGAGAAGGGGATTGGCTTTGCACCTTCTAAATGTGTAGACATATTTTAAATCTCACTGAGGAAGCCTGCACCTCCCAAAATTCTGGGCAGCTATCCTCGCAATTACAAAGGGGGATCCAGTTTTTAGAAAGATGTAAAGAAATCAGGCCCTTGATGCCACTGTAGGAATGCTGAATTAAACCAGCTCTAAACCAAGTCTACTTGGAGACTTTCCAGTTATATGAGCCAACAAGCCCTCTTTATAGTTTCAGCTAGTTTGGAAACTTTCCATAAAACTATAGTTTCTACTGTCTGAAACTGAATGCTTCCTAATCCAGGCAGTGAGGGTGTGGAATTCCCTGGACCACTAGGGAATTCCAAACTCATGGTACAGTTCAAGGACAATCCCCCACTCCAGTGCCTGAGCGGGGATTCAGGACATGTCCCAGCCACTCCCTGGGCTGCCCTGCACACCAGGGTCAGTGAACTCTTTCCTAAGTACCAATCAGCCTAGGCGCGTCCACCACCTGATGAAGAGACTTGATTAAGAAGAAACTCCAGGACACTCACATATCTGCCATGCACTCACTTTGTTTCCCAGACAGAATGCTCAAATACAAGATTTTTAAGATCAAAAACCAAACCCTGGGAGACCTCTTAGTTGAATCCCAGCAATGAGATCAGTTTGGGGCACTCAGGCCTTGATGAGTCCTAGATCATTCAAATTCCAGAAGGTCATTCTAGATACGACTTCAACTACCAGCTCAGTTCAACACTTGCATGGAGTGGGAATTTACAAACAATTTTAAGAACTGACAAGTATGTGGTTGAATTCCTGTCTACCCAATCAGGGATGGGGCCCTGGGCAAATGCTTAGCTGCTTTATCTGTTCGTGGAAAAATTAGCACCCAGCTCACCAACTACTGCAGGAAATAATGAAATCCTATATATATTATGTATACATATGGCTATTGTCTCATTTTTTCGCTCCCTTTCTGTTTCTGCCGATGCTCAAACTGAAAGTGACAGGAAGTTAAGGTCCACCCTCACCAAGTCCTTCACAAGGGGTATGTGAATTATCTGAGGGGTGCAGATGGACTCATGGGCAGGCAAGCTCAAACCCCTCTTGGGTCTCTCAGGAGAGCCGGCCAGGGCTCGCCAAGCTCTTTTGCTCTCCTTTCCCATCACCTCTGACATTCTGGAACTACCCTGCAGTTCTCAGAGTGCGCGTAGTACACATTTAGATCCATCTAAAATTCTGCCTGGGCATCCCAAGTAGCTCAATGGTAAAGAATCCACCTGCCAATGAAGGAGACGTGGGTTCAATCCCTGAGTCGGGAAGACCCCCTGCAGTCAAATGGCAACACATTTCAGTATTCTTGCCTGGAAAATTCCATGGACAGAGGAGCATGGTGGGCTACATAGTCCATAGGATGGCAAAGAGTCAGACATGACTAAGTAACTGGACATGCATGCAAAATTCTGCCTATGACAGAGAAGGTAAATATTTTGACTAGGATCAGATTTGGATAAATAAACAGCAAGTCCAAACCACAGGCTTACACAAAACAGGAATGGATTTCCTCTCACATATAGGGCAGTCCAGGGCTAGTTTATCAGTCCTATGGAAAACCCAAGCTCTGTCTCCATGCATGCCAGCAACGGCTTTGTAGCCTCATGGCCACACGTCATGGTCCAAGACACTGCCAGAACTCTACTCAGGCTTCTAGGCAGAAAAGGAGGAAGAACTAAAGAAGACAAAAAGAGCCTTTCCTCCCCGCTGAACCAGATCCATCTAAGCAGGCTTCCTGGAGGTCCCACACAAGTCCAGCTATGTCTAATTTTCCAGAACTTACCTGCATGATTGCACCTAGCTACAGGGAGACTGGGAAATGTAATTTTTTTTCTTGGTAACATACCAAGTCTTGGCTGCAGTAAATTAGGCCAACTGGAGGAAGAATGGGAAGGAAGCCTGGTTCTTTCATTGAAAAAGAAAGCTGAAAATCTGACCCTGTCTAACATCTGGGTCTGTTGCTTAATCACTGCAGAACATGTCCAGGGGGG
Source organism: Bos indicus x Bos taurus (assembly GCF_003369695.1). NCBI lineage: Eukaryota > Metazoa > Chordata > Mammalia > Artiodactyla > Bovidae > Bos > Bos indicus x Bos taurus. The sequence continues at coordinate 34,218,533 of NC_040096.1, read as the reverse complement.
TGGGGGCCAGGAATGTGCCTGGAAACTCAGAAATCCCCTACCTCTAGTACAATGCTTGGCACAGAATAGATGAACAGTATTTTCATTTCTCATACGTCAGATATGCAGATGACACCACCCTTATGGTAGAAAGCTAAGAGGAATTAAAGGGCCTCTAGTGAATGTGAAAGAGGAGAGTGAAAAAACTAATTTAAAATTCAACATTCAAAAAACGAAGGTCATGGCATCCGGTCCCATCACTTCTCGGCACAGGGATGGGGAAACAATAGAAACAATGACTTGCTTTATTTTCTTGGGCTCCAAAATCACTGTGGGTGGTGACTGCAGCCGTGAAATTAAAAGATGCTTGCTCCTTGGAAGAAAAGCAATGACAAATATTTAGACAGCATATTAAAAAGCAGAGACATTAATTTGCTGACAAAGGTGCATATAGTCAAAGCTATGGTTTTTCCAGTAGTCATGTACGTGTAAGAGCTGGACAATAAAAAAGGCTGAGCACCAAAGAATTGATGCCTTCAAACTATGGTGCTGGAGAAGACTCTTGAGTCCCTTGGACTGCAAGGAGATCCAGTCAGTCAATCCTAAAGGAAATCAACCCTGAGTATTCATTAATTGAAAGGGCTGATGCTGAAGCTGAAGCTCCAATACTTTGGCCACCTGATGCAAAGATCTGACTGATTGGAAAAGACCCTGATGCTGGGAAAGACTAAGGTCAGGAGGAAAGGGGGACGGCAGAGGATGAGATGATTGGATGGCATCACCAACTCTATGGACATGAGTTTGAGCAAACTCTGGGAGATGGTGAAGGATAGTGAAGCCTGGTGTGCTGCAGTCCATGGGGTCACAAAGAGTCAGACATGACTGAGCGACTGAACAATGATGTTCTCATTTCTGTGGTAGATACCGTATGGTAATTCCCTGTCTCATGATAATCACTTCTTCTCTGGGAAAGACCCCAAAAACACACAGATGGGTCCTGAGTAACCCTCCCTTCTGACCACAGAGGACAGTTCTTCTTGAGTATCAACTCACCCAGACTGAGCCATTCATGGTCCCTTCCTTCTGAAGGGACCTTCTGAAGCCCATGTGAGGAAAGAGCAACAATCCTTCCCTGGTGGCCAACCAGAGAGGAGTCAGGGAGAGAGGGAAGAAGTCACTGAAAAGAATGAAAGCCTCAGAGAAACTCAGAGAAGAACTCTGAACACACAGGTCATGCCCAAGACCTTGTCTCTCTTCTCAGAGCCCCAGAGGCCAAGACACACCTCTTTTCTTCAGGTGAACCCCTGTCTGTGCCACCCAACTCAAGCTGGCTTTCTGTCACTTGCCATCAATAACTCTGACTGCCTTTCCCTTTCTAGCAGGGAAGAGCTTCCGTATTTATAACACATTTAATTATAGAATGGTATTTGTTAGAATTCTTTCAGTAACAAGTGGCAGAAATCTAGCTCAAACTGGCTAAAACAAAAATAAACACATAAATAAATAAAAATCCACAGACATAAATTTAAAAAGTCAGGACAGAAGCTGCTGATCCAATGGTGTTTCAGGGCTCACTCGCTCGCTCTGCAGCTCTCTCCCTGACTCTTGGTTCTCCTTTCTTTCATGTTGTCTGTGCCCTCCTGCGGCCACCTTCATAGGGCAAGAAGAAGCCAAGGCGACTCCAGACTCCATGATCCTCAGAGCTCACCCGCCTACAGGTAGATGGACCCCCGCCCTCTTCAACAACCACACATCTTACAGTAGAGGTCTGATTGGCCAACCAGGGTCACATGTCCATCTCTTGGTCAATCATAGTGGACAGGGCCACTATACACAGCCTGACGGGCAGGCATGTGTCACCACCCAGCTCTGCACCCAGGGGCCAGCAGCCTCCGTGGTTGACAGGGCCTCAGGATGCGGATCAGTCTCCAATGCAAGGAGGCACTGGGCAGGCACAGTGATACCATTTTGCACTGTGGAACAAGCAAAAGTTTTGGAGCCAAATGGATGTGGGTTTAAATCCTAGGTTAACCACTGAGTGAACATGTGGCCTTGGACAAGCTACTTCAGCCTTAATTTTTTTCAGCTTTAAAATGGGGATAATCAGGAGTTGCCAGGTGGTCCAGTGGTTGGGACTCAGCACATTCACTACCATGGCCCAGGTTTAATCCCTGGTCAGGGAACTAAGATCGCATAAGTCATACAGTGTAGCCAAAAATAATAAATAAAAACTTTAAATTTCTTTTTAAAAAATGGGGAGAATCACTTCTGCTCTTCAGTGTTGTTGCAAGAATAAAGTAAGATAATAAAGCACTTCAAATATCGTGGCTTCTCAAAGTAGCCCACCTAACTTCTTTGCATTTGAGAGCACTCTACTACCTGCTGTGACTTAGCTTAGGGTGTGGAGGTCATTCATGAGGGTGATGTGTTTCTTTTCACATGCACAGATTCAGGCTGTGTCAAATTGTCACTAAGTCAAACCATACCCCACCGCTGCCTCATTCCCTCCTTACAGTGATCTTCTATGTTCTAACCCCACCCTGACTCTAGTAGTTTAAACAGTCTGGATCAGAGAGTGGGAAGGACCTAGAGATGTTTGGAGAGAAGTCAGCCATGGAAACAAGTCTCAGGGTTATGGCCTTTCTAATCTTGAGGAACAGAAAGTGAGTCGAGCATATTTTTATTATTATTACTAAACTAGCATTAAATTCCTTTTGCTCTTTCTCCCTCCCCCGCTTCTTTCCTGCCTTTTTTTCACCTTAGGAGGGGTCATATGGTCTTCTGAAGGTCAGGAGACCTTCCCAGGAAGGAATGCCATCTGTCCTCCCTACCCAGGCTGGCCATGAAGGCTGACAAAGACTGAATTTTCATGTCCTGGAGGAAAGGGACCCCACTTGGAAAACTGTTTCTATTAATGGATCCTGGGCTATTCTTTTTGACTGGAGAGAGTGAAATGAAGGAAAATATGGGACAGAGTTGATGGAAATTTGGGGGTAAGAATAAAACAGGGTGGAGGAGCGAAGAAGATGAGACCTGGAAGCCAGGGGCCCACAGCCCTCAACAGAGGAAGGTTTCCAGTTTGGAGATCCCTGCAAAGCGCATCTCTAAGGACTGATTCTCCCCGGTGCCATCCATCACAGCCCTCCTATGAGAACATACTCCCCAAGGGCTGAGCACCCACAGGGACTTCCCACGCAGTGAGCGCAAGCTTGATCCCTACTCTTCCCTCATCTACTCTGTGGGCCCCTTCTGGCACCCCTAAGACTCCTGTAAATAGAGGAGCCCTGTACCCCAACTCCAGAGGTGAATAAGTAGCCCAGGGTACTCCCTGCCAGGTTCCAAGTCACCATCACTGTCAGCCCCCCACCTCTCCACCCCCCACCCCTCCCACCCATCCCCCCACTCCACCCCCTGCGTCTCCGGGCCTTCCTGTGCCCCACCCCACCCCAGCAGCCTCACTGCCTCCTGCAAGACAAAGCACAGTTTTTGACCTTTATAAGACCAGACATTTTTTATTTTTGATGGCTTCACCCCAAATCAGTGCAAACATATTAAAATATTAAAAATCCTCTGTAAAATTGTTGAAAGGATATTTATAATTTTGCTCTTGAAACCATTTGGCTAGGAGTAACTGATTTAAATTACAATTGGGGAATTCTTGTAAAATGAGAAAAACCCAACCCACACATTCCTTCAAATGTAATGAAAGTTTCATGAATACTAAATTTAACAATTAATGAGGTTGATATAATGTTACAGTTGGACATTTGATTAAGGATTTATTGATTTCAATTTTGCAGTGTTCTTATTTTAGAGCAGGTAATTTTTTTTCCAGCTGTCAAATATTCAAATGATGCCCCTGTGGAGGCTCTTGTGGGCAATATATGAGCAACCTGGGCCAATACGTCTTGCCTATCCTCCACCTGAAGCATACATCCCTTTATAAACACACACACAAGACAAACAGGACCTTGGTTAGACTGTGAAGTCAGAGTCTACTCCCAATGAAGAAGACAACGGGCCAGTTAAGAGCAGAGATGGAAGCAGGTCACATCATGTCATGTCATACATCATAAAAGAAAGAACTTCCTTACTACAACCAGTGGCTGGACCTGCTAAGGGCACAGAGGTTGAGACAAGCCAGCCTTGGAAGTTGGCATAGGTGCCTCCACCCTCCCAAGGAGGGTGAGTAGAGGGGGCAGAAGGGAGGGGACCACTTGCCCTGGTTTTCACAGCCAGTCACAGATCAGCTGCCTGAACGTATTTGGGGACTACAGCCTCCGTGTTCCAGGAAGGTGACCCCGGGGCTAGTGGGCTGTGAGGTTTCTCCCTGACACAAAGACAGTGCCCTACAGGGAGGATGTGGAAAGGCAGACAGAGGGCTGTTGGGGTAGATGCAGAGAGGAGAGGAGGGAGAGGCTGGGGAGAGAAAATCATTGAGACGGAGCTGGAATGAGGGCAGGAAGAAAGGTGGGAAGAGAGCTGGACTGTGTGCCAGTACTCAGGGGAAGGGAAGGAGGATCTCCCAGGATTGGGGTGGCCCTGGGACAGCAGCAGCAGCTAGGTGTCACCCAGGGATGGAGGCGGGGGTGGGAGTGATGTAGCCAGGAAAGACAGGGGCACTAGTTCTCGGAACACCCGCGTGATGTTACCCAAGCTTTCTCCACACAGAGGCAGAGGGGTCTGCAGGGGCATCTGGGGTTGGCAAGAACCTCTCCCAGTACCCCAGCCTCCCCTCGGAACAGGAGGGAGGGCCTGGGCTGAGGCAGCCCTCAGCCTGGTCTGCAGCAAGGGCCGAGGCAGAGAAATGTCACTCTGTCAGCCCCCCGCCCCCGCCCCATCTCTTTAAGGTACCGAGTGTACCAGCCGCCCCCCTCGTCCCACAGCGTCAGCACCTCGGAAGTTAAACATTGTGCCACTAGGTGGAGCCAAAGCCCACGGCAACAGCATGGAATTGGGAAGTTCAGCGGCCAGGGTTTGAGGACAGTGGGCTCGGGAGGCAGAGGACAGAAGAGAGGCTGAGTCTACGCAGAGCCAGGGAGGGCACAGGACAGCGGGTCCCAGCCTTTTTGGTTTATGAAGTCTCGTCTAGCAGTAATGCCTATATGGTCCCAGAGCGGATCCCGGCAGCCGAAAAACCCCATTTATCAGACGAGCCTGAGGCCCGTCAAAGGGATCCAGGAGTCGGTTGAAGCTACAGCCCGCGCCACAGCTCCTTCCCCTGCCCTGCTCCTGAAATCTGTGCCCTGCCGGCAGCTCCCGCTGGGCCCCGGGGCCTACGACTGGCACAGGCACAAAGTTGCCGGGCCCTCCGCCACCCTAGGGTGGGACGAGGTGGCTCAAGCGAAGGCCGGAGCTTCTGCAAAAGACCGCAGCTGACCCAGCATCTGAACAATCCACACGCCTCGGCCGCAGGTGGAGACGGTGGGGCGGGGCTTCAGTCGAGAAGCTCCTCATTGGGCGTGGGGGGTTGCTGGGGTTCTCGCATTGGTTGGGGGTGAGGGGGTGGGATCAAGGGCGTGGCTGAGAGATGTGAAAACCGGGAGAAAAACGCTTGGAGACAATGCACGGACCTCAGGTGTTTCGCTGAGGCCAGGGCGGGAGATACAGAGTTGATCCGCACCTGGGGTGAGCATCGGCCACGTTGTCCCCAAGCACAGGTGTGTTGCGGAAAGACCGAGCTCCAGACTCCCTCTGGTAGCCTTGTCACTTCCAGAACTAGGGGGCTCTCCCGGGTCTCTTGCCTCCCCTCTCCTTGATCTCACTGACCTACCACCAGCTGAACCAGATAGGTGTCCAGACCTTTTCCAACCTGCCCTCCACCTCTCACAGCAGCCATGCCCTCTTTACCTTCATCATTCCCTTTTAAAAGAATCTTTCCCCAGGGTTCACGGATACATCGCACTTAGCTTCGCACAGCCAGCGCTCAGCACAGAACCCCTACCTTCAGTGGTGTCCTTTGGCTTTTCACAGTGTCTGTAGAGGGGGAGGATGGAGCAGGGGGGCAACATGGCCACCTGGTCACTATGCGTGCACTACTCATTCCACACACATGTACTGAGCGTCGACTATGTGCCACAGCCTGTGGTGGGCGGACACCGGAGATAGAGCTTTAAGCAAAACAGACACTCTCTCTACTATCTACTTTCACATCAAGCTGTAGGACAGGGAGAGAGAGAGAATTTAAGGATACTGACAGGTGAGCCCCACCACTGGGGGTGTGAGTGGGCAATGTTAGCCTTAGCCGGTGGATAAGGACGTTTGCAGAAATGTGTTTGGGGTCAAAGCTTATCACACCTGTAAAAGCAGAAAATGATCAATGATCTTAACTATCAAGAAGATATACACTGCCCTCTTGTAGCAGGGTACTGCTTCAAGCAAACTAATATGCAAATGCCAACCTGTGGGAGGAAGGGGAAGAAATTAGTTTGACTCTATCCAAGAATCAATCATTAATCAATCAAAAGCAGATTTCCTTCGGAATCCAAAGGAAGACATTGTCTTTGTGGACACAGCAAATTAACGGCCTTGCCTTCCTTCAGAACAGTGCAGTCAGTAGCCACTAGAGGGCAGCAGAGAGATGGAGATGCCAGAGAGAAGAGCCATTGGTTAGTTTCCACCTGCACCAGAGGGCATGAGGAGCCTAATGAAAACAATAGTAATAATTCACTTTCATTGAGTGCTTGCTTTAGGCCAAGCATCCTTCTAAGTGCTTTGTAAAAAAAACTACCTCATTTGATCCTCCCATCAACCCTGTGAGACAGATTGTTGTTTAGTCACTAAGTCGTGTCTGACTCTTTGCAACACCGTGGACTGTTGCCTACCAGGCTCCTCTGTCCACGGGATTTCCCAGGTGAGAGTACTGGAATGGGCTGCCACTTCCCTCTCCAATGAGACAGATACAGTTGTGCTAACCCCATTCTACGGGTGAGGAAACAGGTTGAGTATCTTGCCTGAAGTCACGTGGCCAATTGAGAGTAAATCCCAGATATAATCCCTGGAGTAGAGCTGCGGAGCCTGCATGCCTCACACTGTGCAGTTCTTTCTGTGAAGAGGACGGAGAATGGAGGAGGCAGCTGAGGTCCTTACACTATAACCCCAGTGTGTTTTCCAAGGCCCGTTCCAGATGCAGGCATCAGACAAGGCTTCTAGCTAATTAAGGACCTTGGGCCACCTGTCAGGTAAAGTCAGAAAATCTGAGCTTCCCTCTACAGGGCCATGGGGAGGCAACACCAGTTCTCATGACCACCTGCAACAAGACCCAGCCCTCCTTTACCCCCGGGTGCCCACCTCCATGGTGTACCCCTACACTGCATGGCCTCTTTGGTTCAACTGTGTGATGTTGGCTTCGACCCACCCTTCTGCTCATCCTCAGACAGCCCTGCCTGCCCCACCATCAGCCTGGCTCAGTCCTCCTCACCGCAGTCAAAAAGGGTCTGGTCAAGAGTGGTGATGGCTGCTGAGAGGTGGGGGTCCAATGAGAATCAAGAGCATGTTGCTGGGGGGTCCTGTCCAGGACCACCTAGAGAAGAGTTTCAGGCCAGAGTCCAATCCTTTCTTGGCTTTCTTCCTGATTTAACAACCATTCATTGAGCTGCTGCTGTGTGCTGTTTCTATGCTGACTGCATGGGTCATAAGGAGAACTTGCTGGGTGACCTTGAACAAGCTGTTTACCTGAAGAGGCCTCTGACATTATGCCTATGTGTGCCCAGGTACATTTTTCCAGGTCAGGGTTCCTCAGCCTCGGCATGATTGGTATCTTTGTCTGGATCATTCTTGCCTGTGAGGACCTTTCCTGTGCACTGTGGGATATTTAACAACATCCATGGCCTTTACCCAATAGATGCCAGCAACACCACTTTCCCAGTTATGACAATAAAAAAAAATGTTTCCAGATATTGCCAAATGTGCCCTGGGGGTGGAAGGTGGGGCAAGGTTGCCCTTGGTTGAGAATCACTATACTACAGAGCTACAGGAAATCCTGGAATTTGCTGAAGAGCAAATTCATCAGTACCGCCCTCTGTAGACTGTGGGTAGAGCAGGGTTGCTGCCTGTGAGGCGATGGATAGACAGTATTCAGCTTCCCCTCTTTCCTCATCCCTGACCTGGGATTCTCAAGGGTCTGCTCCCCAAAGAGAGGAGTACCTCTTTTAAAAAATATTTATTTATTTCATCTTTGGCTGCACTGGGGTCTTCGTTGCTTTTGTGTGGGCTTTCTCTAGCTGTGGCTAGCAGAGGTTGTGGAGCACAGGCTCTAGGTGCACAGGCTTCAGTAGCTGAGACACTCGGGCTCAGTAGTTGAAACTCACATTCTCTAGAGCGCGAAATCAGTGGTTGTGGTGCACGGGTTGCTCCACAGCACGTGGGATCTTCCCGGACCAGGGATCGAACCTGTGTCCTCTGCACTGGCAGATGGACTGTTATCCACTGCTCCACCAAGGAAGTCCAGGAGTGCCACTTTAAAGAAAGAACCTGAAGGACCAGCTCTTACCCAAAGTGCTACTGGAGGGGGGACTTCAGACACCCTCTCTGAAGCCAGCTCACTGCGCAGGCTGGAAGGCGTGCAGGAAGGTGGCACATTGCCATGGACCGTTTGGGAGAGGGAATAGCAGGATCTCCTCCGGGCCCAGTTCTCCATGAGCTCTGCCAAGGCCGCCCACACCTGCCGACTCTCTGGGGCCCCTCAGCCCTGTCTTGGGCAATATGGCACCCCTCTGCCCCAGTGCCCGAAGATGCAGGCCCCCGCCCTAGGTCTTGCCTGTGCCTTCCTCCCTGAGAGCCCTGAGAGGAAAACGGGGCAGCGGCCAGAGTCAGCAATAGTGGCAGGTGTTGGAAGCAGATAATTCTTTCTCCCCTCTTGTTGGGCAGCCCTCCACTGACCCCTGCTGTGTGCCAAGGCAGGAGGTCACAGATGAATTGAATGGGAAGCTGGAAAATGTTTAACAACCAGTTCTCTGAGATGTGTGGAACTGACCCATTTCTGTGGTGTCAAAATTCCCACCATGGCTGGGGTCCAGTCACCAATGTGATGTTGTTGAAGGTTGGGTTGGTTCACACCATCGTAGAGGGTGTCCGCATCACCCTATCACCTTATGAGAATAGGAGACAGTAAAAGAATTAGAAAGTGATGAGGTTTTATGTGTATTTCCCCTTTTAATGAAATTAATTGTAGGTTTATATAATTTAATCACTAACAATGGCTACATTTAACACCCAGTTCATGAAATTCCTGAAAACTTAACCACCAGTTCTCAAAAGCCAGTCCAAGCCATCTCTGGTTCCTTGCTGGGAATTGAATGGGATCCATGACCTCAAGACCATCATTTCTAAGGAAGACAGGTCCACAGGATAGGATTGTCATTGGAGGACAGAGGGAAACACTGGGGCCATGGAGACCTGAGGAGGCACTGACCCTGCCCAGAGGTTCAGGGAAGGCTTCCTGGAGGAGGTGCCATCACACAGCGACCCGATGTAGCCTGGAGAGAAGGAAGGGAAGTGTGTGAGGCTGAAGCGGAAAGAGGGGCAACACCAGGAGAGGAGAAAGTGCTTGGCATGGACCAAAACCCCCAGTGAGAGGCTCAGTCTGCTGGAGGGAAGGCTAGGATCCAGTGCAGGTTCTTCGGTTGATGCCTCTCTCATTTTAGACAAGTCTCCTCCTTTGTAGCTCAAGCAGTAAAGAATCTGCCTGTAATGCAGGAGTCCTCCAGCAATGCAGGAGATTCGGGTTTGATTCCTGGGTTGGGAAGATCCTCTGGAAAAGGAAATGGCAACCCATTCCAGCATTCGTGCCTGGAGAATCCCATGGACAGAGGAGCCTGGCAGATGACAGTCCATAGGGTCACGAGAGTTGGACACGACTCAGCAACTAAACCACCACCTCCTTCTCCAGGCTTCTCCCTTCTAACTGGGGCCTTGAACTACATGGTCTCCAGGCCAGTCAGTTACCTAGAGCCCCTAGGGGTCTCTGGAAGGGCCCTTGTGAGTGTAGTCAACTGGAGGTGAGGGTCTGGCCCATGGCAGACCCTCCTCAACCAAGTCTTCACCTCTCCTGCCCTCCCCCTCTCACGTGGTTCCCCCAGGTGATCCCCGAAACTCCTGGTTTGGCTGCAGAAAGTAACTATAATTACAGTCATTTATAGAGCAGTGTGCCACTTCTCCTAATTACCAAGCAGTGCAGTTTCAATTATACATCTAAGGAAACATCTCGGGAGCCCCCTCCCCAGGGCCAGCCTGTCAACTGCAGCCCTCAGGCCTATGGTGGGGGCGGGGGGGGGGGGGGGAGGCTGTGGCGAGGAATGGGATGAGGGACTGGCCGCGGCTGCTGCTGGATCTCCAAGGTAATTCTCTTCATGTGATGACAGGCAGGAAACCTTGGCTCAGAGGGCTGCCCTGCAGCGGGCATGGGGTGAAAGGAGGCAGGGGAAGGGCTCCAAGGAGAGGGCTTGAGATCTGCAGAGGGGCAGGGGCCCATCACACACAGGTCAGAGCTTGCAGCCAAGGAAGGGGTCTGTTCAATGTGGAGGAACCAAAGCTCCCTGACCAGATGCAGACTCTCTGGCCTCACCTCGCTCACCACCCACTGCAAAAATCCCCGCAGAAACAGTTCCCCTCTACAGAGGGGCCATCAGGCCTGGCTCACACGCCTCCTGTGACAGGGAGCTCAGGGCCCAAAGAAGAAACCTGTGTTATCTTCAGGGGCTCCGTTGATGAGAAAATTCTTCCTCAAATCAAGAGAACCCACCCTCTGGGCAATTCCTGCCCACAAGCCCCGTCTCACACCCTCCCCACTGGGGCTGCTCTTCCCTCTGTCCTGGGGGCACTAACTGGCCCTGCTGCCCACTGGTCCTCTCCCAGACAGGTGTCTGGCCCTCAGGCCTTGTCTGGTTTCTTGCTGCACCATGACCCCCCCACCCCAGCCAGCTTCTGGGAGGACCCTGGTTTGCGGCTCCCAGGGCTTTTCCCTGTACATGCTCCTAGATGCCCGCATCCAGTCTCGCAGCTCTGGACAGATAATCCTCACGTGGCTCTGCTCCCGAACCCCAGACCCGCGCCCCTCCCCCAACCTGTGCCCACACCACACCTAGCCTGACCGCTGCCAGCTCTCCTGGCCCTGTCTCCTGTTTTCCCAGGCTTCAAATCCTCGAATTCCAGCACTTCCTTCTCTTTCTCGCAAGTATGCCCAAATCTATCTCTCTCTTCCAAAACCTCCGGCCCTGCCCCACTCAGCCCTCCATCCTGTCACCCAGAACACTGCCAAGCCCCCTCACTGGTTCCTCCCCTGAGGCTCCAGGGGCAGCAGAGCATGGAGATCAGGTACGTGGCTCCAGGTGGATTCCATTCCCAGTTCCTCCACTGCTACCTGGGCTCACAGGCCTTGAGCAAGCCATCTGACATCTCTGTTGTTGAGTTGCTAAGTCATGTCTGACTCTTTGCAAGCCAGTGGACTGTAGCCCGCCTGGCTCCTCTATCCGTGGGATTTTCCAGGCAAAAATACTGGAGTGGGTAGCCATCTCCTGCTCCAGGGGATCTTCCTGACCCAGAGATTGAACCCATGGCTCCTGTACCGGCAGCCAGATTCTTTACCAATGAGCCACCAGGGAAGCCTGGCATCCCTGCATCCTTTACTTAATATTAGTACCCATCACCTAGGATCACCTGTGAACAGCATGGTTCCCAAGGAATTCAGAGTGGCCAGAGGGGGTAGGAGGAAGAGAGATGAGATAAGGCAGAAAGGGCACAGAGGCCTGGTCCCTGACACCTTCTATGTTCCACTGAAGTCTGTGGGCTTGTTCCTGAGATGAGTGGAGAAGCTTCAGGATAAAGTCTCCGATCCATTTGCTATCTTAGATGGTGCCAGGTGATGCCCGGCATCTTCTGTCCTGAAGAACTGAAACCTCCCCTGCCCAGGGGTACAGGCGTTGTCTCGCTCCAGCCCCCACCAACCTCCTGGACTACTCGAGTATGCGTAAGTAGTTCGAGTTCTGCCTGGCTCAGTCCTCCCCTCTCACCAGACTTCAGGCCTCTCTCACCTTGAGAAAGAGGACCAGACAACACTGCAGGGGTCTGACCTGAATTCCAAGCCTCAGAGGGTGGGCTTGTGGCCAGCGAATGCCACCAGCACAGGCACGGCCCAGCTGGCAGGGGGTGGGGAAGCTGGCCTCTCACACAGGCGCACCACCTACAAAGCTGTTTCGCAAACGTCATTAGCTTGTTTAATCCCCATAACACCTGTGGGAGTTGGGTGTTATTATTCCATTTTACCGGGGGCAAACAAAATAATGTTACGGTCCCATTACATACCCATCAGGAACTTGCTCAGAACGCATAGCACCCGGGTGAGAAGGAGGAAGTGTTTAAGTCAACCTCGCCAACCAGGCCCAAGGCAGAGGGATGGTCGAGCATGGAGTGGGGAGAGGGGCCACAGAGAGTGGAGGGGAGGTGCGGGTGGGTGTGCCCCCAAGGAGGGCTCCCGGAGCTGGAGCCTGCCAGGCACCAAGGAGAGAGGTGGGCAGGGGCGAGGAGAACAGGAATGGGGGTGAGAGTGAGGCTGAGAGAGGGCCCCAAAGCTGCGGATTGGGGGAAACCTCCTGGAGTCCCCCTGCTCCTTGTACAGATGGGAGAATTGAGGCCCAGGTAAGAACAGAAACTTGCTTCAGGCCACGGAGCCTGCCAGATGCCCAGCTGGGACCTGCCTCCTAGCCTAGGGCTCGAACTCCACTCTAAGTGTCCTGAGCTGCCCTGGGTCTCTCAGGGGACCATGCAGCCGGGTCTTGGGGAGAAACAAGAATCAGAGCCTCTAGGGTCCCAGCAGCTCCATGGGCTTACCACAGGGGACGGAGTAAAAGCCTCCTGTAAGTGCCCATTGTCCCAGTCACAAGCTGCCTGGCTCTTCTGCCCAGAGAGAGCTGACAGGTGGGACGGGGAGCCAGGGAGCCACAGCAGGGACCCCAGAGGGGCAAGGAGAATCAGAGTGGAGACACAGCGGGCAGAGTCCTGGCAGGTCCTAGGCTTGCACTCCCTGGAGGGACCAGTGACTCACAGGGCCGGACAGGGGGCATTTCCTCCCGGAGCTGAAACCAGACAAGGAAGTGCGGGAGGGAGAAACACTCCATCCGGGAGGTAGGCTTTATTCTGAAGGTGTACATCCAGGTCTGCATGTGAGTCACTCGGACCCCTCCCACTGCCTCATGCTGACGCTGACGTCTGGGTCTGGCCCAGGTCCTGCTATAATGGTTTTTACATTACAAATAGGGTGCCCCGCCCACCCCCACCCCCATCACCAGCACTGTAGTTCAACCTTCCGCAAGGACCACAATAAGAGCTTCAAATCAAAAGTCTCCTCCCCCTTCCAGGGGCTTTCATCACGTTGACATTGTCAGTAAAGGCAGGCCTCCTGGGGGGCCCCCTCTCTGCTCTAGCCACCCCAGCTCTTCCTCAGCCTCTTCTCTTCTCGCCCATCTTGGTTGTTCTATTCCCTCTGCCTGGGATTCCCCTACCACCCCCTGCTTTGCCCAGTTGTTACTGATTATTAATAATAACTGCTTTGCCCTGTTATTACCGTCTTCAAGTTTCAACCCATGTCACTTCCTCCAGGAAGACTTCCCTGGCCTCCCTGCTACTGCTGCTAAGTCACTTCAGTCGTGTCCGACTCTGTGCGACCACATAGACGGCAGCCCACCAGGCTCCCCGGTCCCTGGGATTCTCCAGGCAAGAACACTGGAGTGGGTTGCCATTTCCTTCTCCAATGCATGAAAGTGAAAAGTGAAAGGGAAGTCACTCAGTCGTGTCCAACTCTGTGCAACCCCATGGACTGCAGGCCACCAGGCTCCTCCGTCCACGGGATTTTCCAGGCAAGAGTACTGGAGTGGGTTGCCATTGCCTTCTCCGCCTGGCCTCCCAAAGCAAGTCAAATTCCCCATGACCTGTGCGCTGGCACCATGCATCCCTCTCTCCAGCCCTTGTCAGAGCTGTATGTATTCAGTGAGGTTCAGTTGTGTGGTAAGTGATGAGTGCCTGCTTCCCCTGCTAGATCGGAAGTGGGTCTACGTTCATTGGCCTCCATCACCTCCACCGCTTGTGGCACAGCGCTAGGCACACAGTAGACACTGAATGAACAAGAGTGAATCAATGGATTCCCAGCCGTCGGGATGTCCCATGGTGTGTCTGCAGCCCCTCCCCTCCCGCCTACACCCAACCCCACCCCACAAGGACCCAGGTCCTCTCTCTCTAACCCTTCTCATCTGCAATCCCAGAAACTTCTTTTTTCAATGATTTTATTGATTGATTTGTGGCTGTGCTGGGTCTTTGTTCCTCTGCAGGCTTTCTCTGGTTGAGGCGAACAGGGTCTACTTTCCAGCTGTGGGGCGCAGGCTTCTCATCGTGGTGGCTTCTCTTGTTACAGAACACAGGCTCTCAGGTACACGGGCTTCAGTAGCTGCAGCTCCAGGATCTAGAGGGGCCTTTGGCAAATGCCTCAGCATTCCTGGGACCATTTCCTCTCCTCAGTCCTGTCCAACTCTTTGCGACCCCATAGACTGTAACCCTCCAGGCTCCTCGGTCCATGGGATTTCCCAGGCAAGAATACTGGAGCGGGTTGCCATTTCCTTCTCCCAGAGCCTTCTAATGGTTGGGCTATGTGGTGGGAACTGGGAAGGCAACCTGCCCCCAGGCCCCAAAATCAAGGCCAAACTCAAGACCCCTGTAAATTCCCCAACAGGCACCAGGGACAGTCTCAGTGACATCAATTACCCTCATCCAGTCCCTCAGAGGAGCCCTCTTCCCTGAATTTGCATCTGACAGCTGGTTCACACTCAGAGCCTATGGCTCTCAGAGACTGTCTAGCCTCCATCTAGAACCAGATACCCAGAGAGGGTCAGGGCCCAGCCCAAGGTCACACAGCAAGGCTGCCACAGAATCCAGGGCGCCAGCTCCAGCTTAGGGTTCTCCCGTGCTATAATAAACGTGGCTATTTTTAGGAAGCTAATTAGCAAGTCAAATATGACTCCTACTAATAATAATGCCACCTTTATGCTTTTCAGTCTCTGCCTCACCTCATTTGCTCCTGTGACGCCAGGTGGGCAATAAAGTAGGGGATGATCTCATTAAAAAGTCACGATCCAGAAAGAGGAAATAACTGGTCCTCCAGCCCATCCTGCAAGCCCAGCTCAATAATCCTCCCAGAAGGACATGGTGTCCCAACATCTCCCGTCCCTTGCTCCTAGCAGCCTCCTCTCTGTGTCAGCTTGCTTCTCTCAGCCCCCAGGTGAGCTCCAAGCCTGGTATCCACTGGTGTTCTGTCCCCTGCAAATCTCTAACATGTGTCAGGGATAGTTCATGGGCAGTCTCACTGTGCAGCCTGGGCTAGCCCTCAACTTGGAACCCCAGATAGAGAGAAGGACAGCTTTGCCCCCCAAAGGGGCTAGGGTTGGGTTCAGTAGCCCCACCGCCTACACACTGCCCGTTCTCCTGCAGAAGTTCCCACAACATCTGGTGGCGTGAGACAGGGCCGGATAAATGCAAACATGAGGTCAGATCCTCGATTTCTTCCTGAGCCCTTCCCAGAGAAGGGAGGTGCTTCCCACCAGGATGCAGCTGGGTCATGCTGTCTGGGATATGGAGTGGAGGGCAGGGTGTGCCTGTCTCTCAGATGAGCGACTGAGGCATAGGTGAGTGCTGACAGCATCATGAGCCTGTCACCTCTTGTAAGACCCCACGGGCTGGGCACACACAGAGAAGGGTGGCAGGATAAGACCAAGGAAGTACGCAGGCCAATTCCCAGGAACCGGTCATGGTCCTCCACCCAGACTAGCTGGGGGAGCTCTGCAGTCCAGAGCGCTTCGCAGAAAGTGGGCACTGTTGAGTTCAAGGGCCACGAGCAGGATGGCGCTGAGCAGGGCACGGCAGGTGCAAAGGTGTGAAAAGAGGACAGATTCAGTGATTCTCCTCTCAGGCTAATGCCGCCAACCTGCATCCCACCTGACCCAGGGAGGCTGCCTGCAGGGGAGAATGTGGGTCCCCCACACATGGTGACTATCCCAGGCACTGCCCCCCATCATGGAGTCCCTTCACTGACCGACAGATCAGGCAACTGGTCCCCCTTGTTGAGCCAGCCAGGAGGGGCGGCTCACCAGGAAGGGGACAGGGGCCATCTAGGTGAGGAGGGAGGAGGGACCTCCAGGGTGGCCCACAGCCCAGGGGTGATGAGGTGGGCACCCCACATCTGGTGCCAGACTCTGTCCCCACCGTCCCCACCCCCAGGGAGCTGTGTCAGCTGAGGGCAGGGGTGATGTTGTCACAGCAAGAGCAAGGCCACCAGTGAACAAAAGTAGGGGTGAGGGTTTCGTGTGTAGGACTCATCCCTAAGGTGGCAGATGGTACCATGGGCCACGGGGCTGAAGGAGGAGGCTCAAGATCACCTCCCCGTGAATGTCCGGTCCAGAGTGTTCCTGGTCACATACTTGGGAGCAGGATCAGCACAGGCCCCTCCTGGCCACAGCTCAGGGCGTGCATCAGCCTTCCCATAAAATCCCAGGGCCCAGGGCTGGCCTCTCCCCATGGACAAGGTCTCTGAGTTGCATCTCAATCCCAATGGCAGGGTCTGTCCACCTCACCCTAGGGCAGAAGGGAGAACTACGGTAACGGGAACTGAGAATGGGTCCTGCCCAGCCCAAAGGCAGGTGGCACTGATGGGGAAGGGTGGCAGCCTTGTGGCAGATGCCATGCCCCCGTGAGGGAGGCACCCAGGAGCAGGACGGGCGGCAGGACAGGTGCGGGATCCCTGAGGTCGGACCTGTCACACGGCATCAGGGAAGGAGCTGCCAGGCCCGATGAAGATTAGGAGCCTCAGGGAAGCAGTGGCTTTTCAGCTGAGTGAGCAAGAAACATTGGCTAAAGTAGAGTCAGTGTCCCACTTTCCCAGCACAAGCTAGGGAGGGCTGCCCACTGCCTGCAGGGCCTAGCACCGGGAGTGCAGAGAACCAGAGTAGGCAGGGGAAGGTCAGGGTCCTGGAGAGGTGGGGGCAGCCAGTGGCAGACCCTCTTGCCCCTCTCCCCGCTGCATTTTCCCCGCCACTGCAAGAAGAAATTGGGGTGTGTGGGGTAGGAAGGGAGGGGCTGGTGCTGGACAGGAGCCCTGGTGTCTGGGGCACAGGGAGGGCCAGCTCCCCGCATCTCCTCACTCCACTAGGGCTCTGTGTGTGTGTGTTAGTCACTCAATCGTGTCCAACTCTTAGCGACCCCAGGGACTGTAGCCTGCCAGGCTCCTCTGTCCATGGAATTCTCCAGGCAAGAACACTGGAGTGGGTTGCCATTCCTTTCTCCAAGGGATCTTCCTGACCCAGGGATTGAATCTGGGTCTCCTGCATTGCAGGCAGATTCTTTAACAACTGAACCACTGGGGCTGTAGGATGCTTCACGTCCTGGGATGTAAGCAGGGTGGAGGCATTCTCTCTGGAGCCAGGTCCTGGGAGTACCCCAGGGGCAGCATCAAACTTAGGCCTGGGCAAGAAGGGCCCCTGCCTTGGAGCCTGCATTCCAGAAGAATACACTCTGGCCCTCCTCTGGCCTCACTCCCCAAGAGAAGCGAAGAAAGTCCATGAGCCAAGGGGACTCAACCGATGGCAGGGTCTTGCTCCTCCTCCCAGTGCAGGACCCCGAGTTCCCTGCCCCACAGTCTGCGTGGACATTTCCTCAAGGACAGCTGTTGCCAGGTGTGTGGATGGACCATGGACCAATGGCCCGGGGACGTGACCTGTGAGGCCCAGATAGGGGCCGGGGGTGGGGCTGGGGCTGGCTCTCCCAGGGCCGCCACATTCCAGCACTGGACTCCGCAAGTCCAAGAATTCTGAATACACCTGGCCTTCCAGGTGATGAGGAAGATGTGTTCGCCAGTGTAGGAGGCTGGAGGATATTCCGTTTAGCAGTGTGTCTACTTCATGATGGCTTCTCTGCTGGCTCACTGGTAAAGAATCTGCCTGCAATGCAGAAGTCACAGGAGATGCGTGTTTGATCCCTGGGTTGAGAAGATTCCCTGGAAGATGTCATGACAACCCACTCCAGTACTCTTGCCTGGAAAATTCCATGGACAGAGGAGCCTGGCGGGCTACATCCTTGGGGTCACAGAGCATCAGACCTGACTTAGCGACTCAAAAATGAACAACAAAGCTTGATTATAACTTAAATATCTAGACATCTGTTCTCTAGACCTCCATCTGTACTTCTGCCCTGAGCTTCACATATGTCAGGGGTGAGCCTGTCAGGGCGCTTCAGGCAACACATCCTCATTCTCACTCTGAAGCTTGTGGCCTCCTTTCTAAGGGAGGCCCCGAAAGGGAAATGAATTCTAAAACCCAGGGTAAACCCTCAGCTCCCACGAGCAGGGCCAAGTCCTAAAGCTCCACTCCCCATTTCCTGGCACTTAGCAGCCAACAGTGGGGGGTCATCCCAGGAAATTGGGGCCCTGGGGGAAAGGCAACAGGATTTTCTGAACACCTCCTATGAGCCAGGCTCTGGAACTATCTCCCCTAATCCTCACCAACCCTTTGGGGACAGTGTCGTCGTGAGCACCCCTCTATAGCAGGTGAGGAAACGAAGGTCCAGACCAGTCACAGTTCTGGCCCAGGGTCACATGGGTGGCCTCAAGACTTCATCCCTGAGCCCAGAGCCTGCACTCTCTACTCAAGCAGGCCAAGAGAAGTGGGGAGCATTTCTGACTGGGGCATTTGTGGGGCGCTAGGGCTAAGCAGAGAGCAGCTTGCTGTGAGTCACAACTGGGAGTCTGGTCCAGCCTCCATGTGTGGATCCCAAGCTCTGGCCATCAGGGGTCAATGCTGAGTCCCCAGTGGGGTGCCGTGGGAACTGAGGAGTGTCCACAAAGCTGGCTGTGTGCCAAGTACCCCCTCGGAGCCTTTCTCAGGCCCCGAGCACCTTTCACCAGGGTAGAAGGAACTCTCTCATGTCCGTGAGAGCCACAGGAACCCAAGGCATCCGGGAAAACAGCACCCTAGATAGGAGGGGGAGATTAAGACTGTCCGCTGTCACAAGAGAGCGTGTGGCCAGCCACATGCAGACAACGCAGGACAGATAACCCCCTGGCCAGGCCTCTCCACATCACATCAGTGACCTCACCTCTCCCTATGATGCCTGCTTAGCTTAGTCACTGTGTCTCCCCCTCAGCCTCCCCACCTGTTGAGTGGGGAGGACAGTGTCCTTTCTGTGGGGTCTTCATGAATCGTCTCCGAGTCTGGCACCTATTCACACAAGGGTGGGAAGTGTGTATGTGTGTGTGTATGGGGAGCCCCGGGTAGGGACTCATTTAAAGGTGGGTTAATACCAACAGAATGCCAAATTCTTCCCTGGTGGCTCAGGTGGTAAAGCGTCTGCCTGCAATGCAGGAGACACGGGTTCGATCCCTGGGTGGGGAAGATCTCCTGGAGAAGGAAATGGCAACCCACTCCAGTACTCTTGCTTGGAAAATCCCATGGACAGAGGAGCTTTGTAGGCTACAGTCCATGGGGTCGCAAAGAGTCAGACACGACTGAGCGACTTCACGTCACTTCACTAATACCAACAGTGTTAGTTAATACCAACAGGGTTAGTTCCTATTCCCTGAAGTTAAAGGTAGTTTCAATTTTCAGAAAAGAAGAAGTAGGTGGATTCCTAAGAAACCTTGGGCCAGAGGGGAAATATCCACCCCCGAGCCAATGGGTAGCTCTGAAGATTAAAAGTAGGTGAGGTCCAGGTATGCCCAGAAAGAGAAGAGATGACAAAGCAGCTCTTCCCTTCCCCTCAACCCTCGTCAGCCCCCACCACACCCCCAGACAGCCATTGCCTCCCTGCACTTTTGGCCTGGGCCCTAGAGAGGGCCCCAGTGGCTCAGTTGGTAAAGAATCCGCCTGCAATACAGGAGACCTGAGTTCAATCCCTGCGTCAGGAAGATCTGCTGGAGAAGGAAATGGCAACCCATTCCAGGCAGTATTCATGCATGGAAAATTCCATGGACAGAGGAGCCTGGTATGGACAGAGGAGCCTGGCGGGCTATAGTCCATGGGGTCGCAAGGGTTGGACATGACTGAGTGGCTAAACCACCACTGGAGAGGGCAGTGAGCCCCTGGAGGCTGCCCCAGGCCGGGGGATACCAGGTAGACCCAGGGCCAGTGGGCATTTCTGGTTGGGTCACACTCAGCAGAGACTCCTGGGCACCACAGGGTCTCGATGCTCTCTCCTGGTCGGCTGGTCTCTGCAGTCAGGCCTCAGCCTCTCTCCCCGGCAGTGCCTCTGGCCCTGCTTCCCAGATGTCACAAGCTCCCCTGCCTCCAGCTCTTGGTTAAGGCTGCCCTCCCACCCCATCCACCCCGCTTCCATCACTGGTTCTGTAGGCTTGCTCCCATTGGAAGCTCTTCTGTTGGGGGAGCCCTCCGAGGTTCACCAGCTTTAGGTGTGAGGTCAGGACAGGCTGGGAGCAGGGCTTGAACCTGCATGTTCAGGAAATCTTCTCAAAGGCACCCCCACGCCTGCTTCCATGAGGTTTCCTTTATGTTCTTGCTGCTGCTGCTAAGTCGCTTCAGTCGTGTCCGACTCTGTGCGACCCCATAGATGGCAGCCCCTGAGATTCTCTAGGCAAGAACACTGGAGTGGGTTGCCATTTCCTTCTCCAATGCATGAAAGTGAAAAGTGAAAGTGAAGTCGCTCAGTTGTGCCCAACTCTTAGACTGCAGCCCACCAGGGTCCTCCGTCCATGGGATTTTCCAGGCAAGAGTACTGGAGTGGGGTGCCATTGCCTTCTCCACTTTATGTTCTTACCATGGTGGAAACAGCCATCACGTTTTCTGTAAAGGATGTCAACACTTCCCTCTGCTCCTGCCTTTGTTCCTCGCTAGGCTCTGTCCATGTTCCCCTCCCATAACCCCCTCAGATCATGTTCCTCTCCTCCCTCCTCGGGATGGGAACCAGAAGGAAGCAGGAGCGTGGCACGTCAGACCTGTCCCAGACAGGCTCCGGGAACTTGTCGGCCTCCGCCCTGTCTCGCCTGCATCTCAGCCTCCCCCACCTCCTGCTGCTGCCTCTTGGCATCAAACCCACTGCTCGAGTCTTTCCCATCCTACCGGAACCCTCTCTCAATAGCTCCCTCACCCCAACCTCCAGTCTCTGCCTGGCAGCTCTTGAAAGCAAACCACCATCACCAACCACCTCCCACCTCTTAACCTGAGACCTCACTCCCACTCAACACTCCACCAAGGTCACTGGCAACGTCCCGGTTGTTATTTTGTGCCCCATCTCTGCCCACATCTCTCTGTGCTCCTCAGCATTGTTCCATGCTTCTGATCACTCCTCTCTCTCTTGAAACATGGGCCGTCTTGACTCCTGAGACACACACCCAGACCTCCTCCTGCCTCTTTGATCACTGCCCCTACCGGCCCCTTCTTGGTACTCCCCCCGCTCCTCCCAATGCCACCTTTAAATGGGTCCCCACCCAGGGCTCTGTCCTGGGCCTTTTCCTCTCTCTGCCCCCCTGCCCACCTTGAGGAGACAGGCCTCTTTCACCCTCAGCTTTCCCTCCTGCATCCTTAACACACTGCCCCTCCAGCCCCTCTCGGGAGCTCCAGACCAGATAATGTAAGTGCTGGCGGGACCCTGCCTCCCAGATGCCCCTCAGGCACTCACAGCTGGTCTTCTTCCCCAGACCTTCCCTTTCCTCTTTCGCCAGATGCTGAAACCAACAACCACCTTTCACTTTCTCCCTCCTGATCTCCTCCTAACTCAAGACATCAAATGCCAGGTATGCTGTTGACATCCAGACACCCAGAGGCACATCCCACCATCCCCCATCCAGATCTCTGCCCAGTTGCCCACTCCACGCCCCGCTGGAGTCTAACAAACTTTCCAGGTGTTCCCACTCCTGCTCCTCTGCCAGAACGCCCCTCCCCCACGTCTCTGCAAGGCTCACTCCCTCATCCTCTTTCTGTCTTCATTCAAATGTCACCTTCCTGATAAGGCTCACCCTGACCACCCCATTTAAACCTTCAGAAGTCTTCTTGACCAGGACTACCAATCACTCTTAGCATTATTTAATTTTTTCCACAGTTCTACCAGACTCTGTAATTAACATAGCTGTTATGTGTACTGTGTATTGTCTGTTTCCACCTAAAGCTAAAAAGAAAGCACTTTAAGAGATCTTTATCTGTGTTGGTGGCCAAGGCAAGCCCAGTTCTTGGAACAGTGCCTGGCACCCACAGGGCACTTGATCTTGCTAAGGTGAGTGAATGAATGAATGGGTCTTGGACTCCTCCCCCTCCACAGTAGCCACACCCCACTCACCATCAGATCTTGTTTCCACCCCCTTGAAAGCTTTCAAATCTACACCTGAGTCCCCATCCTCAAAGCTACTACTTTCCCCCCAGGCTCTCTCTGCCCCTTGTCTGGGTTGTTATAACAGCCTCCTGACTCTTCAGGGTACCCCGCTCCAGGCCCCCGTTCTGAGAGTCAGGATAGCAGAGCAATTCAGGTGTGGGTTCAGGAGCCAGACTGCCTGGGTTATTTCTCTGGTTCTGCTGCTGTGCCTTTGGGCTAGTTCCCTAAACTCTATGAGTTCCATCCCCTCATTTGTAAAATAAGGATGACGACAGCACTTCCATCATGGGGCTTGGAGTTGTTGAGAGGTTGAAAGGAGACGATGTGTATAAAGCCCATTATCAGTGGGAGTTACTGCTTTACAGTTGCCAGATCTTATTACCAGAAAAAGTCGATCAGCACCTGTTGAAAACTGTCCCTTGGCTCCTGGTGGTTTTCTGTTTCTTCTCTGAGCCTAGGGGCCCTCCCACGCTGGTCTCCATCTCACTCGCCAGAAACTGCCCCTTCATTCCAGGCACACTGAACTCTCATCACGAGCATGAACACATCATACTGCTTTGGGCCCTTTGGCCTGGGCATGATTTTTCTCTGCACTCCAGTGACTTGTAATTTGCTTTCTGACTTGACAAAAATCCCAGAACTTTTTTGCACATTCATACATAGAAAGCATCCACATTCTTTTTCACACCTGCATAGTATTCTGTCGTGGGGACATACTGTCGTCTGAGCAAGTCTCACATTGATGGGTAGAGAGGGTGTTTCCGATCTTTAGCTCTCACAACCGTTGTGAATGATCTTGTGCATACGCTGTGTGTCTACAGGTGTCTCTGGGGGACAAAGTTCCAGAGGTGGGATGGCAGGGTTAAAGGTCACTAGCTAGGCTACCTTTGTGTCACTGCTGCGTTCTCACCATCTCACCACCTGGTGTTCACAGCCTGGACATGGACCCAGGACTGGGTGATTCCAAATTCATGCCCTCCCCTCTGTTGCAACCTGCCTGCCCTCAGAAGTAGGACCTGAGCTCATGAAGGGATCGGAGGAGCCAGCCCAGAGGAGCCAGCCTTGGGCCACTCCACAGCTCAGGTGGCTCATGTGGGCAAGCAGTCTCCCACTGGCCCTCAGAGAGGCAGATCTGAGTCAGCTGCCATCTGCCACGCCAGCTTCGTGCAGGGCCCTCCATGCACAGCTGTGCAAGGAGTCCAGGAGGGTCCCAGCTCTTCCCTGACACTGCTGGCTTCAGGGAAGTTTCCAGTTCCTCGCCTGAGCCCTTGGGGTCCTTTCTGAGCTGTTCTGCTCACCCTCTGCCCTCCAGAGTCCACACACCTGCTCCACTCCCGACAGTCATGTGGAAACGCTTGCAGTTCCGCCAGCAGGTCATTCTGCTCGCTACCTCTGTGCCTTTGACCACGCAGTTTCCCTGTGCTCCTTCTTTTTTTAGCTGACTCCACTTGTCCACAAAGGCAGGGTTCAAGAACAACTTTGACCAGCCTAAGGTAGTACGTCACTAGTTTCCATTCTTTTTTATTAATTTTTATTGGAGTACAGCTGCCTTACGATGTTGCTTTAGTTCCTACCGCACAGCAAAATGAATCAGCTCTACATCTCATTGGTTTTAAATCCTCCACCTGGGTTCACTGCTGTCAGGGCTCTGGCCCCACTGGAGGGCTCACCCCCAAGGCACGATGCCATCCTGCTCTCTGTCCTCACAGGGCCACAGGCCTGGCTGTGGCAGCCCCAAGGGCTAATGCTTCGGCAGCTAAGCTGGCCCAGGGGGAGTTTCAGCCACACTGAGTCCCTGGCGACACCAAAATCCCCATCCCACATTGCCACAGTAGCAGGGCAGCTCTGAGGAAAAGCCAATCCCTCAGAAGCCCTTTGCTCAAGAGCTGAAAATCGTCCCCGAAGCCCCACGGAAGCTCCGTGATAAGGAAGTGAGGCCTCGAGCAGTCAGGGCAGCAGGAGGCACTTCGAGGATAGTATCTTCTGGACTTCCCCCCACCACTCACATTTCTTCACAGCAGCCACTGGGACAGGCCTGGGGGCTGCCGGGGGACAAGGTCAAGAGATAGTGTCAGCCAGAGTGAGCTGAGCCCCCAGAGAGGAGAAATGAGGTAGGGGAGGGGAACGAGAGGGCAGGTGGGGGGCTTGAGAGACATGTGGTCCCTCCCATCCTTCAGAGCCCCGGCAGGTTGAGGAGCATGAGGGAAAGTCAAAGCAGGTCTGAGGTCTCTCTGCCAGTGCCCAGAGCCCCTGAAGGATGTACCCCAGCCCCGGAGAAACCCCAGAGAACCAAAGACATGGGAACAGATACCTCTCCCACAGAGCCACAAAGTTCCCTGACCAAGCCAAAGCCCCACATGGGGACTGTCTTTAATAAATCTGGGGCGTGAATTTCCCTCATGCTCCTCGACCTGCCGGCTCTGAGGGATGGGAGGGACCACGTGTCTCTCAAGCCCCCCACCTGCCCTCTCGTTCCCCTCCCCTCTCGCTCCCCTTCCCTCCACTCTGAGCTCAGGTCACCATGTGTTCTGTGCTTAGTTGCTCAGTCGTATCTGACTCTTTGCCACCCCAAGGACTGTAGCCCACTAGGCTCCTCTGTCTATGGGGATTCTCCAGGCAAGAATACTAGAGTCGGTTGCCATGCCCTCCTCCAAGTCAGGTCACCATGGGGAGATGCAAAATGTTGTTCCGGGCTCAGGCTGGGCCTGGGACTGCCAGCCCACCCCCTGGGCACCCCAGTCAGGCTGGTCCCAGCTGTCTGCTCCCCATCAGCACCACCGCCACTGGCTTTCCAGTGCCCTGAGTGTGCTGGTGGGGGAACCAGGGCCTCTCCTGCTGTCTAAGAGGACAGGGACTGCATTCCACCCTATCCCCGCTCACCCTCAACACCTGGTCCGGCCAGGGACTTACCATGGGGACCGGTGAGTCACTGAGTTTGGAGTAAGGCAGTGAGCGCATTTTGACTTAACCCTATAAAGTATGAGTTCATTGAGCAAACATCCCCCCAGCATTGTTTTGGGGACAGTCACTAGTTCCTGGAGGCTCCAAATGTGAAAGCGGGAGAGGCCATCAACATGGTCACATTCTCGGTCAGCCAGGCCCCGCCCTAACTGACCCGCACCCACTGGGGTTGGGCCCAGCCAGGCCTCCTCCCTCAGGCCGTGGGATCTGGTGGGGACAGGAAGGCAGGCTGACGTTCCCTACCCCAACCCCCAAGAAGAAGATGGGCTTGACTAAGAGTTACCCCAATATCATCCAACCCCCCGCCAACCCCAGGGTCTCAGGGGGCAAGTGAAACAACCGAAACTGGGGAGAGGAGAAACTGGTCAGAGCGGGCCCCAGGGACCTCCCCTCTTCACCCCTCACTCACACAAATCTGGTCAGCGTCTCCTCCCCCTAGCCTGGGAAAAATCTTCGAAGCTTGGCTTCCTGCTCCCTGGGCCCCCCTTTCAGGCTTCTGCCAGCTCCTCTTCCCTCCCCCCAGCCTCATGCTATGCCAAGCCTCATCCCAGAAGAGCGAAGAACACGTCAGACTGCGGGTTTGGCAATCTGGGCTCTGGTCTTCCCTCTGCTACTGTCTTCTAGGCGAATCATTTCCCCCAGGCCTCAGTTTCCTCATCTGGCTCGGGCTGCTGACATGGGGCGGCTAAAGATGAGAGCTCAACACAAAGGGACAGGCTCTAGCGGGTGACGCTCGGGCAAGGAGGGGAATCTTCAGATAAGCAGCACCAAGGCACTTGGCACCCGACCATCACGCCTCCCAGGGGCAGGAGGGCAGGGACTGGGGGCCACGGCATAAACGTCACATCTGAAGCCTGCCCTGCTCGTCCCTCGCAGGTCGGGCCCCTGTTACTCCTTCACTCACCACCAGCTGCCACTGTTCCATGTCTGTGTGCCCCTGGCTCTGCCAGAACAGCCCTGGCAGAGGGCCCAGTCCCCCTGCACCCCTTAGCCCAAGCACAGGTCTCGCACCAGCTAGGTGCTCAACAATATATGTGCCGAAAGAATAAAGGCAAAGAAAATAACAAGTGTTGGTGAGGAGGTGGAGAAATTGGAACCACACATAGCTGGTGGGAATGTAAAATGGTATAACTTCTGTGGAAAACAGTTTGGGCAGCTTCTCAGAAGTTAAATATAGAATCACCATATGACTCCACAGTTCCACTCCCAGGTAGGTAGGTCCCCAAAAGAATCAAAAACATATGTTCATACAAAAACGTGCACACCAGTGTTCATACAGCATTATTCATAACAGCCAAAAAGTGGAGACAACCCAAGCGTCCATGAGCTAATGAATGGATAAATAAAAGATGGCGTATCCACACCATGGACTCGTATTCGACAATAAAGAAATGTGAAGAGCTGATACATACTACAACATGGATTAATCTTGAAAACATTCTGCCAGGTGAGAGAAAACCAGCCACACAGCCCACACGTATGGTTCCATTTGTGTGAAATGCTCAGAATGGGTAAATCCATAAAGACAGAGAGGCAATTAGTGGGGGCAGGAGGAAGGGGAAGTGACTGGTCATAGATATGGAACTTCTTTTGGGGTGACAGCATGTTCTGTAATTAGATAATGATGGTGGTCACAGCGATGTAGATATAGTGGTAAAGAATCCGCCTACCAATGCAGGAGACTCTGGTTCCATCCCTGGGCCAGGAAGATCCCCGGGAGAAGGAAATGGTGACCCACTTCAGTATTCTTGCCTGGAGAATCCCACGGACAGAGGAAGCTGGCGTGTTACAGTACAAAGGGTCACAAAGAGTTGGACATGACAGAAGCAACTTAGCACACACTAGATTGTGTACTTCAAAAGGGTTATTTTATCTCAATAAACAAATAAAGGCAAACAACCTCCCTAGGGACAAGTTGAAAGGCCAAACCCATCTGGTTGGCTTGTTTGCTCATCTCTTTGTGTCTCTCTGAAAACACCATTCCACAGGAGCCATTCTTTGTCCCAGGGAAGACCACACCCTCACACCCTAGCCCTGCCCCCAGACTCAGCCTGCAAGGAGTAGTCAGGAGGAGAAGAGACCCAGAGGGCCTTGTCGGAGGATGAAGCCCTCTCCTTGCGTCCCAGCTTCAGGGCAGGTGCCCTCATGACAAAGGGACTAGGGAACTGGCTGCAGTCTGGAATCTGACACAGGTCCATCTCCTCCTTCAGTTTCCCCATGAGGAGTCTGCCTCCCAGGGTAGGATGAGGTACGACAGAGCCTGAGGCTGGGGCACTATCCGGAAGTCTTTCCCTTGGCTTGCACTCCCACATTGTATGGACCAGCAGTTGGGAGGCTCTTCCTTTGGTCTGGCTGCAGTATCCGGCTTGGAGACATTAGTAGGCAGAGGTTTCCACTGAGTCAGCCTGATTCAACCTTACTCAGCTTTGGGCCTCCATGGAGGTTCTTGCGCTCTAATGCTCTCGGTATGGTGATGAAGCAGGATGTGGGCTCCCTCCAGCCCCCAAAGCAGCTGTTCCCTGAAATGGTCCTGGTGGGAAACAGCAAAAGGAGAAGGCCAATCCCCTCCCCACCTTCCTGTGACAGCCTTCCAGCCAGAGCAGGGAAGCTGGGCCCCCACGCAGCCTCTCTGTCCCTCAGAGGATGCACTGGCAGCTGGCCCTCCCCATACTGAGCCTTTTAGAATGAGTGGTCATGTTAGCTTCTTCTGATGTCCAAGCATCGGGTCTGAGCAGATGGCGCGTGAGGAGCCCTGGTCCCTGGGGACTGACCCAGGCCTGACCTCTTTCATTTTGCCAGAGTGATCCCCCACCTACATATACGCTCACCTCTGCTATATATATCCTATGTTACCACAAGCCCAGCAGAGGAGCCTAATACATAACTACACAATGAGTGAATGAGATCAGATAAAACAGCCTGAAACTCTGGTTATTGTAGGGACAGGATTAATCCTTTTTTTTTTTTTTTTTCCGCTTTGAAGTTTTGGTAAACCACTTAACCTCTCTGTGCTTGAGATCCTTTAACTAATAAAACGGATAATATCAACTTCATAGGGCTGGTTAGGACACTAAAATGATTCATGTAAAACTTCTAGAATAGTCCCAAGCAAATGATGTACAGTCACTCTTATCCAGTCTGTACATTGCCCTCATAATCTTGCCCTTTGAAGACCAGCCAGGGGGTTGGCTGACCAATGCCTTTTGCTGACAAAGAGTGGAGATGAGTGACACCTTTCAGGAGATCTCTGGGCCCCTGCTGGGTCAGCCCCCTGGAGGACCATTAGCTCCTGCCCCAGTGGTGACAGGTACCCCCTCCCAGGTGCCCAGCCCTGGCTCCTCCTGCCCTTCACAAGTCTACTGCATGAAGAGCCTGGACTTAGGTGCTCAGTAAGTGGGCAGCTCTGAACACACAGCCAGTCATGTGCTGAGGTAGGGTAGGCAAAAACAGCTCTGGGGACCACCCTGAGCTCGCACGCAAGGGCAGAGCAGGCCTTCAGTGTGTCCCGGGGCTTCCTGCCTACACAATCCCCTCTCTTCCCATGTCATTCCTTCAACCCTGGGAGACCAGGAAGTCTGGGTGTTTCAGGAAAGCCCTGGCCCGCCCAGGAAACCAAAGTACCTGGTATTATCTGGCCCATTGTCCTGAAAGCATGGGAACAGAGGCCTTCTGCACCCATGACCCCACCATGTACTCGCCAGGGACATCCAGCCCTAGCTCTCCATGGGTAGGGTACACATTCAGTTAGCCTTCCTGCCTGCAGTCACCTCATCCTGGGCCTCCTGTGGTGCAGTTCTCCTCTGTTCCCAGTTCCCAGACGGGTCATAGAACATCTCAGCAGGCCGACAGGGAAGGAGCACCAAGAGGGGAGGGTCAGAACACCCTCTGGGCCAAGCATCAGCTCCACATGGCATCTTCCTGTTCCATCTCCTCTGCTCACCTCTCTCTCTTTTTCTCTGTAGGTCTTGTTGGCCCAGTGATCCCCACTAAATTCCCCAAATATCAGTGGGGGGTTCCCAGCCTAGATCTTCAAGCTCCCAGTTGCCAGAGCCAGAGAGGCAGGAACAGCTGAGAAATTAGATGTGGGTCTACCCTGAGGCTGTAGTCACACAAAAAGAGAGCCTCATGACTGCCCCCCCTTATCTGAGTAGGTGGACAGGACCCCAAGGGGGAGGGCTCTATGAATGGGTGTGCATGTGCACAGATGCACATGTCTGCAAGTGTGTACACGTGAGCAGGTAATGTGTGTGGCCCCATGGGCTTGTTATGTGTATACACAAGAGATAAAGAAGCCTGCAGTTCCATCTTGCCAGGTTGCCAGGGCACCTGACTCTTCTCTCATTACATGGACACTCTGCCTGTGTTTCTACCCATGACCTGGGGTAGGAGTGAGGGTGTCTCAGGGGAGGTGAGTAAGCAGCAGGTGGAGTTCAGGAAAAGATGTATCAGGGCTAAGATGTCAGCAACCCCACACCTTCTCACTCACAGAGCCAGTCTGGGTCTTCCCCCAGGTCTGTGGTTTCTTCACATGGGAAATGGGTCTAAGGTCCCCAGGATGCTATCCAGGGCACAGGAGAGTTGCAGCTCTGGATTCCTCAGGTCGCTGGGGGAGGAGAGCACCTCTGACAGGCCCCAGAACCAGGAGCAAAAGTCTTAAAACAGTCTTTATACTTTTTGGTGGCCTCTGTGAACGCTGAGTGGGGCTCCCACCTGTTAGGAAATGAAGAGGGCCGTAGGGGGTGAGAAAACCTCAAACATCTTAAATATTTTTTTCAACAACTTCGCCTTGGCCAAGAGAAGCCTCTAGATCACACCCACCTCTGCTTCCTTGGGGGAGGGTGCTGCGAGAGGTACGAGGGGCTGGGGGGACGGCAAGAATCCTGGGTTCTAGGCCAGCTTCTGATGGGCCAGGTAGCTCTGGCTCCCTTCCTCTGGCCTCATCGGTTCGTCTCACTGCTAGGGGAAGGCTATGCCCACACTGGCTAGCTGCCTCTGAGGACTAACGGAAGACGTCAGGCAAGAAAAGTCTTCAGAAATAAGACTCTGGGCACTACATGGAAAGAACTGCTCCGTGACCTGAGCATTTCCCCCAAAATCACTCCCGCAGAAACGGAAAGTGGCTGTGGCATGCGCTGCCCCCACTTCCTGCACCTGGCACCCGGCTTAGCCCAAGTGGGGAAACCGTCATGGACCAGCAGCATCACCTGCGCTCTCACTCTTGCCGCCGGAAAGGCCCTCCCCTTTGTGGGGGCCCACAAACCCCATCCTTTACATGCAGACCAGGATGTGCCCCAGCCTCAGAGTGAGGGCTAGGTCCCAGCTGGGCATCAGGACTCAGAGGTTCCGGTCCCAACTCTGCCAAGTGCTCCAGATGGCCTTGAGTCCCTCCTTCCTCTGGGCCTCAGTGGGGAGCTCCACCTGCCTACTTCCAGCCCTGAGGAGCAGGCAGGGACCCCAGAAGCTCAGATCTGGAAGGCACCAGAGCTTCCCATAGACCATCAGTATAGAAGGCCCGTACAGGGGAGCAGGTGCCTGGCACTGAACACTCCTCCTGGCAGGGACAGAGGGCAACAGCCCACACAGATGGGCTGCCACATCTAAGAGGTGCAGCTCCCTCCCTGTGGGGCAGGACAGAGATACCCGAAGTACCCATGCCTGCGAGGGAGGTAGCTGCCAGACCTGCCCTACCACCTTCCAGCCCCATCTCCTTCAACCAGCCCTTCCAAACAGCTCACCCCTTCCCATGTGCAATGGTCTCTCACACCACTGGGTTTTACAGGTGCTGGTTGCACTGCCTGGAACACCGTCCCCTCCTCTGTGTCTGGCCAACATCCCCTCAAGAACAGGAGAGTGAACAGAGCACAGAGTTGGGAGGTCCAAGGGTCCAGGGGTCCGGGGTCCCGTCTGCTTAGGAGGGCAGAGCAGTAAGCAAACCCTCATCAGGCCTGACAGTGGGCACGCTGAGCTCAGGGTCCCCAGGGGCCAGGATAGACCTCGGCCAGGGAGACGGGGGCTGGCGGCTAGGGCAGACAGTCTGGGTTGTGGAGGAGCTGGCAGGCACAGGGCCCAGTTTTGCTCGATTGGCTGTGGAGGAGGCTGGAACTGCAGACTATTTTTAGGCTCCTGATGGATTGGAGAGCTGAGGATGCTACAGCCTTTGCTCGCTGGGAAAATACTAAAGTGGCCCCGGCTCAACCTGGGACTCAAGATCTCCCGAGCTTTCTCTTTTGTCCCTAGAGACCAGAAGCTGGGGCCAGGAAGTGGGCCGGAAGTATGCCCAGTACACCCAGACATGCAAACACCCAGGAAGGATTTCCATATCATTTGCACACTGCTCTGTTTCCTTATCAGAAGGAACAGGAAGTTCCCTTTCAGAGGACCCTTGGTGGAACAGGGCATTCACCCAAGTTCATCTCCAGCTGCCCCTCCTGGGTATCAAGAAAGGCTGGAGAGGATGATGAAGCTCTAAAATCAGAAAACACAGACAGGGGATTCTAGCAGGTTAACAAATACATTCCATCTGATCACTCAGTGGTGGCTCCCTGAAGAGCAATGTTGACAAGGCTTCATTCATTCAATCCACAGATAACCATTTGCATGTCTATTATGTGCCAGACACCATTCTAGAGGATGGAGGGTTAGCTGTGAGCAAAAATGATGAAATGCCCTCACAAAGCAGGTATGCTACCTCAGTGTGGCCCAATAGAAATGTATTTGAGCCACACAGATAATTTCAAATATTCTAATAGCCAAATTAAATAGGAGTTAAAAGGAACAGGGAAGAAAGACTTTTATAATATATTTTATATAACCCAATATATCCAAAACATTTTCACTGCCGCGTGTAATCAACATAATAATTTATTAACAGATAAATTATTTTTTTCATATTACATCTTCAAAATCCAGTATGTCTTTTTATCCTTCCAGCGCATTTCAATTCAGTCGAGTTACATTTCAAGGGCTTGTTCTAGAAGGCAGTTCTAGAGAAAATTGCTCATCTGAGCTCAGGAGAAAGGAAAGCCATGACTGATAGGTGTCTGCTGTGGACCTGGGCAGGACCTCTGAGCTGGATGAAGTTGCAGGCCACGTGTTTGCCTTTGTGTTATCAACCCAACCCCGAGCACGTATGTGTTCATCTTGACCTAGTCCTTCTGAGCCCATTCATCTTCCCCAGCCTGAGAAAACTGCCAGCCTGACCCTGACTTCTGGGATTTTAATCAGGTGTGGGTCTAGCACTTCTGGCATGGGCTGCTGCTGCTGCTGCTGAGAGAGTCATTTCCTAGGCAGGTTGATAAGGAGTCTAGGGGTCCCCAAAGAGAGAGGGGTCTGGAATTCTCAAGGAGGAAGAAAGGACAAACTTTTTTTCTTTCTCCACATTCCTTAGGATTATATAACAATAATGTATCCTGCCTGAGGACAGTCTCTGGATTAAGGACAGTCTTTGGATTAAACCTTCTGGCTAATTCTGTTATCTTAAAATGTAAATTATGGGAGTAGGTCTGATGAGGTCTTTACAACCTCCAGACATTCTTTGGATTCATTAGAGAGTATATAACTTCATTGTCAACACTAGCAAGCGGGTGCTCTTTCTACCCCCTTCTGATGCCTATGTCAGAAGCTTTCTCTATCTCCTTTATACTTTAATAAAACTTTATTACACAAAAGCTCCGAGCGATCAAGCCTTGTCTCTGGCCCCGGATTGAATTCTTCTCCTCCGGGGGCCAAGAATCCCGGTGTATTCGTGTGATTCAACAACAACCTTTCATCTTGGGGGCTCGTCCGGGATCCTTCAGGACAAGGTAAGGAAGCTTGGAGCTTTAGTTCTTTGTTCTCTTAGCGAACACGTTTTCTGCCATGCTTTACTAACTCTACCGTGTGCTTGTGTGAATGAATGGCATGCCCTGCATGAAGCAAGTAAGGGGCCCTGCTCTGCGGTTCCATGGTGATCTCATACAGCTTATGGCAGAAACCTGTCGGGGCATTATACCGACCTGCCAATGCCAAGAGGCACCCAATGTCTCCTTCGGGAACCGACCAGATATGGGCAAAGCGTGTGGACCGAACTCTCCTTTCTCGGTCAAACTTTTCGGTCTCTTTGACCATTTCATAACTCCTTGGGAATTAGAAGTACTAACCTAATCTATCGGATCATAGACTTTCAAGGGACTTGTGATCTATACTGTTACTGTGTACTGTGGCTTAGGTCCCAAACTTGGATTCGTAGTCAAGAAAGTGTCTAGCCTCGCTAGGAATCGAAAGTTCGGAAGCTAGATGGAGCTCTAGCTCCCAGAACATCTCTGAGGTTAAAGGTTACTCAGATTGGGACTGCGATGGGTTTTTTTTCTTTGGTAATGCCAGCTCTTAGTGGATCAGAAGAGGCTGTTATACTGGTGTGGTGATGCTTGGAAAGAACATCTCAGTTTTATGTTTGCGTCGGTCTTATTGTGGTCAGGAAATACTCAGGGTCGTGCACAGGCACTCAGGTGACGAATGTTTCCTACAGCGGTCTTAGCTTGGGAGGCATTCCGGAAGGTTACTCTGATTCACCCCGGGTGACATCAGAGGCAAGCAAGGTTAAGGGTGAAGAGCTGGACGTCAAGTAGGGATGCTATCAAGTCTACCCCTGGTACATCCCCACCCCATCCCGGTGGTAGAACCTGGAGGGACGAGTACGGCGCCTGCGTCGGTAAGGGACAGACTAAGTCCGACCAGGAAGGAAAAGCTTTTGGTGTAACGTCTGTCTACACCCCCATCTAGAGCAGGGAGGGACGCCTCCGGTAGAAAAAATGGCGCTGGTCGCTTTTTTTCCTCTCTTACAGATGGGAGCTAACAATTCCAGCCTCACTCCTTTGAACTGTATCCTGAAAAACTGGGATAGATTTGATCCCCAGGGCTTAAAGAAGACACACCTGGTCTTCCTATGTGATACTGCATGGCCACGGTATCCATTGGAGGACGGCGAACGGTGGCCAGTTGGAGGGTCTCTTAAGTATAATACTGTTCTACAATTAGACCGGTTCTGTAAGGAACAAGGGAAATGGGTAGAAGTAGCATATGTGTTGCCCTTTTTCTCTCTGCGAAATATGCCAGACTTACGTCCTAAGGGTATAGATTTGGGTGTGAAACCTTCAGCTCCCTCCTGTCCTCTTCCTTTGCCCCCGTACCAGGGACTCCAAACTGGGATTCAAACTGCCCACATGGAGGTCCAAACAACTCCTGTCTCAGTACGACCTCAGACTACTCTGGTTTCAGTAGAAACTCAGACCATCGAAGTAAGCGATGAGATGGAGGACAGGAGACAAAGAGAAGAGGAAAAACAGGTTTCTCCAATCTATCCCTGGGATCATATGCGCAGAGCAGCCAGAGAGACTGAGGAACAGCCACACAAGCTGTTGCCTCTTTATGAAACACCCACCGGGAGAAATAATCAGTCTGTGAGAGTTAATAAGCCTTTTTCTTATCAAGAAATACAAAGAATCAAGGAGGATCTGGGAGACTATTTAGAGGACCCAGAAAAATATATCAGAGCTTTTAAAGGTGTTACTTTGCTTTATGATCTCACTTGGAAGGATGTGATGTATATCTTGGGACAAACGCTGACTCCTGAGTCAAAGACTCGAGTTTTGGGAAAAGCGGTTGCTTATGGAGATGAATGGCTTGGTAATGAATCAGTAGGGAAGAGGGAGAATGAGATAGCGGCCCTCCCCACTGGGAATCAGGCGGTCCCAACTATAGAACCAGACTGGGACTACAACACAGCTAAAGGAAGATGGGATCAGAGTCATTTTGTTAGATGTATTCTTGAAGGACTTAGGCAGGCACATTCTAAGCCTTTAAACTATGGCAAATTGGCAGACATAGAACAGGAGGAGAAAGAAGCTCCTGGTAAATTCCTAGATAGACTGAGAGAAGGCCTTCGCAGATTCACTGAGATTGATCCCGAAAGTGAAGAGGGAAAAGTGATCTTAAAGGATAGATTTCTCACTCAGTCGGCTCCAGATATCCGCCGTAAGCTATTAAAGCAGGCGTATGGACCAAATCAGTCTTTAGACACTCTGTTACAACTGGCTCAGACAGTCTATTATGGTAGGGAATATGAGGAAAAGAAAGAAAGGCAAAAAAAGACAAAGGAAAAGGCGGAAGCCTTCGCCATGGCTATGAAAAACGTTCTTAAACAGCCTGAGAAAAATGCCCAGAGGGGCCCAGGTGAAAAGGGATGGGCTTGCTACTGCTGTGGAAAGGAGGGGCACCTCAAGCGGGATTGCCCTCAGGCATCTAAGCCGCTCCCGGCTCCATGTCCGGTCTGCAAAGGACCACACTGGAAGAGAGACTGCCCCCAGAGGTGTAGGTCTCCGGGGTCGGACTCTCAAGACAATCAGGACTGAAGGTGCCCAGGGGTCCCCACACAAGCTCCCGTCCTAATTACACCTGAGGAACCCCGGGTATTAATAGTTGTGGGGGGCCAATCCATCGATTTCCTTTTAGATACTGGGGCAACTTATTCTGTGCTTACTGAAGCCCCTGGCCCACTTTCTTCCCGATCCGCTTCCGTAATGGGACTGTCTGGACGAGCCAAAAGGTATTATTTCAGTTATTCTTTATCTTGCAACTGGGATTCTGTGCTGTTTTCACACGAGTTTCTGATTGTGCCAGAATCTCCCTCACCCCTTTTGGGAAGGGATATACTGAGCAAGGTCCATGCCTCTGTTTTCATGAATATGGAGCCCTCCCTTTCTCTCCCTTTAGTTGAACAAAATGTAAATCCTAGAGTATGGGCTGATGGAAAATCTGTGGGTCGAGCACAAAATGCTATTCCTGTAGTTGTTAAGCTCAAAGACCCACACGTATTTCCACATAAGAAGCACTATCCACTGAAACATGAAGTTAAGGAAGGGTTAAAACCCATCATCGAAAATTTAAAGGAACAGGGACTATTAATTCCCTGTAACAGTCCTTGCAACACTCCTATTTTGGGTATAAAGAAATCGAATGGCAAATGGAGACTAGTTCAAGATTTACGAATAATAAATGAGGCTGTAGTTCCTTTACACCCCGTGGTGCCTAATCCTTATACTCTATTGTCTGAAATTCCTGAACGGGCCAAATATTTCTCAGTAATTGATTTAAAGGATGCCTTCTATTCAGTGCCTTTGGCGGAAGAAAGTCAATTCCTATTTGCCTTTGAAGACCCTACGCAGCCAGCTTCTCAGTTAACCTGGACAGTTTTGCCCCAGGGATTTCGTGACAGTCCTCACTTATTCGGACAAAGTTTGTCACGGGATTTACAAAACTTTAACAGCTCTGAAGCAGTGGTGTTACAATATGTAGATATTTTGCTCTGTGCTGAGACAGAAGAAGCTTGTTCGCGAGCCTCAGAAGATTTCTTAAACTTTCTGGCAGACTGTGGTTACAAGGCATCAAGAGAAAAGGCTCAGCTTTGTCAACAATCGGTTAGATATCTGGGCCTAATCATATCAGAAGGGACTAGGGCCATAGGCCCTGAGAGAATTAAACCTATACTAAATCACCCCCTACCTATGACTTTAAGACAATTGAGAGGATTTTTGGGAATCACAGGTTACTGTCGCATTTGGATTCCGGGTTATGGGGAACTTGCCCGGCCTTTATATAAACTTATAGCTGAAACTCAGCAGGCCCAAACCGACAAACTGGTTTGGTCTCCAGAAACTCAAAAGGCTTTTAAGGTTCTTCAGACTGCTCTCCTGCAAGCTCCAGCTCTGAGCTTGCCCACAGGGTCAGAATTTAATTTGTTTGTCACTGAAAGAAAAGGTGTGGCATTGGGAGTTTTGACACAACCCCGAGGGCCTCACCAACAACCTATTGCTTATCTAAGCAGAGAATTAGATGTAGTTGCATGTGGGTGGCCCCACTGCCTACGAGTAATTGGGGCAGCGGCTTTATTAGCACCTGAAGCTTTAAAAATAATTAATGGACGAAACCTTACTGTACTGACTTCTCATGATGTGAGTGAAATCTTAAATTCTAAGGTTAATATTTGGATGACAGACAGTAGGCTTCTTAAGTATCAGTCATTGTTGTTAGAAGGACCAGTAACTAAGCTTAAAGTTTGTGGAAATTTAAATCCTGCCACTTTCCTTCCTGAGAAGAAAAACGAAACACCTGATCACGATTGTTCTCAATTCCTAACTTTAAACTATGCAGCTCGGGAGGATCTAAAGGATACCTCATTAGCCAATCCTGACATGGAAGTATTTACAGATGGCAGTTCTTTTGTTCGGGATGGAAAGCGTAAAGCAGGTTATGCCGTGGTGACTGCTGAACAGGTTTTGGAGCAAAATCTCTCCCCCAGGGAACCAGTGCTCAGTTAGCGGAGCTTGTGGCCCTGACCCGAGCTCTAGAGTTAAACAAAGGGCAGCGGATGGGCCTGATAATCTATGTGAGTCTACTTCTGCTGACTCCAAATATCCTGAGTCTGCCGTTGGATCCTCAAGACAATGTCCTCCTGTCCTGGGCTCACTCTTATGCTGCATTCCACAATCGGTCTAACTGCTGGGTCTGCGGAGCACTCCCCTCTTCGTCAGTGAAAGGCTTCCCATGGTGGACATCCCCACTTCAAGGAAAAGACTTTCTCCAAGTCTGTGAATACCTTCGACAACAATCACATGCGATGCCTCTTCTTCATCTGATGACATCTACCAACCCTAGAATGGACTGGTGCAACACTTTGTACTTTAACTATGGACATAATGTGACTTTTAATTTTAATTCTGGTTGTTTTGTTTTTACTGTTTGCTCCCTGCATCTGTAATTGTATAACTGGATTTGTTTCTAGCCGCATGAAAGCTTTTAAGTTACAAATGGTTGCTCAAACTCCTGCTACTGCTGTAGCTTCCTCCAGCTACTATTTGGGGCCCCTGGATCAGATATCCTCAATATGAGGATTAGGAGAATATGTTGCCTCACCAATTTAGGGACAACGCCCCTTGTCAGCTCAGAAGTAGTTATGGAATGAGAACGACGCCCCTTTTCCCTAGGCAACATAATTCTCCTAAAAGAAAAGGGGGGAATGAGAGAGTCATTTCCTAGGCAGGTTGATAAGGAGTCTAGGGGTCCCCAAAGAGAGAGGGGTCTGGAATTCTCAAGGAGGAAGAAAGGACAAACTTTTTTTCTTTCTCCACATTCCTTAGGATTATATAACAATAATGTATCCTGCCTGAGGACAGTCTCTGGATTAAGGACAGTCTTTGGATTAAACCTTCTGGCTAATTCTGTTATCTTAAAATGTAAATTATGGGAGTAGGTCTGATGAGGTCTTTACAACCTCCAGACATTCTTTGGATTCATTAGAGAGTATATAACTTCATTGTCAACACTAGCAAGCGGGTGCTCTTTCTACCCCCTTCTGATGCCTATGTCAGAAGCTTTCTCTATCTCCTTTATACTTTAATAAAACTTTATTACACAAAAGCTCCGAGCGATCAAGCCTTGTCTCTGGCCCCGGATTGAATTCTTCTCCTCCGGGGGCCAAGAATCCTGGTGTATTCGTGTGATTCAACAACAACCTTTCACTGCTAAGTCGCTTCAGTCGTGTCCGACTCTGTGCAACCCCATAGACGGCAGCCCACCAGGCTCCCCCGTCCCTGGGATTCTCCAGGCAAGAACACTGAAGTGGGTTGCCATTTCCTTCTCCAATGCATGAAAGTGAAAAGTGAAAGTGAAGTGGTGTCTGACTCTTAGTGACCCCATGGCATGGGCATCATCCTACAAAAAGATATCAGAACATCAACAAGAATCTCCTGGGTGTGAGCCTGTGCTTTTTCCTCTCATGTGGGCTGGCTCATGGCCACTGGTGACCCTGAGAATGTGGGTTTTGCTTTTGTTTTATTCCCCAAGGCCTCTTCCTCCCAGAGTTAAATAATATCAACAGAAGAGTGTTTCCTGAGCCTGAATTAGCCATTTCAGGCGCACTCCACCAGCCCACACCCACAGACCTCCTGGCCAGACCCTAGCTGGGAAAACCCATCCCAGACTCTCCACTTGCTTTTCCAGATAGTGAGAAGCTAAAATTGGGCTGTGGAGGCAGCTGGAAATGCCTGAGGATTGGGTGTGTGTTGGGAGGGAGGGGGGTCAGGGGGTGTGTGTCGGGCAGTGGTGAGCTTGGAGTGAGGGAGGCAGGGATACAGTGTGTGAAAAACTGGATCTCAGATCCCCATCATCCTTATCATCATTACCGTCATCACCCACCCACCCCTGCTCAAAACCCTTCAGAGACTCCCTAGAACCGACTGGATAAAGATCTAGGGCCTTGGCCCCAGGAACTGATAGAGTAATTTAACCTCACTTCCAGAACCTTGCCCCTCTTTCATCTTATTCATTCAACTAACAAGAATGTATCACAGGAACTCTTCTAGGTGCTAGAGATGCAGCTGTGACCACAACTGACAATGTCCCTCTGTCTTCCTGGAGCTCACATTACTGCAACGAAGCCTATAACACCCCAAGTTCTTGCACACCCCCAGGTCTTTGCAAATGCTCTTCCCTCTTCCATTCATCAGTGACCTCTCCACCATCTACTCACCATTAAAGGTGCTCTCTGCACTTTCCCTGACATCTCCCCCAAAATGGGTTGGTTCTCCTCCCACCTTCAGTTCAGTCAGTTCAGCCGCTCAGTCGTGTCCGACTCTGCGACCCCATGAATCGCAGCATGCCAGGCCTCCCTGTCCATCACCAACTCCTGGAGTTCACTCAGACTCACGTCCATCGAGTCAGTGATGCCATCCAGCCATCTCATCCCCTGTCATCCCCTTCTCCTCCTGCCCCCAATCCCTCCCAGCATCAGAGTCTTTTCCAATGAGTCAACTCTTTGCATGAGGTGGCCAAAGTACTGGAGTTTCAGCTTTAGCATCATTCCTTTCAGAGAAATCCCAGGGCTGATCTCCTTCAGAATGGATTGGTTGGATCTCCTTGCAGTCCAAGGGACTCTCAAGAGTCTTCTCCAGCACCGCAGTTCAAAAGCATCAATTCTTTGGCGCTCAGCCTTCTTCACAATCCAAATCCCACATCCATACATGACCACAGGAAAAACCATAGCCTTGACTAGATGGACCTTTGTTGGCAAAGTAATGTCTCTGCTTTTGAATATGCTATCTAGGTTGGACATAACTTTCCTTCCAAGGAGTAAGTGTCTTTTAATTTCATGGCTGCAGTCACCATCTGCAGTGATTTAGGAGCCCAAAAAAATAAAGTCTGACACTGTTTCCACTGTTTCCCCATCTATTTCCCATGAAGTAATGGGCCCTCGCATGTACAGTCACCACCCAGCTCCGTATCTGCCTCCCCTACCAGGCTGCAAGGGCTTGAGGGCAGGGCCTGCGCCTCCCCTTGCCAGGACCCCGGGGCCTGATTCCGGGTGCCCTCCCCCTAAAGCTCCTTCTTCCCCCCAGCTCAGGACTGAGCAGTAGAGATATGGAGGCCGAGTG
Organism: Bos indicus x Bos taurus; assembly: GCF_003369695.1. Classification (NCBI taxonomy): domain Eukaryota; kingdom Metazoa; phylum Chordata; class Mammalia; order Artiodactyla; family Bovidae; genus Bos; species Bos indicus x Bos taurus. The sequence continues at coordinate 34,177,782 of NC_040096.1, read as the reverse complement.
GGGTCTAGGACTCCTGTGAGGTCATTCTGCAACCTCTGCCTGGCCCCTCCTCCTCCTGACATTCTAGGGGAGGCACAGAGAGAAGAAAAGGCACAGACTGTCTCCAGCAGAGGAAGGTGGAGGACCAAGGGGAGATGGGGCTGGAGAAGATCAGGTCGCTTGGGGCTCTGAATGCTGAGAATCGTTAAAGGGTTTCAAGCAGCAGAGAGATGAGAAGGCAGTAGCCTTGACCCATGAGATGGCAGGATACTGGTCACCCAGGGAAAACTTTAGTGGCCCTTAGAATTATGAAGCGGAGGGAGGCATAAGGAGTCCCCCATCCCCTGCCAACTTCTCCGGGAAAGCTGAGCTTTGGTTTTTCGGTCTTGCTGTCTCTTTTGTGCCCCTGGGGCAGGATGCACAAGACAGAAGGCAGAAGGATAGGCCTGGCTCCTGTCCCTGACCTGGCCCCCAAGAGGCTGGTGCTGCTGCCGTGATACTGTGTGGATCTCCATGCTCCCAGGGCCCAACCTTACAGTCCTCCCACCCACCACCCCCAAGGCCCACCGTGTGGCTGGCCAGTCAGGGGAAAACAGGGCAGCAGCCCAGGGCCCGGCCAGCCCCTCCCCACCGGCTCATTTACATGGGATTTACATGCGCTCCTTCCATGCCTTGATGCACATGGCTTCCTGCCCACCTGGCCTCTCCTGGGGTGCCTCCATAGAGACAAAAGAGTGTGTTCTGTTCTTCAGGTCCCTTGATGTAGGCCCACAGGGGAGCCAAGAGACTCACCACAGGAAAGAGGGCACTTCCTGGGGTCCAGAGAGAGGGCAGGGACCTCCTAGAGGTTGCCTGGCAATCCAGGTGTGGTCAGGGCTTGAGACCCACTTTCCCCACTAGCCACTCCCAGAACCCACTCCTTCTGCCCTCTCCACCACCATCCAGGGATTGAGGAAAGGTCAGTCTATGCTGCTGCAGCCCAGCTATGACCTGGAAGAACTGACTGACCTAGTCATTGACCCTGAGCTCCTTCCAAAGGCCAAATTAGTCTTAGATCCCCTTACGGTGTGCAAGAAGAAGCCTCTCAGAGGCCCTGTCCAGCCCCGTCCTCTTCCATAGGAGGAGAATGAGGCTCGGGAAAGGCCAGGTCTGCCCAGGATCACCAAGGCTGGTGGAGATCCCAGGTCTCTGCCCCCAGCCCAGAGCTCACTGGGGTCGCCCAAACTCCTGGCCTCAGCACCCAGTGCCACCTAGGTCACCCTGGGAAGGCACGTGTGGGAGAGGGAAGAACCAGATTCAGAGAGGGGAACTGTCCCTAGTCTGCCACAGTCCCCTCTCCAGGAGTTACTGCTCAGGAAAATCTCCCAGCAAATCCCAAAAGGCCTGGATCGGACCTCCCTGGCAGTCTAGTGGCTAAGACTCTGCGCTCCCAATGCAGGGAACACGGGTGCGATCCCTGGTGGGGGAAGATCCCACATGCTGCATGGCACAGCCAAAAAGAAATCTCCAAAAGCCTGCACGAGGGGCAGGAGGCGGGAAACCAAGGAGGGGGAGGGAAGAAGGCTCCCACAGGGTCTTATCTGATCAGCTTTATCTCCCAGAATGGGCCCTTTGAAGGCAGAGAGGCCAGAGGCTGTTTCTAGCATGGCCAGGCCTCCCCAGGGAAGTGGTCAGGGGGTGGAGGCTGGGAAGGGGAAACGCTGGCTCCTGAGGTGAGGAAAGGTCAGGTGCAGGAGTGTCTGGGCTCCAGGTCTTTGCCTGACAGGCAGAGCAGTGCTGGAAAGCTGTGGATTTAGATCTCACTCCTGCCTCGCCCTAACCAGGAGCCCTTCAGCTCCAAGGCTCTTGGGAGAAGGGGTGAGGCTTACAGGGGCAGAAGGTGCTGAGTCATGAACAGGAACCCCCATCCTTACCCCCTGACCAGAATGGCGTGGAAGGCAAGGAGCAGGCACAGGTAAATAAATAGCTTGTTTATTAGTAATATGTTACATTATTAAAGTGCATTGAGAAGAGATGCAGGGGCCGAAGCTGGAAGGCCACCAGCCCCAGGCCCTGCCCCAGGCTGGCCAGACACAGCCAGAGAAGGGCCCAGCTCTCTGCTGAAATCCATGGAGAGGGCTGGGGGCAGAGCCACCCACCTGGAGAGCTTGGCCCAGGCCGTCCCTACAGGAATTCACAGTTTAGCCTAAGTTATAACATGTCCTGAGCTGAAGGTGGGAGGCTAGGAGCATGGAAGCACAGCCCTTGGGGAAGGGGGCTGAGGGGAGGGGAGGGGACCCCCCCGCCCCCCAACCCCCAATGCCAAGGGCAGAGTCCTAGAAACCTCCCCCTGAGGACCTGGCTCCTCCTTTGAAATGAACACGGTGAACCTAGGGCTCAGTTTTCTCCTTCATTCTCCCCCGTCTCCCTCATCCCACCCACTCCCGCAACCACCCCGACCGGGGGCATGGACGAATGTCCCCTTCAGACTGGGCTCCCAGGGCAGAGCCAGCTCATGCTTCTCTCTTCAAACCCATGCCCATCCCTGGACTCTCATCCCATTCCCAGGAGCCGTAGACCGAGGCCCCCCCACCACCCCCCATGACCCCTCCCTCCCCCAGCCCCTCCCTCCCCACCCTACCCCGCATGTAGTTTTGGTATTTCATACGGATGCAGTCAGAAGTAGCTATACATGAAAGAAGCCTAACATAAAAATAGAGCTTTTTCCGTCCTCCCGTCCGGAAAGCAAACATCCTTCAATAAACATGCAACGCAGCTGCCTAGAGAGACCCAGGTCTGGCGAGGAGGTCACAGAGGGCAGCCCTGGGCCTGCAGGAACACTAGCCTCCCCGAGTACTTGCAGGAGGGAGAACGAGGGGGCGATCTGGGTCTAGCAAGTCCAGAAGGACTCGGGCCTCAGCCCTAAGGTCCAGAGATGGGGACCCCCATTCATCTTTTTAAACCCCACTCTCTGGCCCACAGGTTCTTAGGCCAAGAGCATCACTGCATTTCATCAGTTTGAGGAGGAGTTTTTGAAAAATAATCTCCAAAAGATAGTCTTGGGTCATCAAGGCCCCAGCTTTAGAGTCACAGCCTGCATTCTGTGGCCCTCAACACCCTCGCCCCACGGGGGCCCAACAGCCGCCTGCGGCTGGCCATCTGCAGGCCCGGTGTCCCCCGTCAGGTTTACGCAGTCCCCCTGGGAAGAAGTGGTGGACAAGGAGCTCCTGGGCCCAGCCAGTTCTGGGTGTGAGACTTTTCTAGTGCCTCAGGGCTGCAGAAGCCTGCAGCACACCCGGCCCCGTGAGGCTCTAATGGACCAGCAGGCCAAGAATGAGCGTGGGCAGGACACCCAGCCAGAGGCTGGTGGCCAGGGTGCAGGCGTGGCCCAGCAGTTGTGAGGTCATGGCGCTGTCCTCGCGCAGCAGCTCCCAGTGCTGAGCTTCGCGGAGGTAGGAGTCCTCCTGGGCCTCGCAGTAGTAGTGGCCATAATGGAGGTCCGTGAGGTTCTCGATGAACAGGATGCAGTTGGGGCTCTGGTGGCCGGGCTCACAGCTCTGCTCCACACTGTTCTCGTGGCGCCAGGAGTAGGTGGCATGGCGAGACTCCATGGGGCAGCTCAGGTAGTAGCGGGAGTTCTGGGCCAGGGAAACCTTCTGCAGCGGGGCCTGCTCTGGGGAGCGAGGGGGAGGGAGCCGTGAGGAGCGGCTGAGGGCTCCCAGGACAGGCTGTGTCCTCCCACACTGATAGGGCTACAAGGCCAAGGCTTCTAAATGAACACGGGGAAACTAGCCCCCCTTCTCCTCCTTACTCTCCCCTGCCTCCCTCACCCGACTCCTTGTAGAACCCCCACACCAAGGGGGCTCCTTCCACAGGACTGTCCTGCCCCATCTGTCTGGAGCCCCCAGGACCAGACCTGGCCTCCCTCGGACAGGGCAATTGGGGCATGAATGTACCACCCGCGTTGGACTGCAGCCTCTGAGCTGGGCCAGATAGGTACCTGGCTTCGGGTTGGGGCACCCCTTGTGGGGGTCGACTGGACTGATGGACTGCAGCACTGGCCTGGAGTTGGAAGGAAGAGAGAGGCTAAGAAAACAGGAGGCCACAGGCTCAGCCCCTTCCCTGTTCTCACCCCCGACCAGTAACAGCAGTGGTGCCCACCCGGAGGAGGGTCTGGCCAGAAGGGACGCCGCCCATCAAGCACCACTGCTGTGTCCACTTTCTCCTAGGAGCAGGGGGCCCAGCCAACATACTCTTGGGAGCTGTAGATGGAGACACAGCGGTCCTGGTACCAGCCGCAGTAGGGGTCGCGGGCCATGAGGCAGCCATGACAGCCCCCAGTGTAGAGTTCACACAGGTCCAGGGGTACCTGGCTCACCTCCCACTGGGAGTTCACATACAGTTTCCTCTGGAAGGAAAAAAATGACCACTCAGGTCAGGGACCCCAACTGAGTTCTAAGCCCCCAGGCTGAGGTCCAGCTGCCTGGCAGGCCCAGGGGCCCAGAGACCCTGAAAAGGACATGCGAGTCACACACAGAAGGGCTCTGTCCTCAGGTCACATTGGCCCCACAGGGCGGGTTGAGGGTGGGGAGGCTCACCCGGTCAGCGTCCAGTGACATGGCCTGGATAGCAGCCGCGCGGCGGAAGGGCTGGATCTCCAGGATGTTGAAGACAAGGCCGTGCTCCCGCTCCCCCGGCTCCAGCACCTTGTGGATGGTGCCCTTGTCTGTGGGTGAAGACCAGAGGGTCAGCAGGCGGGAGCCCCACCGCAGAGCCAGGCAGCCTCCCCCTGGGCTGAGCTGACCAGGAAAGACACAGGTGGGCAGAGCTATTTAAGTCAAGGCTCAGGTGAGAGTCAGAGGACTGGGGTGGGGTGGGGAGAGGACAGCATGACTGGGGAGGGTCTTAAGGGCCCAAAGATATCACAGGAAGTTTCCAAGACGGCCAGGGAGGCCATCCCAGGAGCCTCTGGGCTCCCCAAGGCTGCAAGGGGAAGCCGGAGCACGAAGAAGGGAAACAGCAGCCCCACGTGCCCAAGCACTGCCAAGCCTCCAGCTATACGCATCAGTTACAGTACTTCACTTAACCCCCCACTCCCCTGGGAGGCAGGTATCAACATCCCCACTTCAAAGGAAGGGAAATGAGGTCACAAAGACCAAGGAACTTGCTCAAGGTCACGCAACTGGTGATTGGAACCCAGAGCAGGCAGAACCAGACCCTTCCAACCTCTTCTGTTTCCTGGACTTTTTCATATGTGCTTTCTTTAAAATAAACCTTTTATTTTGGAATAATTTCAGATGTACTGAAAAGTCACAAAGACAGTCCAGAGTTCCCATATACCCTTCGCCCAGTCTCCCTGAAGGTTAGCATCTTGTATGACTGTGGGGTTTGTCACAGCCGAGCAGTTGACACTGGTTTGTTATGATTAAGTCGACTACAGACTTTATTGGGATTTCACGGGTTTTTCCGCTAATGTCCTTTGTCTGTTTCAGGATCCATTCCAGGATTCCATACTGCATATGCAGTCTTAGGGGATTTTTTTATTTTTCTAAAATCTTAGACTTGAAAAGGACCTTAGGTTCCACATAGGGGATCCCAAGGTCATCTACTAGGCTGCCTGCCTCAGAGCCCAGAGCTCTCTCCATTCATTCCTGTCGGGGACTAACGGGCATCCTGACCCCTGAGTCCTCCCAATCCTACCTCCCCGGCTGTCCCAGTTTCTATAATAGCCTACCTCCCTTTCCCTCCCTCCCAATTTCCCAGGGCATCACTTGCCCCAAAAAAGCAGTCAGATGATCAGATGACTGCCTGCCGGGGACATTACCTCTAAGTGTCCACGATCCCCCCTCTGCGGGTTCTGGGATGTGGTCCCTGGCTCCCTTGGCCTGAAAGACTTCCAGCCCACGCACTACCTTCACACCCACACTGCCCTTCACCTCCTCCACAGCCCGGTGACAACCTCCCATAGCTTCTTCCAGCTGTAAGAGCCTCCCATTCTCTGCAGAAGGCTCAGAAAGTCCTATCTCCCATCCAGCCCCAAGCCTTCATGCTGCAAACTCCAAAACGGTATCTCTCTGATGGCCCTAAGGGAGAACCGAGACAAATGCCCTCATCACTCAAGTGCATCGGCTTCCAGGTCTGCAGAAAGGGAGCCTACAGCTGCCTCAGCCCAGGACCAGCCTGCCTTGTCCTGGCTCCTGCTCCCAGTCTTACAATGTCACCCCGCCTACACCCCAGTGCTCTATCCTGCTGGCGGGTCACAATAGTCAGGCCATCCGCTGCTAGAGCAGAGCAAGGACAGGGCTCAGTGGGTGGAGCCAGGATGAATGGAGGAGTCAAGGGGTGGTGGATCTCACAACTCAGAAGCCAAGCCTGTGAACAGGAAATTACTCTCCCCAAGACTCCTAAGAGTCAAAACACCAATGAGAACACCATGACCCTGAGAAAACCCCAAGGTGAAGCAACAGCTGGAAGTCACATGGGGCGGTATGTGCAATTGAGGGGGCTGCCTGAGGCCTAGACTACATGACCCCAGAGGTGTTAGGCACTGCGGGAGACACTGCTTTTCTGATGGCACCACTACCCAGTCCCAAGGAAGGCCTATTGCTCCCAGGGCATCTTCGCCCACAGTCTGGGACCAGGAAGTTGCTCTAAAGCCACCTCAGGGCTGTTTTCTTTATGGCCAATGATCTTCTGGGATGCAGGCTCATCTTTCAGAACGTTCTATTCTGCTTCTGGGGCCAGCCAGACCCCACTCCCAGAGGGAGCCCCTCTAGGGAAGAGGAGGTGGCCCAGCAGTCCTCCGCAAGACCCTGCAAAGGCGCTGCCGTCAGCAGGCCCCTCCTCACATCTCACGAAACGCTTTGCATCCCACAGCAGATGGTTCCTCTTACTTGCATAATCTCAAAGACAGCAAGAGGAGCCAATTTCCTCACTCTGCCTAGCAGAGGCCCATAGGACACCTGGGACCAGGCCCTCCCACCTGACTTTCCACATCTCTTCCTACCATCCTCAGGAGTCAGGGTGCTGGACCAAGCTACACCCAGCTTTGCTCACACTCACCACATTTCTGCCTCTGAATCCGAGTACCTTCCAGCCTTCGATGCCCTCCTCCCTCTGCCCCACCTCCTCCAGGAAGCCCTCACTGATTGACTCTTTCACAGCTACACATATTAACTCCTGACAGCTCTTAGCCACTCAGTTCTCCCTTCCAGGTATAACTATCCAACCAGATGTTAATGACATTACTCTTTATACTCATTTTAACCAAGCAGACTGGAGAGGGGGTCCCGGGTAGCCCCTTACCTGTGGTTAGGTAAAGCACGTGGAAGGTCTCCCCATTGCTGGCGTGCATGCGGTGGACAACCACTTTCTGGTAGTGGTACTTAGAGTGGAACAGTGGTGCCTTCAGAGGCCCCATGGGCTCCACCCTCTGCACCACCTCAGGGTGACTGTCGGCCACCTGGAAGGTCTCTGTGGGTATCGGCTGCCGGTCTGGGAGGCACTGGGCGAGGAGAACAGGTCCAGATCAGTGGGGTGGCTGGGAGATGGGGTCGCGGCCTGGGCCATGGCGGGTGTCACTGCTCACCTTGCCAGGCCGTGGGTTGGGGAGGCTCGAGTGGTAGCCCTTGAGTGAGGAAGTGCAGAAGACCTTGTCAATGTCACCGAGGGAGTACACGCAGACAGCCGAGTAGTTCCTGGGGGGACATAGAGACCACCTCAGTGGGAGGCCCAGGACCGCCCACCTCCACTCACTCAGGCCAGCCCCGCACCAGATGGAGTATAACTATAGCCTTGCGACCAAGCCACCTGGCCTTCGAGCTCTGTGACAGCAGGGACTTTCCTGGAGGCCAACGCCAGTGCCTGAGTGTTAGCAAATACCACTGAAGGAAGGAGAGAGGCAGGACAGAAAGAGGGAGGGACGGAAGTTCAGCCTAATTTCTCTCTTTTGCAATATAAAACCACAACCTGTATTCTGTCACGGAATCACTGAGTTCAGAGGTCAAGCCCAGGGCAGGAGAAATCCCAACACGCGCATCCTTGGGATGCTAATGGCCACAGAGGCCAGAACCCCGTCCTCCTCCCAGCCCGCTGGGTCCATGCACACGGGAGCCCCAGAACAGGGTCTTGGTTTCCCTACCCTTCCCCCACCCTCCCAACACACACCCTGCACTTAGGCCTGTCTTGTTTTCAATCAATGAGAGTGATTAAGAGGTGTGAATTATCAGGCACAGGCAATGCCTGAGCAGGTGTGATAGCACCCAGCACCCTGAGAGGCCTCAGGAGCCTTTTCCCAGGGCCCAGCAGCCACTCTGCGTACACAGCTGGAGGACACACAGGCCCAGTAGCCATGAGCATGCATACGGCACGTGTGCACACAGCCATCTATACAGACTCACAAACGCACCAGCATACACATCCCCCTGAGCGCTGCGTCCGCCCAACCCAGGCCCAGCAACAGCCTCGTCCCTTGAGCCTGGAATCCCTGCGCTTGCCACATCAGCCATCCCCTTGGCAGGCCCCAAGTGCTGTGACCCCCACTGGACACTCACCAGCCTAGCCCCAGGACAAGGCCACTTACCAGGGGTTGGAGAAGACGCCGTAGACCCTAGTGTCCTTCCACTGGCCGTTAGGGTCGGGGAGCAGGAAGACGTCCTGGAGCCGGTTGAAGTTCTTATTGGTGGTGGCGTCACTGCACACCAGCATGGCTTTCAGGAAGGTGTTCCACTTGGAGACTGACAGTGAACTCTCACCACCCTGGTCCCCCTGGAAGGGAGGAGAGGAGGGGGAGGTCCCTCAGCACCTGCCTGGACTACCCCATACACCCGGGGGACCTGATGCCGGGAAGGCCAGCACCCAGGCTTCTGAGGAGGAAAAGAGGCCCTGCAAGGGGCCAGGACCTGCCAAGGGGCAAGGCTGGGCCGCCCCACAACTCAGGCCGGGCTCCAGGTGGCGGGCCTGGCTGACCCAGGGCACAGGGCCCACAGTGGGGACCTGCAGGGTGCGGGGGTCAGGTCCCCACCGAGCACACTAGCTCAGACACACGTCTGCCCACTCTTACACATTCACACTCACACACATGGCACAGTCCTACACAACTCAGCATCTTCACACAGGTGACACACACAACGTCAACACACTCTTGTTCCCATGCATATGCCCATACACACTCTCCATGAATACACACCTGTGCACACCCTCACACATGCACGTGATCCCAACCACCACTACCCATTCACAGATGCACCGACCCGCCTGTGCACACCCTCTTCCTCCCACAGTCCCACAGACTCCCTCGCACACTTGCACACACACAGGGACTCACACACTCACTCACTCCTGTTCAGGCACAGACACACTCGCTTGCCCACCCTGCTCTGGCTCACCCTGCACAGCTGGGCCACTCGGGACACGTTGAGCGGGGCCTCGGGATTCTTGTCAGGGTTGTCCTCTCGGAAGAAGTAGTAGATCTTGTCATCATAGGCCTGGTCTTGGTGCACGATGGTGGCCTTGATGAACTGTGGGTCTGCCAGGGACAGACATGAACGGGTTTGAGGCCGGGAGCCTCTCAGAGGACCCAGCCTCCGAGTCTGCATAAACAAACCCACGTCCAATCACAGCAGGAATAAACTTCAGAATGCCAGGTCCAACACCCCAAGGGGGCCGAGACTCTGCACCCCCACCCCTCACCTGTTTTGCCCTCTCCTACAAAGATGTCATTGGCCCAGGAGCAATGACTTCATGCCTAGGGACCGGGAGGAGTCCCTGGGGCCCTCTATGTCACCTCTGCCTAATTGGCAGAAGAGGGAGTGGGTGTGGCTCCACATGAGCTCAGCAGAAGGACACGCTGTGGCTCCCGGGGACCCCGCACTGGGTCTGGGGCTTCCTCTGATTTGTCTCCAGAGGGTGTCAGGCCCATTTTGCCCCCACATCTTCACCTCTGCTATCCCCTGCTCCTGGCCAGGCCCACCTCCTTGGCTCTCTTGTCTCAGGGCTGCACCCAGCTCCCATTTTCCTGATGGCCTGTGGCCCCAGTGGCTCTCAGGGAGACTCCCCAGAAACATGAGGACTCCTGAGCGTTCACACAGCCTCGTCGGCCCGCCCAGCGCAGTGGGAGTGGCCCTCAGGGAGCCTCCCGAGAAGCATGAGGACCCCTGAGAGAAGCATGAGGACCCCTGAGCGTTCACACACCCTCGTCGGCCCGCCTGCCCAGCGCAGTGGGAGTCTGACTCACTCTGCATGACGGTGTCACTGGTGTACAGCTCGATCTCACCCTTGATGCGGCGGAACCTAGGGATCTTCCCATTATACTCCTGCTTCCTGATGGTAGAGTACACCTCGTCCCCTGGGCACAGTGGGAGGGCCACAGATAAGCGCACGCAGCTCTTGGAAGCCCCTCCATGGGGCCTGGACCAGGCACAGAGCTGACCACCCTCCCCCAGCCCAGCACAGCTGCCCTCAGGGCACCCGCATGCTCCAGCCACGGCCCTACCGTCAAATGGCCCTACCATCAAACAGAACCAGGGAGTTCTCATCCGGGCTGAAGGGTGCATAACCTTTCCTCTCCCCAAGAAACTCCACAGAGTCGTTCACCTGAGGGAGACCAAGAGGGTCAGAATGCCACGTGGTCCCATGGTCATTGCCTCCCATGGGTGCCAGCTGCTCAGCCAGGGTCCCCATCCTCCCAGGAACTCTGTACAAGACGAGACCAGCCTCAGAGCGCTCCCCCTCCTCCTCCCACCTTGAGGGGCAGAAGCCCACCCAGACAAGGGTGAGCTGACCAGGCACACAGGGAGGGGCCTCCTCACCAGGATCCAGCAGCTGGGGCGCCGAGCATTGGTGCCACAGGCCAGCAGCCCTTCGTTCTGCTTCTCCAGGAGTGTGATGTAGTTCCCACAGTCCTGCCAGGAAAGGCAGAAGGCAAGAAGTTGGTCGGAGGCCCTGGCAGGCCTAGCACTAGGACCCTCAGTCTTGGGAAAGAAGGCTTCAGAAATCTAAGCCCAGGAGGTATCTCTAAGGAGAGCCCGAGTGGGTGCAGTTGACTCCCACCCCCCTAAAAACAGAGGACAGGTTTAGGGAAGGAGTGTCTCCTGCTCAGGCCAGGAACCCTAGGACAGGGCTGCCTCTCTCCTCCCGGACTGCAGCTCCCAAGACACAGCCAGGCCTCCTTCCTCAGACTCTTAGGGACTTTTCCAAGGGGCCCAGCCTGCTCTCTGCACTCCCTTTTCCACACTCACCTGCTTGTCCCGGCAGGACCCCTTGGTGGAGCCAATGTTCACCTGGGGGAACAGGGAGGGGGGATGTGAGTCCACCTGCCAGGGGCAAGATGCCCCCAACTGCTTTCCATGCATTCTCAGGATGGGCTCGTTTGACAGATGAGCAATTAAGGCTTCAAGAAGGGGAGTGATTTACCCAAGAACACACAGGCTACTGAGCCTGATACCCAGAGCCAAAGCCCAGAGCTCACGGGCCAGCCCAGAAATCTCACAAGACAGGGTCACAGGGTTTGGGAGGCCGGCTTCCTGCTAGGCCTCCCTAGTCAGCGCTCCCCACCTGGCCAGGCCTGTTAGTTCCATGCCTGTCTCTACAACACTCCAGCACCCAGGCCAGTTAGGACCACTTTCACGGAGCCTTTCCCCAGACACCACTTATGGTGGTAAGCACTTATGTGCTTATAGGGGGCTGACCAGTTCTGGAAGACATGCCAGCTCCCCCGGATTCCCTGAGGCCTCTCACCAAGGCCAGAGAGGAGATAAGATGGGGAAAGGGACTTCCTGGTGGTTCAGCGGTTAAGAATCCACAGGCCAATGCAGGGGACACAGGTTCGATCTCTGGTCTGGGAAGACCCCACATGCCACAGAGCAACTAATTTTGTGTGCCCGTGTGTCACAACTACCAAGCCCATGCCCTAGAGCCCGTGCTCCAAAACAAGGGAAGCCGCTGCAAGGAGAAGCCCGCGTTCCGCCACAAAGAGCAGCTCCCACTTGCCTCAACGAGAGAAACCCTGCACGCAGCAAGGAAAACCCAGCTCAGCCAAAACAATCAACCAATCAGTCAATCAAAAGAAGATGGGGAAGGAAGAAAGAGAAGCGGGCAGGAGAGGGTCCAGGCTCACCGTGCGCACGGAGGCGTTCCTGCCCTTGGAGAAGGCAAAGACATAGATTCTGTTGCGTCCGCCCACCCACACGGAGGAGCTGCCTGGCTCGTGGAAAAGCACCGTGTGTGGCTCAGTTGAGCCGAAGTCCACATGGTCCTGCCCTGCACGGCCTAAGGAAAAGACAATAGGCAGAAAATGTTGAGGCTGCAAGATCCCGGCCTGCCCTCCACGCACACTGCGTCCACCGAGCTACGAGGGCTTGGAGCTGGCTATGGAGACACTGGACTCAGAGCTGTGAGCAAGAAATGAGAGGAGCCCTCTGGTAGGGGCTGGCAACCAGCTGACCTCACCCCAAAGCCAAGGCCCCTACCCTACAATATGTGTGACCTCAGAGTCAGGACAGAATTTAAGGACCCCTGGGGAGAACCGACCCCCCCACCCCACCCCCCCACACACACACTCTGCTGCTCCCAAGAGGGCTGGGCTTGGAAAGGAGGTCCCCCAACTCTGCTCTGAGGCTCTCTGCTGCCTAGGACAGAGCAAGCAGTCACCTCCACCTCCCTCAGGTAGTAAGGCCTCTAAGAACCCCATGGACAGTTCAGGCTCGCAGGAATCACTTTGCTCAGAACCCTCTCCCCTCCTTCAGGAGGCCCTCTCTGACCCTTTCCAACCTACCCTATCCCCTGAGTGAGCAGGTCAGTAAGGATCAAGAGCCAGAAAGGAATCTTAATGTCCAGTTCCTCCCATTTTAGAGATGGAAATACAAAGGTCCAGAGAGGGGCAGCCCAAACTCACATGGGCAGTAGCAGGCCAGGGACCAGAGCTTCTGCCCCAAAGCTGGACTCTGCCCTGGACTGCCCTGGCCTGGTTTCACAAGGATGCCAGCTCACTCCCAGGGGGATGACCAGCCCCTACTTCCCCGCAACTCTGGGATGGGGGCCCTTCACGGAGCATAGCCTGGGCCTTTAAGTAGAAGGGCTGATTGGGACAGTTTTGCCCAAAAAAGAAACCTTCTGCAGCCACTGCCTCCGGGGAGAAGATGTCTCATCTCCGGTGACATCGCTGAGGTCGTCCTGGTTGCAGGGCTAAATTACAGGAATGGGACAGCCTGTGGTGGCGCCCCCAGCAATCAGCCATAACTAGCATCATCCCACCTCCGACCAGCCCGTGCCCTCAGCCTGATCACTGTTTATTCAGCTGCAGCAAACTCAAGGGCAGCAGGCAGTGACACCCAAGCAGGACACCCTCAGCCCAGACAGAAAAGAACTGCCCTGTCCTTGACTTTGCCCCCAGTCCCTCTCGGTGCCATTGGAGCCATTCCTCCTGATTCTGCATTCAGCAGGGACAGAGCGCCCTATCCACCCTGCAATGCCCACCCTCTCCATTCTCACTCCCTTTCCTTAAGATACATTCTTGCATGGCCAGGTCACAGGGTCAAGCGGGCTATTCTCAGACTCCACCTCAGCTGTGGCCCAGCTCACTGTACAGAGGCCAGAACCAAGGGCCTTCAGGGACACTCTAGCTCAAGGTCTCATTGGAGGCAGGAGATTCTGGCTCATTCAGACTGAGTGTCGGTAGACAGGAACGTTCACGAAGACGCCAGCACTGCGGGCCACAGAGAAACGCTGAGCTCATGGCCCTTGGGTTCACCTGGTGAGGGCTCACCCAGGGCTGGCAGGCTCCCCTTCCCCAGCAGCTGGGATAAAATTAGAGTGTTAGAGGGCTGGGGAGAGACACCAGGTTTTCCTGACTCAGCGCCCTGGCTCCGGCTCCCCTTTCTCCCGCAGCCTGAGCAGCCACCACCAGCCCTGCAGCCTAACCCGGAATCGAGACAGTCTGTAGCCCCGGCTCCCCACCTACTCCCCGAGACGGCCAGGCGGCCAGAAAAAGCTACCTGTCTGGGCCTGAAGGCACGGGACTGGAACCTGAGATCTGAGGCCTTCCAGAGGCCAAAAGGGAGGAGCCCCAGGCTCAGGTCACACTGGCCACCTCCAAACAGTCACCTCAGCTCACGGCCTCAGAGGAGGGGTCTGCACAGCCAATGCTCAGCCCTAGTCATGGAGGAAGGGGCACAGGAGGGGCCCCGAGGGAGCCTGTGTCTGGGGTCACAGGGCCATCCAAGTGAGGAAGAGACTAGTCTGATGGGAAACAGCCTGGGCGGTCTAGTCTGATGGGAGAGCCGTGGCCTGGCCCTGGAGAGCAAGCTCTGCAGGGAGGCCCGGCCCTACCCTGGAACCCAGTTGGAGGTGTGAAACAGCCACACCAAAGCAAGTCTCCATGGCGCTCAAGCAAAACTGGTACAGACCCCGGGCTGCTCACAAGGTATCGCTGAGAACACACAGGGAGGGTGAGGGCTGCATGGAGGCTGAGGGGCTGCTGGATGTGTATGGGGGTGCTGCTGGGTATAGCATGACAGGACAGCCCTGCACAGATCTGCAAGCGTGAGCCCCGCTGCACTCAAATCCTGGCTGTGGCTGTCGGGGTCGGGAGTGAGAGGGAGGCAGGAACTGCTTACCTCATCTTAGGGAAGAAACAGGAGCCCAGGAGCATTGCCTCCCTTGACCCCGAGGCCCCTGCCCCTCCCAGCTCTGCGCCTGGTGATGTGTATGGGGGAGATGGCACCAGCTCGGCCCCAGGACGAGGCCTTGGCTCTTTCCCTACCCAGCCCGGCTCCCGCACTGCCTGAGGCCCTCAAAGGGCCTGATTGTGCAGGGGAAGTGTCTGAGCGGCAGCAGCTCGATGAATACATGAAAGGAAGCTTTGTTCAGGTCACAGGAGCGGGGGCTGGGGGGCTCAGGGGCAGGAGGGCTGCCTGGAAGTGAAGGCAGCACCAAGTCTTGGAGGCCAGGATCTGTGGCCCCTTGGCACCAAGAGGGGAGGGGGTGGCATTCAAGGCTCCACTCCAGCAGGGGTTGAGCAAGGCCGGGGCCTGCTCCTAAAGAGATTCAGTTTTGCATCCCTTAATATGTCTTCTTGCTTCCTTAGGAATCCAAAAGGATGGAGAAGGCAGACAGACCTATGCTAGATGGGTCAGAAACAGGCAGCAAGAGAATTCTAGGCAGTGGAAACAGCCTGAGCAAAGGTGGGGAAGCTGTGTGGTGGGTAGAGAGACTAAAGAGAGGAGAATGGGGAAGGGGGGCTGAAGCCCCCAGTGTGGTGATGGGGAAGGGCAAGGCAGGGGACCAAGGCTACACCAACCCGCGCCCTTCAGTCTCCGGGGCTGCCTTCTCTTTCCAATGAGCAGGGCCAGGATCCAAAGAGCCTCCTCTCCTCCAGCGTCCCCCCCACCCCAGGTCGCCCTGTCTGACCAGCACCACGCCCCCCCTCCCCACTTCGTATCCTGGAAGTCTAAAAGGAGCACCGTCTGGCACCGTGTCTCCCCCCTCACTCCCCAGCCTGACGCATTAGTGGCTGACTAAGTGGTAGCTAAAAGCTCCCAGAATAACCAGGGGTTCAGGCAGGGGAGAGGGCTAGGGACACACGGGATAGGCATGGCCCCAGAGGCAAGCCAGGCACAAGCCCCCTACCCCCATGTGATTCTTTGCCAATCCTGGCTCCTTCTGGACCAAGAAAGGGCACACTCAGGCTGCCCTGTACCCAGCTAGACTCCGTGGCCCCCTGAGCCCCCACCTTCCTCACTAGGCCCAGCACCAGATAGAAATGAGGGTCAAGAAGATGGCCGGTGTCAGGGGGGCAGCCCTCCCCCATCAGGCCCCCAGCCAGGCCATCCCTGGGGCTCAGATCCTGTGGGAACCAATCAGACCTGACCCCTCTGGTGGCCCCCACCCTCCCAGCACAATACCAGCAACCGACTGTCTGGGACAAGTGTGACCTTCTGTGGAGGGGGTTTTCCTAAAGCGGGGCTGCCTGCTGGAGCATCATTCTTCCTCATCAGCCCTGGGTGCTGTCACCCTCTGGTCCTCACCGTCCCCACATCCTCACTGCCCGTGAAAGAGGGCTGCTCAGGGGAGGGGGAGTGGTCGCTAGGACGGGGGGCAGTGGCATTATCTGCGAAGGGAGGAGCAACAGGGGAAGGGCCCACAGTCGGTCTGGACAAGGACAGCCTTCCAAGCTGACCTACTGACCCGACAGGCCTTGAATGCTAACCTCAAGGAGCCCTTTGAGAGAAGGCATGGGGCGGGCTCCGAGAATGGTAGGAATGCGGTATCCAGCAGGGAGTGCCTGCAGCAGGCAGCCAGGGAGGCCAGGGCACAGGGCAGGAGCCAGTCCACCCTCCGACTGGAGGCCCAACCACAGCTGTCAGGAGCCTCCTCCCATAGTCGGGCCCCACCCTGGATCACCAGACCCACCTCATACCCTCGCCAGAGGAAGAAGAGGGAAGGCCCACACAGGGCCCAGGAATTAGCCCTCAGGCTCGCCATCCTGTGGAAGCCCACAGGTCAAGGAGAAGGGAAGGGAACAGTGGCTGAGCTGAGGGGCCCGGGGGCCAGAGAGACGGTGCCACTGGCCCAGGACACAGAACAAGGGGGACAGAGCAGGGCCAGGCAGCCGCTCAGGTTTCCGGAGCTCATCGCCCTGCTCCAGCCCAGGACCACAGCCTGGACTTCGTGAGAGCATCCTGATCTTCAAAAGCCGTCCATCCCCTTCTCTCGGCCGCCCTGTGTCATCTCCTGCTCTCTACCCAACATTCCCTTGCTGGCCAAGGGAAAAGTCACTGACCTGGTAACTAGAGGGATCGCCCACCCACCATCCTTTCAGGTAGGACTCTGAATGACAGAAACCTTTCCACTGAAAGAGGTGAGGGGCAAAGGAACAAATGTCTCATCATCGTTGCCTCTCGCAGAGTGGCAGGGAAGAGGGCCCGGGAAGCCACTCCTTGTATCCAGAAGCCCAGTTTATGGGATGGCATGGGCCTGTGCTAAGGAAGGGTTGTGCTGTTGGGGTGCTGCCGACACTCGGCAAGGCAGGGCTCCAGACAGCTGCCACAGAGTTGGTGTGCTGGGGCAGGTGGCACCCCTGAGGCGGTACTCAGGGTCATGGGAGGGGTGCCTCACTTTATCAACCATGGGAACAGTGAGTTGTGTGCTGAGCCACAGGGGAGGGTCTTCCCACCCACCAAGGTCAGCCGTGGGTGGCAGGGAAGCATACCTCACGTACGGACTCAGCCCAGGTTCTCTCTGTGCTCCCTGTGGCAGCCAGGTGGCTGGGTGGCCGTGACCTGACCAGGGACTGGGCCTTCCTGAGTGTGGCTTCCTCCTCAGTGGATTGGAGGGGCTGGTACTCGCTAAGGTCTAGGCTTTATGACCCACCGTGACTTAGCAGCAGCAGCAGCAGCAGTGACTCTTGGAACAAAACACTTGGGGTTAAGCTTGGGGGCATTTGGGGGAAAGCGTGGGGTTGTGAGTACTGGATAAGTCAGAGACGGCTTTCTGAAGGTGCAGGCAGCAATGAAACCACATCCTCATCTGCCTCCACCAACTAGCTCACCAAATCCCCCCAATCACCCTGCAAAGAAGGCAGGAGAGCACCTGCATGCCCATTTTACAGACAGGAAAACTAAGGGCCTTCCACGCCACCAAGGGCCGTGTGCTCTCTGCACTGCACCACTGTTCTTGAAGGACCAGAAGGCTTGGCCTGCTGGAGAGACCAGCTGGGGCAAAGACTTGAAGGTAAGGAGCAGTGTGGAGAATACACTGAGTGTGTGCTGGGGGCAGGGCTGAACCAAGATAGATTTGGGGGCTCAGGGAAGGCTAGCACAGAGGCCCAGCCAGACAGGGGAGGAGGCTCCAAGCCCAGGGAAGGCGGGAAGCCACGTCCTGTCCAGATTCTGCCTGGATTCCACCGGTTCTTCAGCTCAACAGGTTCTAAAAGCCCCAGAGTGAAGCTGAAGTCAGGTGGTGGCTCTTTCAAAGGAGAGGATAGGCAGAGGCCCTGGGCCTGCCCTTGGGCCCAGGGCCAGAGTAGGGATCAGGGAGAGGGCAAAGGATGGCTAAACCACCCCAAATGGGAGGAGGCAGGCAGGACAGGGGGCCTTGAGAAACAGAAGGTTCCTTAGCTCAGCCTTAGCCTGGGCCAGAGGGGAAGGAGGGAGGGGTCAGAGAGCAAGGGCAGCCAGCCAGCATGGGCAGTTAGGGAGAGCTGGCAGGGGCCAGGCTGCCAGGGCTGCATTCATCAGCAATCAGAAATGCCAAAGGGGGAGATGACACAGACAACAATGATACCCCCACCTAACTGTTTCACAAAATTTACTAAGTGCCGGGCAGTACTCGAGTGTCAGATGTATTAACTCATTCAATCATCACTGCCCTCTTCGAAGGCAGTTTCTTTTATTATGCCCTGTACGTTCTACAGATGAGGGCAGCCAGACACAGAGAAGTTTAGTAACTTGCCCAAGATCACCCAGCTCACTGGTGGTGTGGAGGCTGACACTCAGGCAGACTGAGTCTGAAATCTGTGTTTATAACACTGGGCTCCATAGGTGAGCCCTTGGAAGCTTCTAGGTCAGCCTCTCTCATACAAATGAGGAGACTGAGGACCAGAGAGGGTGGAACAGGGTCAGAGGCTACTTGCCCGATGAATGCCTGACCTCTCTCCACGATGCCCTAAAGAGAGTGTGTGTAAGCGAGCGTGGGTGTGCAGGCCTGAGGGAGGCAGGGACTAGGGACCTGGGCGTGTGTGCCGCACTGCATGCTGACCAGTACACAAGCATCCCATGATCTCTGCCCAGAATAGAAGCACAGTGCAGTGTGGGCAGGCTATAGCGAAGGGAGGGTGTGCTCAGAGACCCTTCTTTACCATCCAACCAGCCAGGCTCCCGCCCAAACTGCACTGGTTAAAAAAGCAAAACAAAACACTGCTTCTACCTCCCAACTCAAGAACCCACCACGGGTCCCAACTGCCTGTTGCGGCAGGGCCCAACTCCTCTGCTGGGCAGTCAAGGCCCACCCGTCTCTGCTCCTCTCCGCCTCCCACTTCTATCCCTTCGCTTGTGCTCTCCCTTCCCGACCGCCTTTCCCCTTCTCCCTGTGCTCACGGTCTTACCTGGGCTTGAAGATCTAGCCTCAATCCCCCTCTCCCGCCCGCTGGCTTCAGGAAGTGTCCCAGACTGCTCCAGGCCTCACAGTTCCGTCCTGCCTCTGACCTTGTGCTATACACCATCTGGCACACACCATCTTCTCTCAGATCACACTGTTTGGTGGAATTTCACCTGGACTGTGGGGTCCTGAAGGTGAAGCCCAGTCCCCGGGGCCAATCCAAGGTCAGGACGGGCAAGTGTGGGCAGCTGAGGACGTTAAAAAGCAGCAGGACTAGGGTAGGCCAAACCCCAAGGTCAGACTCGGAGACACCTTAGAACAGGCTCCTGGGCCATCGACAGGGTACCTTACTCCCTCACTAGGCTGGCAAAGAGCCCCGGGCCCAGAAGACAAGGATACAAGCAGCAATCTATGCCACATTCTGCTCCACTCCACGTCCCTGCTTCTCTGTCTAGCCTGGCTCTTCCTCCTCCACCAGGCAGTCGTCCCTGGTTGCACCACCCCACACTGACCCTTCCTGCTCTCACTTCCTGTCCCCAGTCCTTGGCTGCACCAGGCTCCTGACCTCCCCAGGTGCCCTCTCTAGTCACAGGCTGCAGGCCCACCTCTCCAGGTACCAGCAGGCCCTCCAAGGACAAACCCAGAACCTCTCCTCTGCCCTCACCGGAAAAGAGACGGAACACAGACCTAGGCACAGAGCGGGGACTAGCTGCCCCCCTTCGTGCAGGCTGCTCCCAGGGGTGCTGGGTTAGAGCCCCACCCCTGACTGACAGAAGGGGTGCGGACATGCGGCAGCCTCAGCCTAATCCCCGGCTGCCGTGATGGTTAAACCCCGATTAGTCCATACCGTGACACAGATCAACCTGCTCCCAGGACCTGAGGCCCAGCTGCCCCGAGGAAAAGACCAGAAGAGTGCGTGGAGCTGGCCCAAATCCAAGGTCCTGAAGGGAGGAGGTCAAGCTGCTAAGGCTCCCAGGAGCAGATAGCCCTGGGGCAGGGAGAGTCTGGGTCCAGCTGAACTGGAAATGGGGTTGGGGAGCCATAGCATGAAGACAGACAGACAAGTGGAAGGAGGCCAAGAGCTGAGGCCAAGGACAGTCTTGGGAGGAAGACACTGACCTGGTCCCGGCTCTGCCCATCTCACTGGGTGATGCTGGGCCAGTCCTGGCTTCTCTGGCCTCAGTTTCCCCATCTGTGGAATGAGTGGTTAGCCCAGTTGACCTCTGACGTTTGTTTTCTGACATCAGGCTGCATGAGTTAGTCATCCAAGAAGGCTCCTTGGAGGAAGTGAGATCGAACCAACAGAAAGAAGGAGGGGGTTGAGTTGGGAGCTTGGAGGAATGACCAGCAGGGCAACAAGCAGCAGGGCAATGGCCTTGAGGCAGGAGAGCATGGGGAGTGGGGAATGCTGAGGGAAGATCTGTGGCCAAGGTGGGGTTGGGGTGCAATAAAGGGCTTGGAGGCTGACTGACCATCGGGAACAAGAAAGGGATGGATGAAACAGTCCCTCACAGCCTGGGCTGGCTAGGAAAGGGAGAAGCCCAAGTCCTCTGACATCTGGGGACCACAGTCCCTGCTCCAGGAGGACCCCCTTCCTCCCCCACCCTTGGAGAGAGGTGGCTTCCGGGGCAGCCAGGACTGGCCAAAAAAGGAAACCAAGAAAGGAGAAACCAGAGCTGTCAACTAGAGCAGAGGAAGTGCTGTCAGCCCCTTGTGACAGCTAGACTGCCCGGCAGTGGCACCGGGGGTGGAGGATAGGACGTCAGCTGGGGTCTGCGCTGAAAACTCGGGGGCCACCCACTCTACCACTGCCCCTTGAGGGCCACTGGGTCCCACCCCGGAGGCTGAGCCTCGGCTTCCCACCTGCACATCAGGGGTCCTGACCCAGCCTTCCTCAAAGAAGGGCGTCCTGCTCTCTCTGCTTCTCCCACGCGCCCAGCCTGGGTAGTGATCCACCCCCGAGAAGGAGGTGAAGGTTCCTGGAAGTGGAAGCTGGGCAGAGGAAGGCCATCTGCACCTCCCACACCAGCAGGGCCTGGCTGACTCTGGGCGAGCCCCTCAGCCTGTGAAGCATCTCTGCTGAGGACTGGGCCTCCTCACCCGGAAAGCACCTGTGGTCAGGAGCCAGCAGGAAAGCTCTGGGGTCCCTGGACCCTGCCCCAGCTTCCCATCAGGGAGCTACGACACAGGGAGGTCTTCTCTGCCCACCATGGTCCTTTCTTCCTACTGCTGGGCTAGCTGTGGAAGGCCAAGTGGCCTAGCTCAGACATCCCCCTCCTACAAGAAACCCTCCTGGAGCCCCTAGGCCAGGCTGACTCAATGTTCCTCCACACAGCTCCTTGCCTCTCCTTCATCCTAGTTGCAAGTTCTGGGGTCTGAAATCCTGTCATACCTGGGTACTTCCTCCTGTCCCTCCCCTCTCAAGCTGGCTCCTATTCCACGTACCATCCTGAGCTATCACCTCTTCCAGGAAGCCTTCTCTGATTGTGCAGACTGGATTAGGTACCTCCTTGACCCCCACAGCTGCCCTCTGTGACAGGCCCTGACATGCTGCATTGTAACTGCAGCTTGACTTCCTATTTGTCTCCTCATCTACACAGAGAAGCCTATGCACTCATCTAGTTTCTCATCCCTGGTTCCCTAGGCCCAGGACCAGCACAAGGTTGGCCCCAGCAAATGATAAATGCCAAAAATACTGAATTACTATGCTCACCCCAGGAGTTACAAACCAAATGAGCCATTTCCTCCAGCTGATCAGCCATCAACTTATGAGAGAAAATGATAGGAAAGAACAGAAAACTAAAGGAGTTCCCCTGACTTCCCAGGTTTTGGTTTCTCCTCACTGCTTGGGTTTGAAGAAACCACTACAGCCTCCACCTGCCCCAGAAAGGCAAGGGATTAGTGTTCTGACAAGGATGTGCTCAGTCGCTTCAGTCATATCCAACTCTTTGCAACTCTATGGACTGTAGCCCGCCAGGCTCTCTGCCATGGGATTTTCCAGCCAAGAGTATTGGGTGGGTTGCCATGCCCTCCCCCAGGAGATCTTCCATGACCCAGGGATTGAACCTTCATCTCCTGCATTGCAGGTGGATTCTTTTATCACTGAACCACCAGCTCCTTCCTACATCTGTTTTGGGCTTCCCTGATGGCTCAGCGGTAAAGAATCCACCTGCAATGCAGGAGATGCAGGTTCAATCCCTGAGTCATGGAAGATCCCCTGGAGGAGGGTACGGCAACCCACTCCAGTATTCTTGCTTGGGAAATCCCACGGACAGAGCAGCCTGGCGGGTTACAGCTCACAGGGTCGCTAAAGAGTCAGACATGATTTAGCGACTAAACAATACCTGCTTTGGAAATTTGAGGAAACTGAGGCTCAGAAAAAGTCAAGCACTTGCCCAGAGACACACAGAAAATCATCAGAGCTGGGTCCAAAACCAGGCTTCCAACTTCCCATCTCTTTCTCCCTCATCATGGTCATCTTGGGCCAGTGCCAGATCTCTTACATCCCAGCCTACTCTTAGAATCTTCATTATTCAAGAAAGGGGGACCACAGAGCTAGCAGGAAACTCCCGGTGACATCACCAAGCATTTCTCCCAGCTTAGAAACTCCCCTTCCTCCTGGGACTTGTCCCCCCTACCCCAGCCCTGTTCTGCAAGGGGAGTTCACCTTGAAGGTGATGAATACATCTGAGTCCCCAAGGGGGCAAGGATTTCCACTGGAAATGGTGATGCTTGGGGAGCCCCAGCTGTGACCTCATCCCCTAAAGGAGGTGACAACAACCCCCCACCCTGGGGAGTGGCCCCATAATGGCTCCCCCAGCAGCTGCCGAGTCAACAATAACATCCTGTTTTTTAACTGGACAAGGGAGATGGCAGAACCAGCTGGATAAGTGGAGACTGTGCTCTGTTTCTTGCTGTGGACAAGCTGGCTCTCCTCTGACCTTGGAGATCAGGGTCTTCTGGGTCTTCTCCATCTCCTTCAACCAGGGATGGAATAGGAGAGGGGTACACAAGCATGCCCACCTCCTGCCTTCACCTGCAAACCACTCCCCACCAGCTCCTGCTGCAGGGAGGTCAGGTCCACAAAGTCACACCCTTGACTGGCCCCTGTCTCAGTGACAGCTCTAGGGGGAAAAACTCCAGAGCCCTGACAAGCTCTGAGGGTCAGAGACAAGTACAGAGCTCAAGGGCAACTGGCAGGTCAGTACTAGCACATCCCTTGCTCTGTCCAGAGCTGCTCTGGGCCAACCTTTATCAGACTGGAGAGGCATCAACCCCCCTGACAAGAGCTGGCCGGGACCTTCCCAGAACTCCCTTATCTAATCATCCCCTAGGACTTAGGGGTTCAAGTGGCAGAAAATAAATGACAGAGAAAGATCCCTCTATATTCATTCCAGTCCTCACACTTGTCCTGGCTTATAATTAAAACCCCAGTTTAGGCCTCACAGAAAAGCAGCTCCAGAACCACCATTATCCTTGGTCTAGTCATTCCTGGAGGCCGCCGTCCCCATTCCTTCACCCCACTGGTATACAGGGACCTAGGCCTCCAGCAAGGCTGGGAGGGTCCTCCTCTCACCCTACTCCTGGGTTCGCCCTGCCCAAGCCCATTCCTGTCCGACTGCCATGTGTCACTCCATGGGAAATAGGAGGCAGCTGTCAGCTAGGCATACCATTACCAGCTGGTGGTCCTGGGGGACAGGTGGATGGCAGGGTTTGTCTGGCCTGTGGGGTGCCTGGCACCAGCGAAGAAGACCACAGATTGCCCTTGGCCATGAAAGGTGAGGGGCTGGCAGACCCAAGTTGGGGGTCAACAGTGCATTACCCAAAAGAGGGCATGGCCATTGTGGCTACAATAGTGAACTGCATGCAGCGGAGAGAGCACTTTGGAAAGTGGGTAAGAGGACAGAAATCAGTTTTAAATAGCCTCAGGGTGGGAACTAAGTGCCCCACGAGAAGGGAAGGCAGCATTAAGTGCTAAAAGGTGGGTGTGCATTAAGTATGTGTGTGAAAGGATATCTTGGGAAGACTGGGGGATGGGGAAAAGCGAACCAAAGGCAAGGGGTTTGGCACAAGGGGAGATTTCAGAACACTCTGGCAGGGGGAGATTTTAGAACACTCACACGTGGCCATCATCCCCTTCAAAGCGCACAAATGCCGTGCTGTCCAAGACAGCTAAGCAGACTGAGGAAAGACAAGGATGCTGAGAAGGAAGAGAGAGCCCAGGATGGAGCTGGTATGACTGAGGGGCATGTTGGTGTCCACCTTAAGTGGACAGTCAGGGGTCCAGATGCCCCACTCCACTTGCACCAGGAATATCTTTGTCTGGGTAGCAGAGCTGGCCCCCAGAGTACCCACTTCATGGCCAAGAAACGGCCTAAATCTTTCTCCACTTCCTAACTCAGAACAGGCTCTGGTTCCTGCCAGATCAGAGCCCCCTTTCTGCAATGTGAGCTCACACAATGCACAGTGACCTTGGGCGAGTCACATTCCATCCACTGCAGCAGCAGTTCAGGCCACTTGCTTTTGGAGTGGGTTTTTCTTTTTTCTCTCTCTCTCTGCTAAGAATACCTGCCCCAGATAATGCTCAGGCTCTGGCAATCCCTGCAAACCGCCTCAGGCATCAAAGAGCTCCCGGAGGGGCCAAATCTACCAGCCCCCCAACCCCCACTGCCGGTCCACCACCACCGCAGGGGGGCCGCGCCGACGCCGAACATGGGGACAGAGCCCAGTGGTAGGGGGGTGGGGAAGCATTTTTGTGCATTGCAGAGGAGGGGAGCTCAGCCCCTCGAGGCAGAAAACCCCTCAAACCACCCAGCTGGTTTTCCGACCCACGTACAGTGGTCTAAACTGAGGCGCCACTGGGGGAGACTCCGGTCCCCCAAGTTCACATAACCAGGAGGGCCTAAAAGCTGCACTCCTCCTCCAGATCCTCTACCTGGGGGTCCCAATGGCCGCGCCCCACCCATCGGGCACTGCCCCCCACGCTGGCGCCGAGCCCTGTGACAACTGCCACGTGCGGACAAGGGGGGAGCGGCTGGTCCCAGCACTGCAGAGGCAGCGCCCGGGTGCCCAAAGCCTCCGCACCGCACCTCGTCCGGGCTCTCCACAGGGTGCCCACTCCTTTACCCGGCCCGCGCTTGGGGCCGGGGCGGGGGGCGGGGGCAGGCAGCGGGGTCTTTGTTCCCGCAGCCCGAGCGCAGCGGCGGCGGCAAAGGGTCCGCACCCCCTTGCCGGCCCCACTGGCTCCCCCGCACGCAGCTAGAGCCCGCAGCTCTGGTAGATAGAGCCGGGTGGGGGCCCGGCGGGAGAAAGGATCCCCCGCACAGAGGCCCGGGCGCTGGAGGACTGGAAGTGCCTAGGGCCGAGAAGAGGGCCCTCTCGTCCCCCTGCACCCAGCCGCTGCAGCTCCCGGCTGCGGGCGGACTTGGAGCGACTTAGCTGGGCTCCGGCCCCCGCCGCTCGCTCGCCGCAGCGTTACAGCCAGCTCCGGTGTGGCCGCGCGCACATTCACACACTCACCCGGACCCACACGCTACCGGCGGGGACAGCCCGGGACCCACAGAGCCGCGCGCACGCACTCCCTCCGGTGCCGCACACTCCGCACCCGCCCCGCGCGGCACTGGATCCCGCGCCCGCAGCTCAAGCGGCGCCACCTACCTTTCCAGACAGCGGAGATGCGGGGTCCGCTCTTCGAGTGGCCTTGGGAGGCAGCGGCCGTCCAGACCAGCTGCAGCAGCAGCCACAGCGGGAACCTGGACCGAGCCAGAGAGCTGGAAACGCGGGCTCGCGGGGCGCCGAGGGCGGTGCATCTGGACGGAGGCGGTGTCATCCCCGGAGCGGAGCGACGGCGGAGAGCAGCCAGACTGAGCCAGCGCCCGAGCGAGAGCTGAAGCCAGTGCGAGGAGGCGGAGTCAAACGCCTGACCCCACCCCGCCCCTCCCCCGCCCCTCGTCTCTAGGCTAGCCAAGGGGGGGATGCAAGTGCCCCCCTCCCCACCACGCCCCAGGGAAACCTACACCACCTCTTTCTGGGTAACTCCACCTGCAGGCAGAACCCGGGTGGGCAGCGAGCAAGACAGACTTATGGTCTTCTGTGATGAGCTCCAGGTTCTGTCCCCTCTCTGGGCCTTAGAGTCGCTCCCCCAACACCATAAAGGGATTGGCCTAGCCTAGAAGTCAGGGAGGACCTCTCCTGAGGGCTCAGACAACCTCACTAATGGTCAGCTAAGTGTTTGGACCTTGAAAGCTGTGGTTCTTAGAGGACGGGCTGGCCAGTGTGGACACAGCTCCTCTGAGCCTATAAACAGAAGCAAGAAGCTTTTCCTTAAGCAAGGGTTTTGTGCAGAGGGTCAATAATCTGTGGGGAGCACTCAGAGCCCCATCCTTGCTCTGCTGTGAGAACACGGAATTTTCATCTTGGCCTGGCTCCCTCCCCTCCCCTCTCCTCCCTTCCCCAGCCAGCAGCCTTCTGGGCTGCCTCCCCCCCAGCCAGCTGGTGTATGCTCAGAAAATCCAAACTCATTTCCATGTGAGTGGAGGGGGATATAATTAAGAAGCCCCCTTCCCCAAGTAGAAAGAGAGGGAAGCATCTTGCATGCCCAGGACTCACTGCTGGGGAAACAAAGTCAGGTCAGCTTTAAGGGATCTCTGTCCACAGGATGCACAGG
Source organism: Bos indicus x Bos taurus (assembly GCF_003369695.1). Taxonomy (NCBI): domain Eukaryota; kingdom Metazoa; phylum Chordata; class Mammalia; order Artiodactyla; family Bovidae; genus Bos; species Bos indicus x Bos taurus. The sequence goes on along the minus strand of NC_040096.1, from coordinate 34,151,066 downwards.
GCTCAGCTGAGCAGGCTGTCTGATAACCCAGCGGTGACCCCCTGCAGGTCTGACCACATCCCTCTGCAGTCATCTGAACTGCCCAGGCAGCTCTGCCATCAGCTCATCTTTTCCGAGCCACACGTCTGCCCTTTGTAAAGGAGTCTCCTCTCCCTCAAGCCAGTCAGGACCCTGACCCTCCACCTCTGCTTCAGCCCAATCTACCCATGGATGGGAAATCCACTTACCCAGTGCTTGTGCTGTGCTCCGCTGTGCTACGTCGCTTCAGTCGTGTCCGACTCTTTGCAACCCTATGGACTGTAGCCCACCAGGCCCCTCTGTCCATGGAGATTCTCCAGGCCAGAATACTGGAGTGGGTTGCCATGCTGTCCTCCAGGGGATCTTCCTGACTTAAGGATCAAACCTGAGTCTCTTATGTCTCCTGCATTGACAGGCGGGTTCTTTTACCACTAGCGCCACCTGGGAAGCCCCACCTACTGCTTACTGACCAGCTGTCCTCAGGTGGACTGCCTGCAGAGAAGACAGGTTGAGGAGGAAGTAGCAGAGGTGCCCTGGGGCCCCCAAGACCCACACACCTAGCTGGACTTGTTTCACACACTACAGGCACCACCAAAGACAGGGAACAGGCTGCCCTGGCCCAGCCCCAGCTCCAACCCTCTGCCCAGCCTACAGCCCCAGGAAAAGGTTATCACCAGGAAGTTCCACCTTACCATTCCATATTTTGTTTCCAGTTATCCTCTCCTTCTTCCCTAAGTGCCCCTAAGACACCCCAACAGGCCAAAAGATGAAATCAAGATGCCTCCAGGGATAGTGCAGAACTAGGCTCCTGGCCCACTGGGAAGGGCCAACAGATTCATGATGCCCAGAGGTACACAGCCCCAAAGAGAGGGAGGCCATGGACAGCTGAACAGCCCACCCATCCCGGTCCTATACTCAAGCCTGTGGCCCTGAAGCCAGCAGCATGTCCTGGCCCAGGCTGACCTCCAACACTGACACTCTGTTTCCAGCCCAGGGCCCCATCAGCTGAGCTGCATGGCCCCAGTGTCTGCCCTTTCTGCAAAGATAAGCAAATTAAGAAATTGCCTACCCTGCCTTTAAGAACTGAGAATTCAGAATTGATGATAACACTGCCCACATGCACAGCAACTCACAACACAACCCACTTCCACGTACATTCTCCCAGCCAGTCCTACATTCTCTGCTCTCTCCCTTAGTGAGAGAGAGAACACAACCCTATATTAGAGAAGGAAACTGAGGCACAGGGGGGGAGAGGGATCTGCCCAAACTCAGCTGATGGAGCCAAGCTAGTGACCGAGGTAGTCTGACTCCAATAGCAATAGCTCATGCTGAGGTTACCATGTTCCGTGTGTGTTTCATAGCCTCATTTGAATTCAGGCCTGGCGTCCTGCGATTCATGGGGTCGCAAAGAGTCGGACACGACTGAGCGACTGATCTGATCTGATCTGATTATTATCGGGCTCCTTTTGCAAACATGGAAACCAGGGTACAGAGAGCGGAAGAGGTGTGCCCAAGGTCACACAGCTCATTAGAGGAGGGCTGGGATGGCAGCTCAGGCAGTCTCTCTGGGACCCATACCCCTACCTTCTCTATCATAATGCTCTCAGTGCAGTCCACCCTTCTGCAGCTGCCTCTGGTGTGTGGCTGGACCCAAACAGTCCTCAGAAGGACCCGGACAGGGCCCAGGTTACCGGGTGCTCAAGAGGAGGGCAGGTCAGGGGCTGGGCTCAGCCTCCCAAGCAATACGGCAGCAGATGGAAACTGGGGCAGGTGCCAGGGAATTTCTTTCCAGGCTGGGGTGGGGGTGAGGGGGTAGTGCTGAAGACTGTCCCACCTCCTGTCAAAGGGGGAGCCCTCTGGCTAGGCTCCTCCATGCTCATCTCAGCACCTGCTTCACCACCAATGGACACCCCGGGCCAACCAACCTAGGGGCAAAGGGCCAGCACCAGATGGCAGCCCACAACTGGTTGGCAACAGGCAGCCAGGGGAGGTGAGAACTGAGCCCATACAAGTGATTTGGGGCAGTAACTCTAGCGGGAGAGTGCAGCTAGACTCTGGGCATGAAGGGGAAGAGGTACCCAGGGTGGGGAAAGCAGAGCGCCAGGGTCTGGCATGGTAATGAAGGGAAGTCAAATCAGAATGGTCCAGGTGACAGGAGCCTGCCTTCCTCACTGGGGCCCAAGGCTGGCTTTTGGGCCTGGACCAAGGAAGGTCACAGCCATGGGATGGGATGTGATGATGGGAAATGGACCAGCAGAGGAAGCAACAGATATGGATGCTGACATGTCTGAGGCAGAGGCACATTCCTCCTGCCTTCCATCTCCCTGCAGCTCCTCCTGGGGGGAGTCAGGGGAGGAGGCTGGGAGAAAGAAATGAGGAAGGCTTCTGTCTAGGAGGAAACTACCTTGAAGCAGTTCTCCCTGTGGAGCCAGTGCCAAATCCAAGAAGACCCCGTGCAGAATCAGAGAAATGGACACACACAGACGTGAGGTTCAGAGCTCCAAAGCCGCAAGAGGCCCTGGAAGCCTTCCGAGCAAGACCTTTCAGGGCCTTACTCAGAGCATTCCTCACACTCCAAGCTTCCTCTGACCCCTCCCCAACCCTGAGTCCATGACTATACCTGGTCCTCAAAGAAATGACCCACCCCTAACAAGAGGTCGGTGGGAGGTATGAGGATGGTGGGATAAGGAGCCCAAGCCCACAACAGCCCCTTCAAGAGGCTCAGAGCTTGGTGCCCAGCCAGGACCTACAGCTACTAGTAATAGCAACCCTTCCCGTCCCCCCATCACCACCAGCACCCGTTGCAGGGGCTGAGAGACCAGGGTGATCTGTCTACAGGGCAGCTGCTACTCAGCTTGAGCCCTGAGGCCACAGGAAAGTACACTCAGTGAAACGGGCAGCTAGTTTTCAAGAGAAACTAAAAATGAGTTTTTGTTGAAACTCCCGGTTTTAAAATAATTCACAAGTCAGATATTTATAATCATGTAAGCCACGGCTGGGAATTCCAACTTACTGTGTGCTCATGATGTATAGGCTCATGACTGTAGGCATGGTCACAACAGCCTCAGCCATCACTTGACTTGGCCTAGCTCTTGGGAGCCCATGTCAGGGCTCAGGGCTGGACAAGGCAAGGCAGAGGAAGCCCTCCTCGGCTCATGTAGACTCTGATGCCACACCTCATGCTTCCCTCAGTGGTCTGCCCACCCCTACCCCTCTGATTGGATGTTCCCCTCAAATGCCTAGCCCTCTCCTCCTATCCAGGGCTGCCTCTTCCTTCTAGGCCAGCTCAGAATCACCCTAAATGTAGAAGTTCTCAGAATTTCCACCACCTTTCTTAGTCCTGAGAGTCAACCCTTCCCAGCAGCATTCCATTCTTGCATCTCTGTTCCCTGTTCCTAATCATTCTTGATGCATTTTTATATGACTGGTCCTACCTTAAACTGCTCAAATCAGAGTCTGGCCAGCCAAGTTGAGAGACAAAAATTAAAAAACCACAGGGGGGACATTCAGCAATAAATAAGAGTGGCAGAGAAGATGACAACTTTTCTCCTTCTATCACGGCACTTGTGCTAAGTCATGTCCGACTCTTTGTGACCCTATGGACTGTAGCCTGCTAGGCTCCTCTGTCCTTGGGATTTCCCAGGCAAGAACACTAGAGTGGCTTGACATTTCCTTCTCCAAGGGATCTTCCCAACCCAGGGATCAAACCCACGTCTCCTGCATTGCAGGAAGGTTCTTTACCACTGAGCCACCAGGGAAGCCCCGTCAGGGCACTCAGGTCACCTCAAAACATGATAGGTGCCCGCCATGGCTTCCAGGGGCAGCCCAGCATTCCTAGCCCCCAAACTCTGCCCATATGGCATTGGGCTTGTGGTGAGAGTGCCACCTGGTGGCCATTTCAGAACAGAGCAGACTGTTGCTGCTGCTGCTGCTAAGTTGCTTCAGTCGCCTCCGACTCTGTGCGACCCCATAGACGGCAGTCCACCAAGCTCCCCCGTCCCTGGGATTCTCCAGGCAAGAACACTGGAGTGGGTTGCCATTTCCTTGTCCAATGCATGAAAGTGAAAAGTGAAAGTGAAGTCGCTCAGTCCTGTCTGACTCTTAGCAACCCCATGGACTACAGGCTACCAGGCTCCTCCATCCATGGGATTTTCCAGGCAAAAGTACTGGAGTGGGGTGCCATTGCCTTCTCCAAGGGGACTGTTAGCAGAGACTAAATGTTGACCCTTGAACAACATGGGTTGGAACTGCATGGGTCCATTCACACGTGGATTTTTTCAATAAAAAATGCTAAAGTGCTACACAGTCCAATCCCCAGTTGGTTAAATCCTCACATGCAGAAGAGCAGAGTCAGAGGGCGGACCTTAAGTCATACATGTATTTTCGGCTGCACAGTGGGTCAACACCACTAACCCCACTTGTTTAAGGGGCAACTCTACATGTTCCCAAGCCTTCCTGGAGACAAACTCCTCCCTCTGCTCCACCCTACTTCTCCCCTCCCCTCCCTTCCCCTCGATCCATCTCCGAGACTTCATTCTCGGTGTCCAAGGCCTGAGGCAGAGCAGGATCTTGTGGGAGTCATGTGGAACCCATGAAGACTAACATAGTCTCCTGACCCGATATGGCTGGGAGGCCAATGATCAAGTCCCAGCTTGGCCACTGACTCACATTAAGTAAGACCCTATCGCAGGCCAGGCCTCTATTTCTTTGTTTACAAAATGAGAAAGAGAGGTTAAACCAGCAGCTCTTCTGGTCTATCTGATCTAGACCAGAGTAGACAAAGCCTCCTCATTCTATCTTCTGCATTTGCTTCTTGTTTGTAGGCTGAAATAAACCTGCTTTTAAATCTCTGGAGGATAGGAGGCGTTCCAGGACCCTTCCAGTTCTGATGTGATCCTTGGGCCTGCTAGGGCCACCTGAGTGAGGAAACGAAATTTTTGCAAACATGTGATTTCCCACATTCACTTTCTTTCCTGGATACCCCAATTCTTGGGGTCAGAAGTAACCCTCAGAAGCCGTTCAGTCCCACCTGGAGCCCCTACAACTGCCCTTCTGGATGTCATGTGGCATCTGCTCACATCCAGTGAGGATGCGCTTACCCCCAAGGCAGCCTCGCCCATCTCCTTAGCTCTGACAAACAAAGGCTTCTTCCCCAGTGGAAGACTCCTACCCAGTGGTCTCATATCTGTCCTCTAAGGCCTCTGTCCTCACAGACCACATCTAATCACTCTTCTTGGAATAGAGCCCTGCAGAGATTTCAACACAGAGGTCATGTCCCCTGAAATCTTTTATTTTTTCAGGGTAAATAACTCCATTTCCAACTCGGTCCCACGTGGGGCTTTGCTTGGTCTCTCTAATCCTGGTTGGTCCCTAGGATATCATCAACCAGTCATTTAACAAACATCTACTGAGATCACCCTAGGCAGTCTGGTTTGTGACCATCTCCTTCCAAGACTGGGGTGTAGATCAGATACAGCACCTAGAAGAGAGAGGAGTCAAGGACTGGAAAGACTTCTCCGCTCCTATTACAGCCCCTCCAGAGGTACTGCCTTGTTGGGCTGAGACACTGGGTTGCTAAATCTTGTTGATTTTAGCTTAGGGTGGTCCTTGAACCAATTCCCATCCATCAGCAATGGCTTTCTGAGAGACTGGTTGAGAAAGATTGAGTCTGGATCTGGGCCCACGAAGGGAAGACAGGAGACCCCATCATGCAGAAGAGCAAGTGGTTTTCTGGTTTCCTCCCACAGGACCTCAGAGTGTCCCTGTTTCTGTCCCTCCTGTCAGGGGTGCCTCATTGTCAGGATCTTGACTCCATCGGTCATCTAGAACATTCACCAGTCCAGCTCTGAGTGCCTTGGCATCTCTGGTATACATGTTGTCAATGTCCACTTACATGTGTTGAGGGAAAATGTCAAATAGGACACAACTGAGACTCCAAGAGGTTAGGCTCTCCATGGAAAAGAGACCTACACTTCAGTCAGTCTGACTTAGAAGCCTGATTTCCCTCCAGGACTCAGGCTTCCACTTCCAGGAAGGATAAGTAGTGAGCAGACCCTTCAGGCCCTTTGAGTGGCTTCCGGCCTGCCAGGCAGGCATGAGGCCCCAGGTGCGTGCACTGATGGAATTGCGTGGACACAATCCTGCCCAAGTTCTAGCTCGGCCCGTTTCCTGGCACAGTCACGTCTGGTTAACGGGATGCACTCGTCTGTAAATGGGGATAATAAGGTCTACTTTTCAGGGTTGTTGTGAGGATCAACTGAGATGGCATATGTGAGTGCCTAGCTCAGTGACTGGCACAGAGAGGGTGCTTGATAAATGAATACTGTTGCCCTGCATTGCTGTGAGCTGCTTTTGCCAAGGTGGGTAGGGCAGTGTCCGGGCCTCCGCAAAAGGCATTTCAGGCATACAGGAGGCAGAATTCTGTTACCAGCAACTGCAGTCTATAAGAGCCAAAATATGGCCGGCCCCAGGGGAGCCAGGGGCACAGCCAAGCTGATCCAACCTCAACCCAGGGCCAGAGCGGGTTTGGAGAGGCTGGATAAGCAGATAGAGGGAGGCCTAAATACCACCCCCCAACCCCCCCTTCCTCAACACACGTTCACTGCCAAAGGCTGTGGCAGAGGCTACGAGAGGCCACCTCAGGGTAGGACTCAGAGCTTGGTCGGGGGCCCAGGCCATATGGGGCTGAGGCAAGGAGCAGAACTGGGGCCCATGTGCCCAGCAAGCTGTGCCAGCCCAGCCCCATGCCAGCCCAGCCAAATTTGAGTTATATCAGGAGAAGGGATCTGTTCAGAAAACTCACCCATCTCTGCATATTTGCATATTCTATTTTGGGGTCGCTTCCTTTTTTTTCCCCTTCGCTTCCTAGAAAAGTTCTTGTGATCAATTCCAACTTCACCTCTGCTGAACTGCAAACACTCACTCTCTATCCTATCTTCCCTCCAACCACCCTCTCCCTGGTCAGGTACTCCAGGGTTCTCTGTCCTCCCTGCCTCCGCTGCCCCCACCTAGTCAGGCCTCAACCCCTGCAACTGGGCTCTGTGCCAAGGTCACCATAGCTCAAGCAGTCAAGTCCAATATCAGCCCCTGGGTCACCAAACTTCTCAGTGGTACTTCATACCACCTGACCATGCCCCTTTTGTCCAGTTCTTTCCAGCTTCTTTCTGTCCAGCTCTGATGACTCCTGCTCTAGCCTTCCCAGAAGCAGCCCATCATCTCCTTCCGGGTCCCACGTCCAACAGTCACTATTTATTATAAAGTCTAACTCCTTAGTGGATGTCCCTTTTCCTGCCTTTCCTTGAAAAGCTGAATGCCCTTCTCTCTTGACACAGGCCTATTCAATTTAAAACTTCCTGATCATTATCTCCAGCCTAGAAACCTCCAGCTGTCTCCCAGACACCCCCAACTGGTGTCTCATGGCCCCTCCAGCTCAGTATATCCCAACTGGTCTTGTACGCCAAATCCCAAGCCCAATACCTCACTCCTGCCGCACCACCCTCTACCCACTCACATCCTGCCTGCCCCCCAGATCTGGTCTTTCACATCTCACATCCCTCTCCTCCTCCCAGCCCCCTGCTGCACTCTAGTCGAGGCCCCCACCGTGTCCCATCTGCAGGCAGTGAGCCTCCTAGCTGGCTTCCCACTCCCAGTCTCACTTCCCACAAATCCAGCCTCCACGCAGCTGTCAGATTCTCTCACACGAGTCTGGTCCTCCACTGCCCTGCCTAGAGTCATCCACGGGCTGCTCTCTGCCTTCAGGATGAAGCCTTAGCTCCTCAGCCTGATGAGACCCCCCCCCACCCCACCTCCCACTTCTCTCAGAAGCCATGGGCAGCAGTGGGAAGGTTGCCAGCTTTGGAGTAAGTGGACCTGAGCTTCCAAGGCTGATCTGCCCACTGCACCACCATGGCACTGGGGACAGGTAACCTCTCAACCTTGGTGCCCCCATCTGATAAATGGAGTTAATCATAATACTCACCTTTGCCAAGATGAGCCGTCAATGCTGACTCAAGTCTCCTGCCCCACCCACGCTTCTCCACACCTGCCATACTGCCCATCACACTGTCAGTTCTAAGTGGATCACAGCTTCCTCACTGGTCTCCCCTGCCCAAGCTCGCCCCACTCCCCATCTCTTCAAACACAGCAACCAGCAGCCTTTCTAAAATGTAAACCCAGCTCTCCCCCCGATGCAGATTCTCCTGTGACTTCCACTGCCCCTAGGATAAGTCCTAACTCCTTACAAGGCTGAGAGCGCTCCAGCCTCTGCCTACCTTGAAGTCCACCCTCACACCCAGGGCTCCAGGAGCCGTGTCCTGTCCGCTCCCGGCCCACTCTGAATGTACACCTTCTGGCCCAATTCCTCCTCACCTGCGGCAGGCCTCACGTCAGATGCCACCTTCTCCAGGCAGCTGTCCCTCACACACACACACACACCCTACCCTAACCCAACCAACTGAGCTCCATTTCCTATGAGCCCAAGCCCATAGGACCGGCCTGGCCTGTTCTCATCAGGCTTAGTGTAAACACGCTTGTCTGTTTTACCAACGGCACGGCTCTGTGAGAGCAAGGCCCTTGTCATGTTTAACTGGCACAGAGTAGAGACTGAATGAATGTTTGTTGAAAGGATAAAGGGGACAATAGTGAGGAAGGAGTCCTTAGCCCTTGGAAAGCCCCAGGCTCAGTGGGGGCACTTATCAGACCCAAAATTTACTATTTAAAACATGGTTACAGGAAGCAAAGCCAACATACCCAGACCCTGGAGGAAAGAGCTGACAAAGAAGGGAAAGGGAAACTGTGGGGACAGTTCAATTCTGGGAAGCAGTATAACTGGTATTTGGGAGTCAGTTCCAGGGACAGGGCAAGGCGACCCACGTGTTCCACAGCATAATGGGCCGGGGGTGTCAAGGAGACCTAGCACAGTCCCTGGGGGCCGGGGGCAAGTTGCCACAGGACGGAAACCAGCTCAAGGCGGGCTGTATCATGGAGACGGGAAGGGCTGTGTCAGCCCCATTTGACCAGACAAGTCTGTGAGGATGGAACTGGCCTTTGTTTCCATCACAAACAAGCCAGACACATCAGGTTCAGAGACAGAGCTTCCTGGTCTTTGCTCCCGACCACAAAGAGGCAGTTGGGTTCCAGGCAGACCAGTGAGGCACGAAGAGGCCTGGCGAGCTCTGCGTCCTTTCAGCCAATGCAAACACCCCTCAACATTAGCTCTCGGGAGATGTGGAGACTTCCCATTTTCTGGAAGGAACAAACAATGTTCAGACCACATGTGGAACAGTGGAGCCTCCCAAGGACTTCTCTGTAAAGTGTCACCGAGACTGGAGGCCATCTGGAAAGAGGAACAGGACTTGCGAGGGGCCAAATCCAGGAGGACATGTCCAAGAGCAAGTGAATTCCTTGTGTGTGCTCATTCTCTCAATTGTGTCCGACTCTTTGTGACCTCATGAACCGTAGGCCACCAGGCTCCTCTCTGCTCATGAAATTCTCCAGGCAAGAATACTTGAATGGGTTGCCATTTCCTACTCCAGGAGATCTTCCCAACCCAGGGATCAAACCCGCTTCTCGTGCACTGACGGGCAGATTCTTTACCACCGCACCAGCTGGGAAGCCCATCTCTCCTGAACTGAAGCCCAGCTCACAGAGCAGAGGGAGCAGGCTTGCTCTGTATGGTCCCTTAAGACAGAAAGGGAGCTAAGAGGTAAATGTTCTGAGGAAGCAAGGACAGAGCAGGCAGTCCTAATCAGGGGTAAATCTTCTGTCCCATGAGGTGACAAGCAGAAGATGAATGACATAAGCATGGAGGCTGCAGATGAAATCTCTGCCAAAGGCACATGGCAGGAGCAGCCCTCTGAGCAACTTCCCACCGAAACACCAGCTGAAGGGAAGGGTTTTTTCCTGACAGAGTATTCAAAGCACATGAAACCCACTCGCTCAACTTGGACATGTCTGCGACGCACCAGGGAATGCTGTGCCAAGGGGAACGAGAGCTCAGGCAGATGGAGCAGCAGCTTGGGAGTTGGTGCCCTCTCTGCAACACGAAAGCTGGGCCCTGTTGGTGTTGGTGTTGTTGTTTAGTATTGTTATTTAACTGCTCTTGTATTTATGCCTTCAGGACAGAGACATGGGCCCTGCCTCCTGGCATGGCTCTGAGGCCTGGATCCCGGCATCATTACAGAGCGGGCATCAGAGTGCATGGTGAGACTGGCCAGGAGAGGGACAAGGAATCTTTCACAAGCCTTTGGGAGAGGGAGCAATGGCGGGGGATGAGGGGGTGAGCTTCCACTCGGCCATTCCTCAGACTGGTCATCCCAGGAGCACAAGGCTCTTCTGGCCACAGCCGTAACACAGCAGCCACCCTGGAGACTGGGCAGCAGTCCCTGGGCACGTTCGGAGGAGGCCACACCCAGAGCACCAAAGGGCCTGGAGGCTATCACTGGAAACTTCTGCCAAAACACCAGTGTGGGCATCACGCGGCATCTCGGGACACAGATTTCAGCTTCTCCACCCGGGGCCCAGCTGATGCCATGGCACCAGAACGCACACACCACGCTTGCCCCACCACCACCTCTACCCACTCACATCAGCCAGAAAGGCCACACAATGAACAAAACAGAAGGTCGACCATCAGGTGTATTGGGGCGAGTAGAGACGGGGCACCTTCAAGAGTGCTTCCCATGGGCAGCCACCTTAGCAGTTTGCTGGGGGTTCAGGTGGAACAGGGAGTTCACGGGGCTCCTCCGGCAAAGATGAGCTCCAGGGCCGCCTGGATGTCCCCCCCGGTGGCCTGCAGGGCCCGCAGGCTCAGCTCATCGTCCTGGATGCCCATGTCCCTTAGCTGCTGCAGCTGGGGCTGCCACTGGCTCTGCAGAAAGACAGGACAGGGAGGAGAGGTCAGTAAGGATCCTACAGAGACTTGTTCACCTCTAGCAGAAGGTGTGTTCCTCCAGGAAAGCTGCTGACATGAGGTTCCATACAACACAGCACATCAAGGTCTGTGGACTGTGGAAGAGGTCTATGGAGAGGCCTGAGAGTTTAAGGAACAAATTAAAAGTTTTTCCAAAAAAAAAAGGGGAAAATGTATCATAAAGATCAAAAAGAAAAAGCATAAAGTATACAATGTCTAAATTTCAAAAGATTACTTTCTTTCTCTGCTGTATCTATACACACACACACACACACACTTTTAAATTACTTTGTTGTTTTAGTATGATACACAGTGCCTGGTGGCTCAGTTGGTAAAGAATCCACCTGCACTACAAGAGGCTGCCTGCAATGCAGGAGACCCGGGTTCGATTCCTGGGTCAGGAAGATCCTCTGGAGAAGGAAATGGCAACTCATTCCAGTATTCTTGCCTGGGATATCCCATGGACAGAGGAGCCTGGTGGGCTACACCCTGTAGGGTTGCAAGAGTCGGACACAAGTGAGCGACTAAACCACCAACACCACACTGTGAAAAGTCTCACACTCATCTACTCGTCTCCCCCATTCCTGATAACCTACTTTATTTTCTTTGAGGAAATATAAATACACATTCCTATACTTACCCTTTTCTTATTATCGCTCCTTTTTTCCTATCATATTAAGGTATCATAGAAAACGCTTGTGGATGTCCTGAAATGTACCACAGGAGGGCAGCTTCTAGTCTTTGCCGTTATAGAAACGCTGTGGTGACTGGTTCTGTACAAATGTCACCCTCTGCATGCACATACATCTCCGGGATAAATTCCGAGCAATGGGACTGCAAAGAATTACAGGCCATCTGTACTTCCTTCTTGGTGAACAGTCTGTTACTATCCTTTGCCTGCTTTTCTACAGAGCTGTTGGTCCTAAATCACTAGAACTTCAATTCAGGGAGGTTTTGCCCTTTGTCTGGTCTGCGTTACAGATTTCTTTCTGGTTTGTGATCAGCTTTCAGACTTCGCTTGTTCTTTTTGTACGTTGGTTTGCTTTGCTTTGCTTTGCAGAAATTTTCACATTTATGAACTCAAAATATATGTTGCTCTTTATACAATGGTTCCTTGATTTTTTGACTTTCAGCTATGAATGACCTTCTATATGGATTTAAAGAAATTTAGTGTTTTCAATATCTCTGACTCATGAAAGAGGAAGTACGCACCTTAGGGAAAAGGATGTGTTCACACTGTGGGAAGGAGAAGGCAGTGATGATGAAATGCAAATTCAAAGAAGCAGGCAAGCAAGGGTGAGGATGTGGAGGAGTTTTAGAAAACCACAGAAACCGCCTCAAGTTTCGTTTACAGGCCAGGTGGAGACATAAAGATTTCTGAGCTGAAGAGCAGAATGAACAAGCATCAGGCTGCAGATGATGAAGGAACCAAAAAGACCAACTGTCTCCAGGTCCTGCTCCTGCTCCCCTCACTGTCCACCGAGCCACATGGGGCAGTGAGAACCACATGGGCCGGACCCTGTCCCTGTCATTTAATGACCTGGACCAGTTCATGACCGTGGACCAGTTCCAGAAATGACGTTCATGCCCCAGGCTTAGCAGCAAACAAAAGAGAGTAAAGCAAACAGCTTGTGCACAGAGGCGTGCAATAAAATGTGAACCCCTGGGTCACACACGTAGCTGCTAGCTAAGCTTCTGTGTTCCACGAGGCAGGGGGGATGGTATCGCTCCCTGGTGACCGCCGGACAGGCCTCATCTCCTTACGCAGGCACTCAAGGCCCTCACACTCCGGCTTCTGCTCTGCTTTACTCTGGCCCCATCTCAGGATCTTTCATCGTGGATATTGCCTCTGCTCTTGCCAATCTGTCCTGTGTACCTCCACATTCGCTCACACAGGTAGCTGCCTCTGCCGGGACACCACATCCCCTCAACCAAACATCCCCTTCTCTGCCTGGCTAACCTTAAATAATTCTTTGACAGTAGGTACAAAACCACTTTCTCAGAAAAGTTTTACCTGACCTCAAGCCTGGGCCAGCTTCTCACCCTGTTGTTCCTCAGTTCAGTGACTGTCTGGCGCCCCTCCATGGCGGGAATGAGGACTGGCTCATCACTATCCCAGGAGCTGGACCAAGCTTGGACCAGACAGGCTCAAGGCTCAGTCAATGCTCACAGGATGGACGAATGACTCCTCAACTGAAACAGCCACTGAAATACCCAAGCCAGGCGGTCAGTGGAGCCAGGCCATGGGCACTGGGTGCAGGAGTGGAAGCTGCAGGGACACCCGCCCTTGCTGGGAGCACCCTCTCCTGTCACGCTGCCACGCCCCAGCTGTTCCTGCAGCAAAGCAGGCCAAGTGGAACGGGCCTCCGGAGGACAGAGGAAAGCTCAGCATCCAAAATACCAAAGAAGCCATGTGAACATCAGAAGGGGGAAGACTGACCTGAAGGCTGGGCTGCCCCGAGGCCTGCAGGGCATGCTGCAGGGCTTGGCTGAAGAGATCGTTGGTGATGGGCGTCCCTGACTGGACGCTGGAGGACATTGGGGAGGTCCCTGAGGAGTGGCCCTAGAGACAGACCATGGTCAGTGCCACCCTCAGAGCCACCCCAGTCTCCCAGCACACACCCACTGCCGTCACATCACCCCACGGTGCCCTGCGTGCCTCACCACTGCCTCCCAGCAGGGGCCAGCAGGAGACAGCCACAGAGCCACCTTAAAGCTCTCTATGTGCGCAGGAAGGGTTCTGTACTCTCTTGCTCCACGGAGATGGAATGGGACCCCTGACCGAGCCTAGGACCCATACTGGCAGAGGAAAGACGGCTTTGCTGGCTGGAGTGACTATCACCAGGAATGCTTAAGCCTGTGATATACGCCTGGCCACTTTCAGGAATAAGTAAGGAACCATTATGCGACATGAGGTTCTTCCAACTGCTGAGAAGAGTCAGTCAGGCCTAGGATGAGCCCCAGACTTCTGAGCCTAAAGGCAGGTGAGGGGAGGTCGCCTGAGCTGCAGTGGGAAACCCACTGGGGCTCCAGGTAGAGCTCAGATCAAAGCAGATGGAGCACAAGGATCAGCAAAGGTAAACCCACTCTACCACTGGGCCCTTCTCCCTGGGGGCCTGGCCTGGACTTCCCACCCCTCTCTCCATACCTGGGGGCCTGGCCTGGACCTTCCCACCCCCTCTCTCCATACCTGGGGGCTCGGCCTGGACTTCCCACCCCTCTCTCCATACCTGGGGGCTCGGCCTGGACCTTCCCACCCCCTCTCTCCATACCTGGGGGCTCGGCCTGGACTTCCCACCCCTCTCTCCATACCTGGGGGCTTGGCCTGGACCTTCCCACCCTCTCTCCATACCTGGGTACCAGGAGTCGGCGTGTGAGAGCTGCTCTCCGGAGTGCTGGCCAGGGCCAGGGCAGTGGCCAGCTCGCTCTGGGTGATGGGCCGGGGCCCAGCAGCTCCACTGTACCCCAGGGAAGCTGGGCGGGAGCTGGGGGTGCTGCTTGAGGGCGTGGACCTGGCACTCTGGACAAGGGAGGTGCCCAGATCAGGGGGGAAGCCCTGAGTGGTTTTCAGAACCCCACCCCTGCTCCAAGAACAGTTCTTGGGGAGACTCCCCAGGCTGCCAGGGTCACAGCAATAGTGTGGCGGACCTGGGCCCCCACAGGGCCTCTGACCACCCCCTGCTGGGCGTGCCAGGTCCTGAGGAGGGCACCTCCCCAGCACCATCTCCCCCAAATGGCGGGCAGCCCGTCACTTACTGGGTGAAAGTCGTCCTCATCATCAGAGAGCCCTTCAAACAGGAAGCCACCTGGAGAAGGAAGGACAGATTTCAGGAGGAGGAACAGGAAGGCACAGGTGCTGCTCCAGCGTCTCGGCACTAGTTACTCCAAATTCATGTTCTCATCTCTCCCCTGGAAAATTACAGGACAGATGCTCTCCCTGACTCAAACCCAGAGTTCCCAAGGAACACCCTCTGCCAGCACTATACATAGCTGCGAGTAAAGCAAAGCCCTGGGCCACCGCCCATTCCCCAGGGGCCTGCATCCCGCAGTCCAGAGGCTCACCTGGCATGTCCCGGTAGGCGCTGGAGGGCATGCCCCGGGAAGAGGAGTCGGCCCCTGGCATTGGGGTGCTGCCTGCCACCGAGTGCAGGACCAGGACAATGGCATTGACCAGGGCAGGGTGAGCAGGCACCAACCTGAGATGGAGCAGGAAGAAACTCAAGGGTGACTAAGAAGGAAAGAGCATCCTTGGGCTTGACAGGAATTCTGGGCGCCCCTCCTAACAGTCAAGTCACCCCTGCTTGTCCTTAAATTTCCCAGTCTTCAGCACCTCCCTCCAGGCGGCATGTCTTCCTGCTGCTCTGCCTTACCCTGGGGCCCTCACAGATGCTTCACTCTCCTCTCTGGCAATGCATGATGGGACACGCACAGCCCAGAGGCTCAGGGGTAGTCTCCTGTCTTGACTCCAACACCACTTCACTGGGAAGTCTTTGAGTGGTCCCTCCTCTCCCGAGGGTTTGGCTGTTTTCTTCACTTGAAGATAAAGGGACATAACCTCTACTTTCCCTTCCAACTCTAAAATTTTGGGACGTATGCACCTATTTCTTTCCCAGCTTAAAATCCTTCACAGTCTCCCTAATATCTACTGAATGAGATCTAAACTGAGCCTGGCCTGCAAAGCCACCTCCCTTAGGACGCTGCTTCACCCCACCTCTGTCTGCCCCTGCCCTTGGGCTTTGTCCTCACCTCCCCCCACCCCCACCCCCTCCTCCAGCCCTGGCTCCTCCCTACCTCCTGACACATTCAGAAGAGAGATTTGGGGGATGGGCTCCAAGAGCAGAATCCAGGGCGACCATTAGGCTTCTGGCCCGACCATGAGGAGAGAAAAAGTGCCCTTAGTAAGACGGGTATACTTACGTATCAAGCATGTTGGGGTCAGCAAAGACAGAGAAGAGGTCCTTGTCCTGGAGAACCCCTGAAGGAAAACAGGACATCTAGCCAGATCCAGTGGAGAGGGCTTGAGGCAACCAGCTTAACAGGGGTATGCGTGGAAAGTGGGGCAACAACGTGCCAGCAGCACAACCCACGTGCTCTTCATGTTGTTCCCCAGGCCCCTGCACGGAGGCTACATCCTGTGCACAGCACCCCAGCCTCTTTCCCCGTGTCTCTAGGCTCTCCCCTTGTCCATCAAGGTGCGCAGGAAGGCTTCCCTGACTGCTGTGGTTTGGGCTAACTGCTGCCCTCACATGTCTTCCTCACAGTCTCACTTCTGGTGTTACTTAGGCCACGATTTCTCTGTGGGGCTGCAGTTCTTGGAGGGTTGGGTATATGGAACACATCTGGATTACTCTGCCTCCTGCCACAAGACCAGCGAATCTTCACATGAAGTGTCAAAGCTTCTTTAAGGTAACTGCCTCCTCCTGGCTTCTCCTTCTTCAACAGTTCCTATTTCCTTCAGTTCAGCCTTGCACTTACCAAGAGCAATGGGGTCACTGCTGAGGCCTGGGGTGGCCACAATGATCTGATCCAGAGATTCCTTATTGCTGAGCATCTTAAAGACCTGCAGGAGAAATGGGGGGAGCTGAGCACTCCCACTAGCTCGGTGCACTCAGAAATACCCACACACAGCTGAAGTACTTCCTTCCTCTAAGTGCTTGCACACACACCACCATACTGGAACAATAGCCCCAGGGAAGAGATGAACCTCTTTTTTTCTCTGAGATCATGGCTTACTGGAGGGGAAACAGCATAAAAGCAAGATCACAATAAGCCTTCAATCTATGGTCCTTACCCCCATTTCTAGTTCTAATGCTTTCACAACAAAAGCTCTTATTATAAGCCCAATAACAAAGGTTTCTCTAGATTTCAAAAGTCCTTTTCAATCTCCAAACAACTATCATTTTTCATTTATATATATTGGGAGTTTGCAGCTGTCTTCATCTTGCTTATCAACTCTCCTATGGAAAGTCAACAGTGCATTTTCCCAGCGAGGGGATCCTGGGAAGGAGCGGTGGGCAAGCAGTTCAGTCCAAGCCAAAGAATAAGGCCCAGCAGAAACAGCATACGGATCCTTTGACTGTAACTATATTCATTCCATGAGGCCAATATCAGGAGAGGCTGTATCACTATCATTAGAGGGAATCAACAATGCCTAGCTGAGAGCCTCTTTGGGGGAAGACAGGGTTCGACTGGGACCCACAGACATGGCGAAACCTCCCCAATAACTCTGAGGAGCCATGGCAAC
Organism: Bos indicus x Bos taurus; assembly: GCF_003369695.1. Lineage (NCBI taxonomy): Eukaryota > Metazoa > Chordata > Mammalia > Artiodactyla > Bovidae > Bos > Bos indicus x Bos taurus. The sequence goes on along the minus strand of NC_040096.1, from coordinate 34,133,895 downwards.
CAGCTTCCGGCTCCCTCTCTGCATCACCCCTCTCCAGCAGGCCTGCCAGGAGTCTCACAGAGGGTTCAGCACACACTCACCGCCTCCCTGTAGGAGGAGCTGCTGTGCAGGGCAGTGTGCAGCACTCGGAACTCCCTCAGGGCAGCCACTTTGTCCACAGGTTCTGGGGATGAGACACTCAGTTACCCTATGACCAGGGCCTCACCCCTGCCACAGACACAGAGCATCGCTTCAGCCAGAGTCCAGGCACGGGTTCTCTTCCCTCCTCACCCCACTAAGAATGGGCATCCATCAAAAAAAGCTACACCACACACATGAAAACTGCACTCTCTTTTTAAGTCTCTTTGGTAGATAAACAAATTCAAGTTCTAGCAGAGGAGACTCTTACCTTAGGAAAAAGACTGTTCTGATCAACATCCCACTGCAGGAATTCTAGACTTTTCACACTTGGAAAGGAGGAGGGTATAATGAACTCAGTAGACTTTTGTGCAGTGATTTAAAATAAGTGCTGCAAGCCATCTGAACAATATGGAGCCATGTTGACACAATATGTTAAGAGAAAGAAATAGAACATAAAGTTGTATGGGTGTTCTCTAGTAAAACTTTATGAGATGTCAGTGTGCGTGTGGGCCAAGGCTGGACGGGAACAAGCCAAGGTGACAGGATCGGGAGGGTAACTGGTTTCTCCTGGGTATTTTCTTTCAGGCCTCTGTAATATTATTTTGATTAAAAAAAAAAAAAAAAACAAATAACAAGAAGGACCAAGACAACATTGTACCTCTAGGCTTCTGAACAAACTTTCATCACACGTCCAAAAACAAGCATGTCACTAGAACTCAAAGTTCCTTTTTGATCTTTGGACGTTATGACTCATACAAATGGGAAAGTCTAGCAGTTTTCTTAGTTTTAGTTGGTCACTTTACTATTTAGGACATCCGCCCATTTCATAGATTTAGGACATCCGCCCATTTCATAGAAATTCCGGTAAAACAAGGGGGAGTAGGCAGGAAGTCCACCCTGGATCACACTTTTAAAAGTGTGGTGACCCTCACCCAAGAAGGCTACTTGTGATTATGTGGCCTTGCACTGCTCAACTCCAAAGGCATGATTTCCAAAGTAAAAAGAGAATGGCACCCCTGGGGTTCTGTGTGGCAACCACACCCTTACCTATTGTTCTAATCATGAGGGTTGTCTCTTGAAAAATATTCACCTGAAGTAAGTTACCTGGCTTATTCGTTAAACAAATTTGTGCTAAGCATTTACTCCACGCTTTTGGAGTGAATCTTGTTTTGTGCAAGGCACAGGAATGTAAAAAGTAAGAGTCCCTGCCATCAGGGAACTCTTAAAGACAGGAGCAGAAATGAGACAGACTCAAAGACACATACACACAATTACCAAATACCATGCTAAGGGCTTCCACAACAGAGACATGGACCACAGTGAGGGCATTAGGCACATGGAGGCCCACAGCCCCAGGAGAGAACGTTTGAGAAGAGTATTGAAGGTAGAACAGACAGTGACCAGGGGAAGAGGTGCTATAGGCCTAAACGAGAACAAGCGCAAAGGCTTGGGAGAATACAAGCATGAGGTGCTTCGAAGAACACTAAGCTGTTTCTATGCTGGAGCCCAGGGTACACACCCCTGCTCAAACAGCAGGCCTACGTGAGATCCTAAAGGGATGTGCAACCTTCTGCAGAGAACCACCAAAGGGATCCAGGTGGGAAGGAAGCAACTGACACTTTTCTCCTCCTACAGGATCTAATCTGGTGGAAGATAAAGAAATGTGCTTCCTTTTGAAAGGACACTCAAGGATAAAATATCTAAAATGCCACCACAAAAATGTCTTTGCAAATCTAAAAGTTTATTTTCACCTCCGAATAAAAAGTCCGTTTGTTTCAAAAATAAATTTCCAGGGGATAAAAAGGACTTGAAATCTTAAGCTCATAATCAGCTAAGAGTTACAGGTTGTCTCTTAATGTCTCTGAGCTAATCTCATCCTTTGGAAGTGGGAGGCAGCCAGCCCAGTGGAAAGAATACTCTTGAGCCAGGAAAATCTGGATTCACATCCCAGCTTTTGCATTCATTTTTCTAAGCAGATGACCTTGAATGAATATCTTTCTAACTCTCTTTTTCTTCATGTATAAAATGCTAATACTGTTACCTGACCTGCTGAGCCACTTGATTAAATGAGATATCAAACAGCAACAATCTGGCTGGAAGAAGCAACAAATGCTCCTTTCCGTCTGTCAATCCCCTCCAGCCAAAGACCAGAGGGGCACACCTGCAGCTGTGCAAGGTGTGTTACTGCTCTTACAGAGGGGACGCGTACCACCAGAACCACGGGGCATCTCAACAAGAGCACGCTAGAAGGGACTCAGAGGATGTGGGCTTTAGTTAGGGGACTCGGTGGGGGAAGTTTAAAGAAGCAGTGTTTTGTTGTGAATTGGAGGCTGTCAAGAAGTGGGGGTGATTTTATGATTAGGTATCTTAATAATTCTTATCTAGAAGGAAGGAAAACTAGAGCAAGATGAAAGCTGAAATTGGTGAAGAAACAGCAGTCACTCCTAATAGGCAGGATAGAGGGTTATTTGGTCATTTCTGTGGTTGGTCAATGTGCAGGTTTATGGCTCTGTTCAGAAATGAAAAGAAATCTTGTTTTTATCTGGATCCGTTACAGCCCCAGAGTGAGCAGCCTTGTAAATGCTGGTGACCTGTGAAATTGTTCACGATTCAAGGCCTAGCTGAAGCCCAGGCCAGCCCCTGGATACCAGAGACTGCCTTTCTCTTTCTCACTTCCCATCAGGGTACAAAAGAAGATCTTTTTGTCCTTTATGTTTAGAATTGAAAAGAGGGAGAATTTCAAGCTGATAACCAGTCACAGCAATTGTGAAGATTATTAAAATATGCCAAACTGCCCATTTTTAACAAAGCTAATCTCCTACACAGCTTAGCTTTATCCTCAGGGAGGCTTTTAAAACACAGATGTGAAATTTAAATTATGAATTCCAAGCAGCACCTTTTATCAGTAAGTCAGAAAGGCCTGAGAGGCTTTGTATGTTTCCTCCAAGAGCTACGTTCATACTACTTGAATATTCTCAAACTCCGGGAAGATAAATTAGCAGGAGTGAGGTGACTGAACAAACCACCCGCCTGAGGCAGTTTGTGGGAAGATTTGCGCACATGAGAACACACCATAACATTTAAAGGGCAAGGAGTTTTCAGCTTCTTTCTAATGACAACAAAAATAACCAAAAAATACAAGGTTTGCTGAGAAACAAACTGTTGCCCTAAAGGAATTTAAATAGATACATACTCTCCATCCCACTAACAGAAGGCACTGTTAGTGGCCACTGGCAGCAAGAAAATAAAAATTACACTGTTCATCAATGTGTCTAATCCAACAAATGATAAAGATATCCTTTATTATCATCTCAGTAGATCTCCCCTATGTTCCCCCCAGGCCCTTGCCTCAAGGACACACAGACCCTCCTTCCCTTGCAGATATTTCAGAAGCTCTGCCTGTCTAAGAGCCAACACTCACCCGGTTTCTGGTCAGGCTCAGGCCAGGACTTGCGCAGGACATGGACTGTGGATCCAGGTTGAATGCCATAAAAGTCAAGGGTCTGATCATCTTTTAGCTTCCGGCCACAGTATATCAGATCTGGGCGGGGGGAAGAACCATTTATTTATATTTTACTCTTCATAATAATTTAAATGACTTTTGTCCCCTAAGAACCTTATCTTGATTGGACAGATAGCTAGAGAATGATATATGCTTTAAACGGTACTCTTACTTAATAAATACATTTTGCCAGCCTGGGTGGGAGTGGGCCCTGGGGAAAATGGATACATGTATATATATATGTAGGGCTGACTCCCTTCACTGTTCACCTGAAACTACCACAACAATGTTAATGGACTAGACCCCAATACAAAATAAATAAAGTTTGAAAATAAATAAATACATTTTAATAACAATTGTTACAAGAGCAAATTGATAAAATACAGAATCTATGCACAGGAAAACTCTAGAGCTTAACATCATGGAGACTGCACCATTTAAATGAATGGGAAGATGTAACAATAAAAAAGAATGAACCCCATGTTTTTAGGACTAAAAACACTTTTTTGCCAGCTTATACCATTTTGCCCGTTTATATGCCATTGCATTAATAATATACGGCTTCCCAGGTAGCACTAGTGGTAAAGAACCCGCCTGCCAGTGCAGAAGACTTAAGAGACGTGAGTTCGATCCCTGGATTAGGAAGATCCTCTGGAGGAAGACACTGAAACCCACTCCAGCTGGGTTGGAGAGTCCCATGGAGAGAGGAGCCTGGTGGGCTACAGGCCATGGGGTCGCAAAGAGTTGGACACAACTGAAAAGACTTAGCATGCATGACTGAAAATAAACTTTTTGCCAGTTTATACCATTTTTCTAGTTTATATGCCATTGCATTAATAATATAATTTAATTATATTCACTTTCTGAAAGTGATGCTGGAGTCCAGGGTTTGATCCCTGGTCAGGCAACAAAGATTCTGCACGCCACACAGCATAGTCAAAAATAAAAAAGAGAAAGAAATTATATTTAAATTCCTTCTTCCTCCACTAGAATGCCCTTGCCATCTCTCCTTTTTCACTGCCTTCCCTCTAACCAACCAACCAACCAAAAATCCTTCTAACCGTCCCTTAAGACCTACCTCAAATGCTATATACTAAGGGCCTTTCCCTTGCCAGCACCTCCTTCCAACCCAAGTTCTTGCTCTTTCAAAGAATGTCATAGTTAAGGAATGCTGTGATGAAGTAGTTCAGTATATTGTACAACTAAAATGGCAGCCAACAGTTTTATTATATGATTTGTTTCTATTCACCTAACAACAATCACTTTCAAGCAGTGTTAACATTTGTTTTCATTTAGTCTCTAAGTCGTTTCCGACTCTTTTGCGACCCCATGGACTGTAGCCCATCAGGCTCCCCCTCCCATGGCATCTCCCAGGCAAGGATACTGGATTGGGTTGTCATTTCGTTCTTCAGGGGATCTTTGCCACCCAGGGATTGAACCCTCAACTCCTGCATAGGTAGGCAGATTCTTTACCACTGATCCACCAGGGCAGCCCGGTGTTTACATTATAAGACAACAAATCCCAAACTCTTAGTTTACCCTTATGATTCCAGAATGATTCTCCCCCAAAAGAAATCAGAGCAGAAGCCCATCCCCAGTCCACAGAGACTCACCAATCAGCTCAGGGTCTGGAACAGACTCCTGGAGTTTGCCAGCAATAAGCTGCTTCAGAAATGAAATACTATATCCCCCCAGAGAGTATTCTCCAAGCTCTGTCTCTGGCAACCGAAGAATAGATTTGGGGGCAAGTGGCTGGTCAGCCAGCTTCACCGCCAGGTGCCAATCTGAGAGAGACATCCTCTCTCTTTCGCGCTCTCTCTTTCTCCCTGTAAAGCAACAAAGCCTCAGTGGTTAAAGGACAGACCTACACCACCCCCACCCCACCAAGGGGTTGAAGGAGAATTCTCTGTGACTGTTGGAAAAGCTCAGGATGCAGCATCAGGAGGCCTGAACTAGAATCTGAGGTCCTCTTTTCACTCATTCTATAGCAGCAGGAAACTTCAGCTCTCTAAGCCTCTTTGGCTTTACAGTGGACATAAAAATGCCATCCCACCTAACAGGAGCGTTGTGAGGTTCAAATGAGATCATCCAACCCTCTCCTTTATATACACTCCGTGTTTCTTCATGAACTTTTGCTTTAACCAAAACAACTTTACCAGAAGCTCCCTGCCTCCTGCTTCTCCGTGTTAAATATCCATGCTGCCACTCATCATTTTAAAATGCAGATATGATCAATACACTCCTCTGTTTAGAAATCAAATTACTTCTGTGAATAAGTCTAAACACCACAGCCTGTCAAAAACATTCACATCTGTTCTCTCTACCAGCCTTCCCCTCTCAAGAGTTCTGGGCTGCCCCACCCTTCCCAACACTTAAGTCCACCCCCACCCAGCCTGGATTCAAAACAAAGCTCTCCCCCACTCTGCTCAACTGCTAACTCTGCATGTAACTCCTCTTCCCTCTTCCCTCTCTAAGCAAACTCCGATCAAGAGCAACTCAGACACAACCTCCTCTGTTCTCTCTCTCTCTCTCCCCCCTCTGTTGTTGTCACATTCCCTCATGACAAAGGGTTACAAATATCTATACTATTTACTTCTCAATCGTCTCTGCATCTCATTCTTAGAGGCTTGAAAGCAAAGACTAGAATTTTTTGTCTTTATTGACTCAATGCCCGGTATTTATGGGTACCAAGAAAATGAATCAGAAACCCGGCAGTTGGGAGAAATAAGACAAGACAAGCCCTTGTTAGAATCATTATTGCTTCCAAAGTGGCTTCTTCGGAAGAGGAAAGAAAAGGCTTTGAGGCTGTGCAGCAGATCCTAAGGCACCCTCAAACCTTCCATCTCCAGGTTGATGGCAGGGAAGGAAATGGATCTTTTAATATACTATATATCATTTAATCCTCACAACTGTTCTGAGACAGGCATTATCATCTACATATTACAGCCGAAGAAACCGAGATCTAGAAAGGTGAAGTCAGCGGCCCAAGGTCACTGATAGTTAATATTGCGACAGGGACACTATCTCTTGGGTGACGACCCCACCACTCCCACAGAACCAGCTAACTAGTCACCACAGGTCGATCCCGCGCGGCCCGGGACCCAGCGCCCTCACCCGTCCCGCGGAAGGAACCCGGCCGCAGGGCCGCCGGTGTAAACACTCACTCAGGTCCTCTCGCCGGAAACCGGAAGCTCCGCGCTGCATTCTGGGAGTTGCAGTTCCTGAGGCGGCTCCCCACCACCCACCCCCCGCCCCTTTATAAATAGCTGGCCGGCAAGGGGAAGCTAGTTGTAAAGCTTCCGGTTTCCGGGGGTGTGGCTACTCCGCAGTTTGAAAATGGGGGCGCGAGGGTGTCTCCGCGCTTTCGCGTGATAGCGTTATGTATCACTCAGTCTTCCAAGGCGCAGGTCACCGGAACGGGGTCTGACGTGAGGTTTGTGTGCGCGCGTGCTAAGTGGCTTCGGTCCTTTCCGACTCTTTGCGACCCCACGCACTGCAGCCCGCCAGACCCCTCTGTCCATGAAATTCTCCAGGCAAGAATACTGGAGTGGGTTGCCACGCCCTCCTCTAGGGGATCTTCCCGATCGAACCGGCGTCTCTTTTGTCTCCTGCATTGACAGGTGGGTTCCAGGTATGATGTTTACAGCCCCGCGATTCCCGCAATGTCCTGGCACCCATGCAGAGTCCGCAGGTTACGCCAGGAGTAAGTCAAGGCTGTATGTTGTCACCCTGCTTATTTAATGTATATGCAGAGTACATCATGTGAAATGCCGGGCTGGATGAAGCACAAGCTGGAATCAAGATTGCTGGGAGAAATATCAATAACCTCAGATAGATAGATGACACCACCCTGATGGCAGAAAGTGAAGAAGAACTAAAGAGCCTCTTGATGAAAATGATAGAGGAAAGTGAAAAAACTGGCTTAAAACTCAGCATTCAAAATTCTTAGTGATGGGAATACCAAACCTCCTTCTTCAAAAACTAAGATCATAGCATCCGGTACTATTACTTCATGGCAAATACATGGGGAAATAATAGAAACAGTGGCAGACTTTATTCTCTTGGGCTTCAGAATCACTGCAGATGGTGACTGCAGCCATGAAATTAAAAGACACTTGCTTCTTGGAAGAAAAGCTATGACAAACTTAAACAGCATGTTAAACAGCAGAGACAAAGGTCCGTCTAGTCAAAGCTATGGTTTTTCCAGTAGTCATGTATGGATGTGAGAGTTGGACCATAAAGAAAGCTGAGCACTGACAAAGTGATGCTTTTGAACTGTGATGTTGGAGAGGACTCTTGAGAGTCCCTTGGACTGCATAGAGATCAAACCAGTTAATCCTAAAGGAAATTAGTCCTGAATATTCACTGGAAGGACTGATGCTGAAGCTGAAACTCCAATACTTTGGCCACCTGATGTGAAGAACTGACTCATTGGAAAAGACCCTAATGCTGGGAAGGATTGAGGGCAGGAGGAGAAGGGGACCACAGAGGATGAGGTGGTTGGATGACATCACCGACTTCGATGGACTTGAGTTTGAGCAAGTTCTGGGAGTTGGTGATGAACAGGGAAGCTTGGCGTGCTGTAGTCCATGGGGTCGCGAAGAGTTGGACACAACTGAATGACTGAACTGAACTCTTTCAATATAGGAGATTTTCACAAATATCACCCCATTTTCCTAAAGCCTAGGTTCCTCATTGTTGCTGTTGTTCAGTTGCTAAGTTGTATCTGACTCTTTGCTACCCTGTGGACTGCAGCACACCAGGCTCCTCTGTCCTCCACTATCTCTCAGAGTTTGCTCAAATTCATGTCCATTGAGTCAGTGATGCTATCTAACCATCTCATCCTCTGCCGCCCCCTACTTTGGCCTTCAGTCTTTTTCAGCATCAGGGCCTTTTCCAGTGAGTCAGCTCTTCTCATCAGGTGGCCAAAGTATTGGCGCTTCAGCATGAGTCCTTCCAATGAATACTCAGGGTTGATTTCCTTTAGGATTGACTGGTTTGATCTTGCTGTCCAGGGGACGCTCAAGAGTTGTCTCCTACACCACAATTTGAAAGCATCAATTCTTTAGTGTTCAGCCTTCTTTATGGTCCAATGCTCACATCTGTACGTGACTACTGGAAAAACCATAGCTTTGACTATACGGACTTTTGTCAGCAAAGTGTTATCTCTGCTTTTTAATATCCTGTCTAGGTTTGTCATAGCTTTCCTTCCAAGAAGCAAGCCTCTTTTAATTTCTTGGTTGCAGTCGTCATGTGCAGTAATTTTGGAACCCAAGAAAATGAAATCTGTTGCTGTTTCCACTTTTTTCCCCTTCTATTTGCCATGAAGTGATGGGATCAGGGAAGCCTGGGGTCACAAAGAGTCGGACATGACGGAGTGAACTGAACTGATGGGATCAGATGCCATGATCTTAGTTTTTTGAATGTTGTGTTTCAAGCCAGCTTTTTCACTGTCCTCTTTCATCCTCATCAAGAGGCTCTTTAGTTCCTTTTCACTTTCTGCCATTATAGTGGTATCATCTGCATATCTGAGATTATTGATATTTCTCTGGCAATCTTGATTCCAGCTTGTGATTCATCCAGTCCGGCATTTCACATGATGTACTCTGCATATTAGTTAAATAAGCAGGGTGACAATATACAACCACATATGTACTCCTTTCCCAATTTTGAACCAGTCAGGAGACAGGTAAGATGGTCTGGTATTCCTATCTCTTTAAGAATTTTCCAGTTTGTTGTGATCCACACAGTAAAAAGTGTTAGTGGAGCCAATGAAGCAGAAGTAGGTATTTTTCTGGAACTCCATTGCTTTCTCCATGATCCAACAAATGTTGGCAATTTGATCTCTGGTTCCTCTGCCAGCTTGTACATCTGGAAGTTCTCAGTTCATGTACTATTGAATCCCAGCTTGAAGGATTTTGAGCATAACCTTGCTAGCATGTGAAATGAAGACCCTGTCATCATCTTGTTTTCCTCACAGTGGATCTAAATATACTAGGTGCTCATGAGGTTTTTGTTTTGATGATTTCATTATCCGCTCCATAAGAGAATGAGCAATGACTATCTTACCCTCCACTTTATCTTCAGCAGTTGACCAGGACCTGGCACTTAGTAGAGAAGCAATAAATAGGTATTAAGTAAATAAGTCATCTACCAAATGTGGTTGTCTTGCTATGGCTTGTTGCTCCCAGGAAAGAAGGTAAGCCTCTCTGAGTTTTGTAATGATAGATTATTAAATGAGTAAATGAATGAAGATGTAACCCAGGACCAAGCAGGTTCTTTGGGAACCAGTTTACCAAGTAGTTGCTGTGGTCAGAAGCAGGGTCAGATTCCAGATAGAATTAGAGGTCTGGACAGAAGACAAAGAAGGATGACCATACTTGGTAAAAAAAGAAAGTGTCCAGGCCCAGTCCTTCAGTCAGTCTGTCTATATTTGGAGCCAATACCCTCATTAGCTTTCCCTGAGAAAGTAGTGAGAAGTTTTTCATTAATCCTTCAAGAGACTATTTGCCCAATCTTTAGCTACTGGAAAGCAAATTATAAGAGTGTACATTTGCATTTTTAAAATAACTATAAAATTAATATGGCAGTTTCTAAGTCTGGCAAGATAGCAAATGAAAATCATCTGTAAGTACTCCTGCTACAAACAAAAATATAAAATAATACATTTATTAAAAATCACACACAGGCAGCCTAGCACTCTGTGATGTCTAGAGGGATGGGATTGGGGGTGGGGGTGGGAGGGAGGTTCAAAAGGGAGGGAATGTATATATATACATATGGCTGATTCCCACTGTTAGATGGCAGAAACCAGCACAACATTGTAAAGCAATTATCCTCCAATTAAAAAAAACAAACACATAGTTGTGGGGAATCTTCTGATACCAGAAATGAAGGGGTAACTGGAAAAAGGCAGTGAGCTTTGGAAGCTGATGATCACCTTTACAGAGAGGTAAGTGGTCCTGGATTGCAGCCATGAAATTAAAAGATGCTTACTTCTTGGAAGGAAAGTTACGACCAACCTAGATAGCATATTGAAAAGCAGAGACATTACTTTGCCAACAAAGGTCTGTCTAGTCAAGGCTATGGTTTTTCCAGTGGTCATGTATGGATGCGAGAGTTGGACTGTGAAGAAAGCTGAGTGCCGAAGAATTGATGCTTTTGAACTGGGGTATTGGAGAAGACTCTTGAGAGTCCCTTGGACTGCAAGGAGATCCAACCAGTCCATTTTAAAGGAGATCAGCCCTGGGTGTTCTTTGGAAGGAATGATGCTAAAGCTGAAACTCCAGTACTTTGGCCACCTCACGCAAAGAGTTGACTCATTGGAAAAGACTCTGATGCTGGGAGGGATTGGGGGCAGGAGGAGAAAGGGATGACAGAGGATGAGATGGCTGGATGGCATCACCGACTCGATGGACGTGAGTTTGAGTGAACTCCGGGAGTTGGTGATGGACAGGGAGGCCTGGCGTGCTGCGATTCATTGGGTCGCAAAGAGTCGGACACAACTGAGTGACTGAACTGAACTGAAGTGGTCCTGGAAGCCTTGCTTGGAGATTTTTAACACCAAAACACTGGACTAGGCCTCTGAGCAATTAAAACTGATACCACATACCACTACATAAAGTTGAAAACATTAAAAGAGCTGTATCCTAAGTAAAAGGGCAGAGTACAAAAAAACAAAAAACTCAAAACCATGCATCAGCACTAAGAAGACAAGAAAATTTCTCTGGCTCGGAAGGCACAGCAGTGAAAGGGAAGTTGATGTATGAAGGAATAGTCTTCCCTGAGAATTTGAACCCCTAGCACTGTACTTTGGGTAACTTTGTGGCCAGACTTTCCCAGAAATGTCCAAGATTGGTCCTGAGATCTGCATTTTAACATACAGTTAAACTGGGGCATTCTATTAAGAAATTAAAGATTCAGTGGCAGGAGGAAGTGTGTAGTCAGTGACTTGTGTGAGTGAAGTTGACTAGCTGAAGTCTGCTTTTTTAATAAGGGGGAAAAGCAGACAACATGTCACTTGAGGTCTACAGTTTTAAAATTTTAATCAAATTCTTCTACAGAAATCAACAAAAACCAGATCTGTATGAATAAAAAATATAAAACCTAAAGATGTGAAAAAAAATAATTAAAAGCATGCTCAAATGTTTTTTGGGGGGAGGTTTTTTTGGCCACACTGCACGGCATGTGGGATCTTAGTTCCCCAACCAGGGATCAAACCTGTGCCTGCTGCAGTGAAAGCGTGGAGTCTTAACCACTGAACCACCAGGGAAGTCCTTCTTAATGGTACTTTTAAAGAATTTCTTACAAGTCTAATTTATAGAAGTTTATTTTGATGGATAGAGCCTTTAGTGTCCTATTTAAAAACTTTCCACCCTAATTATGAAGATATTTTCCTATGTTTTCTTCTGTAAGTTTTATCTTTCACATTTAGTTCTGTGATTAATTTCATATTACCTTTTATGTATAAAGTGAGATAGGAATCAAAGTTCTTATTTTCCTTATGGGTATCAGTTGATCACTATGTTTTTTTTCAATCGTGTCCCCACTGAATTTCCCGGCCAGCTCGGTCATAAATAAGGTGACTGTTATGTATTGGCCAATTTCTGACTCTATCCTGTCCCACTAATGTATTTTTGTGCCACTTGTGTAGCTTTACAGTAGGGCCTGGCATCTAGTAGCTTAAGTCCTCCAAATTTAATTTGCTTTACCATGGCTCTATCACTAACATATAACAACTTTTTTAATGCTTCTAAAACTATACAGTTTTATTGAATTAAATTTGTATTCAACAAAATTTAGGGTATACTGCACATGTTAGTAAACTGTAATGTAATAATTCATGTAACTTGAATATTTCCCCATGTGCTTAGATTGTCTTTGCAAATGTGAAATTTTTACTTTTATTTTACAGTAATTTCAAGTTTACAATAAAGTTGCAAAAACAGTACAAAATAATTCCCTCTTAACCACCCAAAGCCCCAAATTGTTGACATTTTTACCTTATCATTCTTTCTCACCCTATGTATTATTCTCCCACCTCAACCCCTAAGTCATTGGAAATCAAGTTGTAGATACAATGCCCCATTACCCTCTCTGAATGCTGTGACTGTAGCCATGAAATTAGAAGACCCTTGCTTCTTGGATGGAAGGCTATAACAAACCTAGATAGCAAATTTAAAAAGCAGAGACATCACTTTGCCGATAAAGGTCCAGCTAGTCAAAGCTATGGTTTTTCCAGTAGTTAAATACCGATGTGAGAGTTGGACCATAAAAAAGGCTGAGCACCAAAGAACTGATGTTTTCAAACTGTCCTGCTGGAGAAGACTCTTGAGAGTGTCTTGGACAGCAAGGCAATCAAACCAATCAATCCTAAAAGAAATCAACCCTGAATATTCATTTGAAAGACTGATGCTGAAGTTGAAGCTCTAATACTTTGGCCACCTGATGCAAAGAGCCAACACATTGGAAAAGACCCTGATGCTGAGAGAGATTAAAGGCAAAAGGAGAAAAAAAAAAAAAAAAAGGCAAAAGGAGAAGGGGGCTGCAGAGGATGAGATGGTTAGATATCATCACCAACTCAATAGACATGAGTTTGAACAAACTCCGGGAGATAGTGGAGGACAGAGGAACCTGGCGTGCTACAATCCATGGGGTTGCGAAGAGTTAGACACAACTTAGTGACTGAAGCTGACCTGCCTCCTGAGAAATCTGTATTCAGGTCAGGAAGCAACAATTAGAACTGGACACGGAACAACAGACTGGTTCCAAATGAGGAACGGAGTATGTCAAGGCTGTATGTTGTCACCCTGCTTATTTAACTTATATGCAGAGTACATCATGAGAAACCCTGACCTGGATGAAGCACAGGCTAGAATCAAGATTGCCAGGAGAAATATCAATAACCTCAGATATGCAGATAACACCACCCTTATGGCAGAAAGCAAAGAAGAGCTAAAGAGCCTCTTGATGAAAGTGAAAGAGGAGAGTGAAAAAGTTGGCTTAAAACTCAACATTCAGAAAACAAAGATCATGGCATCTGGTCCCATCACTTCATAGCAAACAAGTGGGGAAACAATGGAAATAGTGACTGACTTTATTTTGGGGGGCTCCAAAATCACTGCTGATGATGACTGCAGCCATGAAATTAAAAGATGCTTGCTCCTTGGAAGAAAAGTTATGACCAACCTAGACAGCATATTAAAAAGCAAAGATATTACTTTGTCAACAAAGGTCCATATAGTCAAAGCTATGTTTTTTCCAGTAGTTATGTATGGATGTGAGAGTAGGACTATAAAGAAAGCTGAGTGCCAAAGAATTGATGCTTTTGAACTGTGGTGTTGGAGAAGACTGTTGAGAGTCCCTTGGACTGCAAGGAGATCCAACCAGTCCATCCTAAAGGAAATCAGTCCTGAATATTCATTGGAAGGACTGATGCTGAAGCTGAAATTCCAATACTTTGGCCACCTGATGCGAAGAACTGACTCACTGGGAAAGACCCTGATGCTGGGAAAGATTGAAGGCAGGAGGAAAAGGGGACGACAGGATTAGATGGCATCACCAACTCAATGGACATGAGTTTTGAGTAAACTCTGGAAGTTGGCGATGGACAGAGAGGCCTGGTGCACTGCTGTCCATGGGGTCACAAAGGGTCGGACACAACTGAGCAACTGAACTGAACTAAAGCAACTGAACAATGGTGATTATGTTCTAATACCAATACTTAAAATTCCAACTCACACTACATATTCTTTCCTAGTCTTCCCCTCTATAATTTTACCTTCTCCAAAATGGCTCCCATTTTCTACAATATATTTACCTGCATTTGCTCATGTTGAAATCTGTTGTACTGAGGCAGGAAGTAGATGGACCACCCACCTCTCCCCGTGGGCCAGGGTAAAGCTATTGGAGTTTTATTCCCTTTGGACTGAAACTCCAAGATGAGCATCAGTTCAGTTCAGTTCAGTCACTCAGTCCTGTCCAACCCTGCAACCCCATGGACTGCAGCATGCCAGGCCTCCCTTTCCATCACCAACTCCCAGAGTTGACTCACTCACGTCCATTGAGTCAGTGATACCATCCAACCATCTCATCCTCTGTCATCCCCTTCTCCTCCCGCCTTCAATCTTTCCCAGCATCAGGGTCTTTTCAAATGAGCATAGCAAGACCATTAAGGGAGGAGGCTGGGCCCTGCCCAGATCAAATATTTCTCATTCTTGAAGTCAGAAGACCTCCGTGACCACACATGCACAGAAAGGCTCCTTGGAGGTCAAAGGGGAGTAATGTCAAGAGATGCTCTATCCACAGGCCTTTGCAGTAGAATCCATCTTGGAGAGATGCGTGCGTACACATGGGAGGAAGCAATGCCTCATAAAAGTAATTCAAACTGCCACGCTGACACGAGTCAGCCTCCCTCTCTCTCTCTTTCTCTCTCTCTCTGAGTCTGTGTGTCTACCTACATGTACTGTACTCTTTTTTTCCTCCTAATAAATACTTTATTTGTTTCACTGCGTTCTGTCTTTGTGGCAATTCTTTTCTGCAAAGCTGAAAGGCCAAGGCCCTTGTCACTGACCACTGGTCTAGTGATTAGGATGTGGTGGTCTGACTGCTGCAACCTGTCCTCAATCTCCAACTGGGGACCCAAGCTCCGCTTCAAACAGTTACAGGCCAAGGCCACCCAAGATCAGCACCATCATCACAGTGGAGTCTCTTCAGCTTATGCCTGAGTCATTTTAACGTTTAACCTAAAAGGTTCTTATCATTGCCTTACCCTGTGGCATGGCAAGAGTTTACATTTGCCTCTTCTTTACATTCCTGCACCAAACAACAATGAGGCATTTCTTCAGAAAGTTCAGATTGTGTTTAGTGGTAAATTGAATCTCAAGACCACAACCTGGCACTGCTGCTAAGTCGCTTCAGTTGTGTCTGACTCTGTGTGACCCCATAGACGGCAGCCCACCAGGCTTCCCCGGCCCTCGGATTCTCCAGGCAAGAACACTGGAGTGGGTTGCCATTTCTTTCTCCAGTGCATGAAAGTGAAAAGTAAAAGTGAAGTCGCTCAGTCGTGTCTGACTCTTCGTGACCCCATGGACTGCAGCCTACCGTGCTCCTCCATCCATGGGATTTTCCAGGCAAGAGTACTGGAGTGGGTTGCTATTGCCTTTTCCACTAGGGATACTCATTTCTACTGGATTGGTCATTATTTCTAAGCTGCTTTAGTGGAGAGAGCTAGATCTATGTCTATATCTCTATTTATATCTAGAGCTATACTTAAAAGATAGAAATAGAGATAATTTATACTGCTACTTCAAATTCAAGACTACAAGGGTTTATGTAACCTTTTTATATTACATGTTTCTTTTCTTTTCCACACTGAGAATCCTAGTTCTCAAGAACATAAGGAGTATTCCATAATTACTCACTCTATCCCACATTGCATACACAACAGTCTCCAGCATAAGAATATGAATACTACAATCACTGATATAATTACTGAGAAAAGTTTACATTTATATTTGCATATGCCCTTTCATTCTATATCTGCTACTTCCCTCCGCACGTGAGGTATGCTCCCCTCCCCCCCACAGCTGACCTTGGTGGGCCAAAGGACCCTCCCCAGTGGCCCAGCACACAGCTCACTGTTCCCGTGGCTGATAAAGAGAGGCTCACCTCCAAGGCCTCTAAGAGCTGAGTACCACCCCAGGGTATTCAGGTACCAGGGTACTGGTACCTGCCCCAGCTCACCAGCTCTCCCCCATCAGGCAGCTGTCTGGAGCCCTGACCTGCCCTGCTGAGTGTCATCAGCACCCCAACAGCAATCACATCCCAAAGCTCAGGGCCATGCCACACAAAAACTGGGCTTCTGGATACAAGGAGTGGCTTCCCGGGCCCTCCTCCCTGCCATTCTGCGAGAGGCAACAATGAAATGTTTGCTCCTTTGCCCCTCACCTCCTCCACTGAAAATGTTTCCGTCCACTGATCTGACACACAAAGTTCCACAGTCATTCCTTCGAGTTTAAGGCTTTGATTGCTAAAAGCCCCTGGAGGTCAGAGTCCTATCTGGAAGGATGGTGGGTGGACGATCCCTCTAGTTACCAGGTCAGTGACTTTTCCCTTGGCCAGCAAGGGAATGTTGGGTAGAGAGCAGGAGATGACACAGGGAGGCCGAGAGAAGGGAATGGACGGCTTTTGAAGATCAGGATGCTCTCACAAAGTCCAGGCTGTGGTCCTGGGCTGGAGCAGGGTGATGAGCTCCAGAAACCTGAGCGGCTGCCTGGCCCTGCTCTGTCCCCCTTGTTCTGTGTGGGCCAGTGGCACTGTCTCTCTGGCCCCCAAACCCCTCAGCTCAGCCACTGTTCCCTTCCCTTCTCCTTGACCTGTGGGCTTCCACAGGATGGTGAGCCTGAGGGCTAATTCCTGGGCCCTGGGTGGGCCTTCCCTCTTCTTCCTCTGGCGAGGGTGTGAGGTGGGTCTGGTGATCCAGGGTGGGGCCTGACTATGGGAGGAGGCTCCTGACAGCTGTGGTTGGGCCTCCAGTCAGAGGGTGGACTGGCTCCTGTCCCGTGCCCGGGCCTCCCTGGCTGCCTGCTGCAGGCACTCCCTACTGGATACCGCATTCCTGCCATTCTCGGAGCCCGCCCCATGCCTTCTCTCAAAGGGCTCCTTGAGGTTAGCATTCAAGGCCTGTTGGGTCAGTGGGTCAGCTTGGAAGGCTGTCCTTGTCCAGACCGACTGTGGGCCCTTCCCTTGTTGCTCCCTTCACAGATAATGCCACTGCCCCCCATTCTAGCGACCACTCCCCCTCCCCTGAGCAGCCCTCTTTCACGGGCAGTGAGGATGTGGGGACGGTGAGGACCAGAGGGTGACAGCACCCAGCGCTGATGAGGAAGAATGATGCTCCAGCAGGCAGCCCTGCTTTAGGAAAACCCCCTCCACAGAAAGTCACACTTGTCGCAGACAGTTGGCAGCTGGTATTGTGCTCTCGAAAATGACAGAATGATCTCTGTTCATTTCCAAGGCAAACCATTCAATATCACAGTAATCCAAGTCTATGCCCTAACCAGTAACGCTGAAGAAGCTGAAGTTGAACGGTTCTATGAAGACCTACAAGACCTTTTAGAACTAACACCCAAAAAAGATGTCCTTTTCATTATAGGGGACTGGAATGCAAAAGTAGGAAGTCAAGAAACACCTGGAGTAACAGGCAAATTTGGCCTTGGAA
The DNA here is from genome assembly GCF_003369695.1 of Bos indicus x Bos taurus. Classification (NCBI taxonomy): domain Eukaryota; kingdom Metazoa; phylum Chordata; class Mammalia; order Artiodactyla; family Bovidae; genus Bos; species Bos indicus x Bos taurus. The sequence goes on along the minus strand of NC_040096.1, from coordinate 34,116,052 downwards.
TAAGCAATGAAGCAGGGCAAAGACTAATAGAGTCTTGCCAACAAAATGCACTGTCATAACAAACACCCTCTTCCAACAATACAAGAGAAGACTCTACACATGGACATCACCAGATGGTCAACACCGAAATCAGATTGATTATATTCTTTGCAGCCAAAGATGGAGAAGCTCTATAGAGTCAGCAAAAACAAGACCAGGAGCTGACTGTGGCTCAGACCATGAACTCCTTATTGCCAAATTCAGACTTAAATTGAAGAAAGTAGGGGAAACCACTAGAGCATTCAGGTATGACCTAAATCAAATCCCTTATGATTATACAGTGGAAGTGAGAAATAGATTTAAGGGCCTAGATCTGATAGATAGAGTGCCTGATGAACTATGGACTGAGGTTCATGACATTGTACAGGAGACAAGGATCAAGACCATCCCCATGGAAAAGAAATGCAAAAAAGCAAAATGGCTGTCTGGGGAGGCCTTACAAATAGCTGTGAAAAGAAGAGAAGTGAAAAGCAAAGGAGAAAAGGAAAGATATAAACATCTGAATGCAGAGTTCCAAAGAATAGCAAGAAGAGATAAGAAAGCCTTCTTCAGCGATCAATGCAAAGAAATAGAGGAAAACAACAGGATGGGAAAGACTAGAGATCTCTTCAAGAAAATCAGAGATACCAAAGGAACATTTCATGCAAAGATGGGCTCAATAAAGGACAGAAATGATATGGACCTAACAGAAGCAGAAGATATTAAGAAGAGGTGGCAAGAATACACAGAAGAACTGTACAAAAAAGATCTTCACGACCCAGATAATCACAATGGTGTGATCACTGACCTAGAGCCAGACATCCTGGAATGTGAAGTCAAGTGAGCCTTAGAAAGCATCACTACGAACAAAGCTAGTGGAGGTGATAGAATTCCAGTTGAGCTATTCCAAATCCTGAAAGATGATGCTGTGAAAGTGCTGCACTCAATATGCCAGCAAATTTGGAAAACTCAGCAGTGGCTACAGCACTGGAAAAGGTCAGTTTTCATTCCAATCTCAAAGAAAGAAAATGCCAAAGAATGCTCAAACTACTGCACAATTGCACTCTTATCACGCTAGTAAAGTAATGCTCAAAATTCTCCAAGCCAGGCTTCAGCAATATGTGAACCGTGAACTTCCAGATGTTCAAGCTGGTTTTAGAAAAGAAAGAGGAACCAGAGATCAAATTGCCAATATCTGCTGTATAATGGAAAAAGCAAGAGAGTTCCAGAAAAACATCTATTTCTGCTTTATTGACTATGCCAAAGCCTTTGACTGTGTGGATCACAAGAAACTATGGAAAATTCTGAAAGAGATGGGAATACCAGACAACCTGATCTGCCTCTTGAGAAATTTGTATGCAGGTCAGGAAGCAACAATTAGAACTGGACATGGAACAACAGACTGGTTCCAAATAGGAAAAGGAGTACGTCAAGTCTGTATATTGTCACCCTGTTTATTTAACTTCTATGCAGAGTACATCATGAGAAACGCTGGGCTGGAAGATGTACAAGCTGGAATCAAGATTGCCGGGAGAAATATCAATAACCTCAGATATGCAGATGACATCACCCTTATGGCAGAAAATGAAGAGGAACTCAAAAGCCTCTTGATGAAAGTGAAAGTGGAGACTGAAAAAGTTGGCTTAAAGCTCAACATTCAGAAGACGAAGATCATGGCATCAGGTCCCATCACTTCATGGGAAATAGATGGGGAAACAGTGGAAACAGTGTCAGACTTTATTTTTCTGGGCTCCAAAATCACTGCAGATGGTGACTGCAGCCATGAAATTAAAAGGCGCTTACTCCTTGGAAGGAAAGTTATGACCAACCTAGATAGCATATTGAAAAGCAGAGACATTACTTCGCCAACAAAGGTTCGTCTAGTCAAGGCTATGGTTTTTCCTGTGGTCATGTATGGATGTGAGAGTTGGACTGTGAAGAAGGCTGAGTGCTGAAGAATTGATGCTTTTGAACTGTGGTGTTGGAGAAGACTCTTGAGAGTCCCTTGGACTGCAAGGAGATCCAACCAGTGCATTCTGAAGGAGATCAGCCCTGGGATTTCTTTGGAAGGAATGATGCTAAAGCTGAAACTCCAGTACTTTGGCCACCTCATGTGAAGAGTTGACTCATTGGAAAAGACTCTGATGCTGGAAGGGATTGGGGGCAGGAGGAGAAGGGGACAACAGAGGATGAGATGGCTGGATGGCATCACTGGCTCAATGGATGTAAGTCTGAGTGAACTCCGGGAGTTGGTGATGGACAGGGAGGCCTGGCATGCTGCGATTCATGGGGTCGCAAAGAGTCGGACACAACTGAGAGACTGATCTGATCTCATCTGATTGTGGTGGGAGGGTGGGGTCACCAGAGGGGTCAGGTCTGATTGGTTCCCACAGGATCCGAGCCCCAGGGATGGCCTGGCTGGGGGCCTGTGATGCAGGAGGACTGCTTATACCCAGCCATCTTTTTTTTTTTTTTGCCTAGTTACCTATTTTTCTCTCTTTTTTTAACCAGTAAATTTACCAGACTACATCTTGGTGTTGCTTGTTTTAAGGACAATAGTCTTAAACATGTGGTATGCTCCTTTTTCTTTAATTAATCAATTTATTTATTTTTGGCTGCACTGAGTCTTCATTGCTGCACAGAGGCTTTCTCTAGTTGCATCAAGTGGGGGCTACTCTTCCGCTGTGTTATGCGGGCTTCTTATTGCAGTGGCTTCTCTTGCTGCAGAGCACAGGTTGCAGGGCATGCAGGCTTCAGTAGTTGTGGCACATGGGCTTAGTTGCCCCACAGCAAGTGGAATATTCCTGGACCAGGGATCGAACCTGTGTCTCCTGCACTGGCAGGTGATTCTTAACCACTGAACCACCTGGGAAGTACGTGTGTTATGCTCTTTTAATTTGTAGTTTCAAATATATCAGATCAGTTCAGTTCAATTCGTTGCTCAGTCGTGTCGGACTCTTTGCAACCCCAGGAACTGCAGCACACCAGGCCTCCCTGTCCATCACCAACTCCCGGAGACCACCCAAACCCATGTCCATCGAGTCAGTGATGCCATCCAACCAGCTCATCCTCTGTCGTCCCCTTCTCCTCCTGCCCTCAATCTTTCCCAGCATCAGGGTCTTTCAAATGAGTCAGTTCTTTGCATCAGGTGGCCAGAGTTTCAGCTTCAATATCAGTCCTTCCAATGAATACCCAGGACTGATCTCCCTTAGGATGGACTGGTTGGATCTCCTTGCAGTGCAAGGGACTCTCAAGAGTCTTCTCCAACACCACAGTTCAAAAGCATCAATTCTTTGGTGCTCAGTTTTCTTTAGAGTCCTACTCTCCCATCCATACATGACCACTGGAAAAACCATAGCTTTGACTAGACGGACCTTTGTTGGCAAATTAATGTCTCTGCTTTTTAATATGCTGTCTAGGTTGGTCATAACTTTTCTTCCAAGGAGCAGGCGTCTTTTAATTTCATGGCTGCAGTCACCATCTGCAGTGACTTTGGAGCCCAAAATCTGTATATTAGGCCACAAGTTAAGTCTCAGTAGATTATGAGACACATCATACAAAGCATCTTCTCTCACCACAAGATAAAACTAGAAATCACTAACATAAAGAAAACTGGAAAGTATACAAAACTGTGGATACTAAACAATACACTTTTAAATAACCAGTGGATCAAAGAAGAAGTCAGAGAGGAAATTAGAAAATATGTAGAGATGATTGAAAATGAAAGCAACACCCAAGCAACACTGGGACACAGTGAAAGTGGTGCTGATGGGAATTTATAACTATAAATACTTACATTAAAAAATAAGAACATACAGAAGGCAAACAGGCAACAATAGATGCTCAACATAACTAATCAGGAAAACGTAAATCAAAACTTCAATGAGCTATTACCTTGTGCCTGTCAGAATGGCTATTACTGTCCAAAATTACAACAATTGTCAATGAGGATGGAGAGAAAAGGGAACCTTGCACACTGTTGGGAATGTAAATTGGTACAGCCACTTAGGAAAACAGTATAGAAATTCTTCAAAAAAAATGAAAAATAGAACTACCAATGATCCAGCAATTCTATTCCTGGGTATTTATCTGAAGAAAACTAAAGCTCTAATTAGAATAGATATATACACCCGTAAGTTCATTGCAGCATGATTTACAATGGCCAAGATATGGATACAAGATAAATTCCCATCAATAGGTGAATGGATAAAAAAGATGTGTTGTGTACAATCACACACACACACACAGAATGGAATATTATTCAGCCATAAGAAAAGAACGGAATCTTGCCACTCGTGACAACATGACTAGACCTAGAGGGTATTATGCTTAGCACAATAAGTCAGAGAAAGATAATACTGTATGATTTCTCATATATGTAGAACCTAAACAACAAAACAAATGAGATACAGATAGAACAAAACAAAACAGATACAGAGATTAAACAGGTGGTTTCCACAGGGGAGAGAGGTAGGAGGAGAAAAGAAATAGATGAAGGAGATTAAGAGGTACAAACTTCCAGTTCCAAAATAAATAAGTCTTGAAATGTGCAGTGTGGGGAATATAGTCAGTAACTATATAATATCTTTGTATAGTGACCTATTGTAACTAGACTTACTGTGATGAACATTTTGAGATGTATAGAAATATCAAATCACTGTGTTGTGTAACAGGAACTAACATAGTGTTGAAGGTTGTTTATACTTCAAAAACAAACAAGTTCATAGAAAAAGAGATCATATTTATGATTACCAGAGGTGGGGGAAGTGAGAGGGAGAATTAGATAAAGGGAGTCAAAAGGTACAAATTTCCAGTTATAAGACAAATAAATATTAGGGATGTGATGTACAGCATGATAAATATGGTCAACACTGCTGTATGTTATATGTGAAAGTTGTTAAGAGAGTAAATCTGCTGTGCTATATGTCAATTATACCTCAATAGAACTGAAAAAAAGAAAACAAAAAGAGGTCTCAAATCAACAACCTACTTTACAACTTAAGGAACTAAAACTAAACGAAAAAACTAAAGCCAAAGCTAGTAGGAGGAAGGAAATGGTAAACATTAGAGCAGAGATAAGTGAAATCAAGAAGAGAAAAACAATAGAAAAAAATCAATGAAACCAAAAGTTGGTTCTTTGGAAAGATCAACAAAATTGACAGACCTTTAACTAGACTAAGAAGAAAAGAGAGAAGATCCAAATTACTAAAATCAGAAATGAAAATGGGAACAGTACCCGATTCTATGGAAATAAAAAGGACTATAGGAGAGTGCTTGGAGAAGGCGATGGCACCCCACTCCAGCACTCTTGCCTGGAAAATCCCATGGACGGAGGAGCCTGGTGGGCTGCAGTCCATGGGGTCGCTAAGAGTCGGACACGACTGAGCAACTTCACTTTCACTTTTCACTTTCATGCATTGGATAAGGAAATGGCAACCCACTCCAGTGTTCTTGCTTGGAGAATTCCAGGGATAGGGCAGCCTGGTGGGCTGCCGTCTATGGGGTCGCACAGAGTTGGACACGACCAAAATGACTTAGCATAGGAGAGTGCTATAACAGTTCTATGCTAGCAAATTGGATAAGCTAAATAAAAATGCACAAACTGCTAAAAACACAAAACCTACAAAGACTAAACCATGAACAGAGTATCTGAATAGATCTATAACTAGTAAGGAGATTGAATCAGTAATCAAAAATTTATTAACCACATGGTGCTGAGAAGCTTTTGGAAAAAAAAGACAATGAAAACAAAAAACTACCAACATGATACTGGATGCTTGGGGCTGGTGCACTGGGATGACCCAGAGGGAGGGTATGGGGAGGGAGGAGGGAGGAGGGTTCAGGATGGGGAACACAGGTATACCTGTGGTGGATTCATTTCGATATTTGGCAAAACTAATACAATATTATAAAGTTTAAAGATAAAATAAAATTAAGAAAAAAAAAACTACCAACAAAAAAAAGTCCTGGACTTGATGACTTCACTGGTAAATTCTACTGAACATTTAAATAAATAATACTAATTCTTCTCAAACTTTTCCAAAAGCCTAAAGAAGAGGGCAGAGAAGGCAATGGCAACCCACTCCAGTACTCTTGCCTGGAAAATCCCACGGACGGAGGAGCCTGGTAGGCTGCAGTCCATGAGGTCGCTAAGAGTCAGACACGACTGAGCGACTTCAGTTTCACTTTTCACTTTCATGCATTGGAGAAGGAAATGACAACCCACTCCAGTGTTCTTGCCTGGAGAATCCCAAGGACAGAGGAGCCTGGTAGGAGGCCGTCTTTGGGGTCACACAGAGTCGGACACAACTGAAGTTATGCAGCAGCAGCAAAGAAGAGGGAGCACTTTCTAACTCATTTTACAAGGACATTACCCTGACATCAAAGCCAGACAAAGACACTACAAGAAAACTACAGTCCAATACAGGTCCATGTAGTCAAGGCTATGGTTTTTCCAGTGGTCATGTATGGATGGGAGAGTAGGACTCTAAAGAAAGCTGAGCACCAAAGAATTGATGGTTTTGAACTGTGGTGTTGGAGAAGACTCTTGAGAGTCCCTTGCACTGCAAGGAGATCCAACCAGTCCATCCTAAGGGAGATCAGTCCTGGGTGTTCATTGGAAGGACTGATATTGAAGCTGAAACTCCAATATTTTGGCCACCTGATGTGAAGAGCTGACTCATTGGAAAAGACCCTGATGCTGGGAGGGATTGGGGGCAGGAGGAGAAGGGGACAACAGAGGATGAGATGGCTGGATGGCACCACCAACTCAGTGGACATGAGTTTGGGTAAACTCCGGGAGTTGGTGATGGACAGGGAGACCTGGCGTGCTGAGGTTCATGGGGTTGCCAAGAGTCAGATACGACTGAGCGGCTGAACTGAACTGAATATCCCTTATAAACCTTGATGCAAAAATCACAAAATACTAATAGACAGAATTCAGTAGCATATCAAAAGATGCACCATGACACACCATGACCAAGTGAGATTTATTCCTGGATTGCAAAGATGGTTCAACACACAAAAAGTGATCAATGTAATATACCACATCAACAAAATGAAGGGGAAAAAACCACATGCACATCTCAATGTAGAAAAAACATTGACAAAATTTGACACCCTTTCAAGATAAAAATGTTTAGCAAAAAGCAATAAAAGGAAACTACCTCAACATGATAATAAAAAGAGTCTTCTTAATTATATCCCCTCCCACTCACATCGAAATGAGCTTAAATTCTCTGCGCATAGACCATCTGGGGAGGAGGGTGTTTGTGTGTGGCAGGGCAGCCCAGAAGACTGCTGCCTGGGGATGGGAGGAAAAATGAAAAAGGGGGAGAAACAGCCCAAGTTGAAAATTCCTAGTGTTGTCAGAGCAAAGCAATGGTGGGGCTTTGAGTGCTTCCCACAGATCATCCACCCGCTGCCTACCTTCACCCTCCCCACCACTCCTCTCTGAGGGGAGATCACCTTGCTCCTGCCTATAGGCTCCAGGGAACCATGTCCACTCAGGCCAGCCCATCCTCTGAGAAACACAGCCCTCATGTCCAAATACTTAGCTGGCCATTAGCAAGGTGGTCTGCTGTTAGACTTGTCTGTGCCCTTCCAGAGATCCTCACTGACTTCTATCTACATTGATCACTTCATGGGTTGGGGGGACCGGACCTGAGGCCTTGAGAAGTGAAGGGACGTGAGGCCACTAGCAGAAGAGCATTGTTTGTCTTGTCCCCTCCCACCAGCATTTTACTGTGGAATTCCAGGTAGCAAGTGGCAAGTCTCGCTTGGCTGCTGGCACCGCTTACTCTGTAGGCTGGAGGCCAGCCAGAAGGCTGTGAGGGGCCAGGTGGGGTCAGGCATTTGATTCTGCCTCCTCGTGCTGGGATCTGCCTGAGGTCCTGCTCAGTCTGTCTGCTGGCCAAATTCCCTCCCTGGCCGTGGGTAGCACAACCTCCACTCTGATGCCCATCACTCGAAGCCTTGCTCTCCTGCATCCTGGCATGCTGCTGCTGCTCTGGAAGGCCAGCACCTCTGAAGACCTCCCAAGGAGCAGACCTCACAGCTCTACTGTCTGGAACCTTAGGGAGCCAGCACAGGAAGCGGGGAGCAGGATAAGATGCTGCCTGGATGCCTGAGGAGTGTGGCACTGCAGGAAGTGCATGCACATGGCTCTGTGGGTCCACGGCTGTCCCTACAGGGAGCGTGTGGGTTGGGTGAGTGAGTGTGCGTGCTGCCACGCCAGAAAGATCTGTAAAGCTCCAAGACTGCTGGCAGCCCTAGTCAGAGCATGGCGGGGGAGTGGGGTGGGGGCTGCAATTCCTCTTCCCAGGACAAGCCCTCCAGCGCCTACCAGGACATGCCAGGTGAGCCCCTGGACTGCGGGACGCGAGCCCCTGGACTGCGGGATGCAAGCCCCTGGAGAATGGGCAGTGGCCCAGGGCTTTGCTTTACTCGCAGCTATGTATAGTGCTGGCAGAGGGTGTTCCTTGGGAACTCTGGGTTTGAGTCAAGGAGAGCATCTGTCCTGTAATTTTCCAGGGGAGAGATGAGAACATGAATTTGGAGTAACTAGCGCCGAGACGCTGGAGCAGCGCCTGTGCCTTCCTGTTCCTCCTCCTGAAATCTGTCCTGCCTCCTCCAGGTGGCTTCCTGTTTGAAGGGCTCTCTGATGATGAGGACGACTTTCACCCAGTAAGTGACGGGCCGCCTGCCATTTGCGGGAGATGGTGCTGGGGAGGCGCCCTCCCCAGGACCTGGCACACCCAGCTGGGGGTGGTCAGAGGCCCTGTCGGGGCCCAGGTCCGCCACACTATTGCTGTGACCCTGGCAGCCTGGGGAGTCTCCCCAAGAACTGTTCCTAGAGCAGGGGTAGGGTTCTTCTGAGAACCACTCAGGGCTGCCACCCTGATCTGGGCACCTCCCCTGTCCAGAGTGCCAGGTCCATGCCCTCAAGCAGCACCCCCAGCTCCCGCCCAGCTTCCCTGGGGTACAGTGGAGCTGCCGAGCCCCGGCCCATCACCCAGAGCGAGCTGGCCACTGCCCTGGCCCTGGTCAGCACTCCGGAGAGAGGTATGGAGAGAGGGTGGGAAGTCCAGGCCGAGCCCCCAGGTATGGAGAGAGGGGGTGGGACGTCCAGGCCGAGCCCCCACGTATGGAGAGAGGGGTGGGAAGGTCCAGGCCGAGCCCCCAGGTATGGAGAGAGGGGTGGGAAGGTCCAGGCCGAGCCCCCAGGTATGGAGAGAGGGGTGGGAAGTCCAGGCCGAGCCCCCAGGTATGGAGAGAGGGGTGGGAAGGTCCAGGCCGAGCCCCCAGGGAGAAGGGCCCAGTGGTAGAGTGGGTTTACCTTTGCTGATCCTTGTGCTCCATCTGCTTTGATCTGAGCTCTACCTGGAGCCCCAGTGGGTTTCCCACTGCAGCTCAGGCGACCTCCCCTCACCTGCCTTTAGGCTCAGAAGTCTGGGGCTCATCCTAGGCCTGACTGACTCTTCTCAGCAGTTGGAAGAACCTCATGTCGCATAATGGTTCCTTACTTATTCCTGAAAGTGGCCAGGCGTATATCACAGGCTTAAGCATTTCTGGTGATAGTCACTCCAGCCAGCAAAGCCATCTTTCCTCTGCCAGTATGGGTCCTAGGCTCGGTCAGGGGTCCCATTCCATCTCCCTGGGGCAAGAGAGTACAGAACCCTTCCTGCGCACATAGAGAGCTTTAAGGTGGCTCTGTGGCTGTCTCCTGCTGGCCCCTGCTGGGAGGCAGTGGTGAGGCACGCAGGGCACCGTGGGGTGATGTGACGGCAGTGGGTGTGTGCTGGGAGACTGGGGTGGCTCTGAGGGTGGCACTGACCATGGTCTGTCTCTAGGGCCACTCCTCAGGGACCTCCCCAATGTCCTCCAGCGTCCAGTCAGGGACGCCCATCACCAACGATCTCTTCAGCCAAGCCCTGCAGCATGCCCTGCAGGCCTCGGGGCAGCCCAGCCTTCAGGTCAGTCTTCCCCCTTCTGATGTTCACACGGCTTCTTTGGTATTTTGGACGCTGAGCTTTTCTCTGTCCTCCGGAGGCCCTTCCCACTTGGCCTGCTTTGCTGCAGGAACAGCTGGGGCGTGGCAGTGTGACAGGAGAGGGTGCTCCCAGCAAGGGCGGGTGTCCCTGCAGCTTCCACTCCTGCACCCAGTGCCCATGGCCTGGCTCCACTGACCACCTGGCTTGAGTACTTGTGGCAGTTTCAATGGAGGAGTCACTCATCTAAGAAATGGAGTATTTCCTGCCATATCAGTATGCAATGTTGTCGCAGTCATCAGTAACCTCATCCCTCCCATGTGAGCTCCTGAGCCCTAAGGGCACTCTGGAAGGAGAACACCTGAGATCGGGCAGCTGTCAGATGGCAGCCACTCCCTATGGTGAGTCCCAAGGGAATTCAGAATGTGAAAAACATAGAGTGCTGGCCCAGGATAGCTCAGATACACATGAAAGGAAAGATTTCAGTGAGCCCAAACTCTTGCATCTTCCCATACATAGAAAGGCGCTAAATTCCTTAACTTGGGTTATCTGGTTTTCTTTAATTAACAATAACCTTTTGATGTTCAGACTGCCTGCCATTTGTCACCAAACTTCTCTATACTCTGGCTCTTCTCCTTCCTCGGCGCAGTTGTCTCAGGGTCCCTTGAGATGCTGTCTCCAGGTCTTGAAGTCCTAAAAATTCCCACCAAATTAAACATAGCTATCAACTTTTAGTTTGTGGTATATATATTTTTTAAGTCAACACATGCATCCTGTGAGTGTTGACTGAGTCTTGAGCAGCTGGGGTAGAGGCCAGCCAGTCCTTATTCCTCCATGGAGGGGCGCCAGGCAGTCACTGAACTGAGGGAGCAACAGGGTGAAAAGCCCGACCCCAGCTTCAAGGTGAGGGCCTAGGTCAAGCAAAACTTTTCTGAGGAAGAGGTGTTGGACTGGCTGTCAAAGAATTAATTAGAGGTTAGCCAGGCGGGGAAGCGGGTGTTTGGTTGAGGGAGTGTGGTATCTAGGCTGAAGCAGCCAGCCTTAGAAATGGCCTGTGTCAGTCTACCTGTGACCTGCCACCCACAAGATTCGTTTTGAAGTCTTGGAGCCTGCCACGCTCTGGATATCATTCCTGGGGTTAATAATGAGGCTTGGTGTAATGTCTCATCTTGTTCTTAAATTCTCAGCCAATTTTATCACCTTCAGAAAAGAAATTCTTATTTTCTTATCAGAATCCCTATTTTTGTTGTCATTATCAGAATCTCTGTTTTTAAAGTGACCTCTGGTGAAAGTTAATTAAGCCATGAATTTTGTTTTTCTTTTAACAGGAAAATATTCTGATTTTTATTTTTGCACGTTATTCTCAAGTACACAATTACAATAATGTCACACATCCCTATATGATTTTCTTTTTATGTATTTTACTTTTTTTACAAAGTGTACAGAGGGAGGGACATACAATATTTAATAGGATATTTCTATAGAACAATAACTTATATTATGTCCTTGTAAAAATCTGTACCTCTTTAAAACATTTAACTGAAACATCCTTTTAGCTTTGCTAATCAAAATTGTTTTAAGAATTAAAACTAGGTTGTAACTAATGTCAGTACATAACAGTGACTATGATTTCAGTTTCTCTTTATACAGACAAATACATTTTATCATATTCACTTGACCAAACCCTTAAATACCTTTTAAAGGTTTCAATATTGTGCTTTAAAAAGAAAAGAACGGTGTATGAGGAAATGGCAACCCACTCCAGTACTCTTGCCTGGAGAATCCCATGGATGGAGGAGCCTGGTGGGATACAGTCCATGGGGTCGCAAAGAGTCGGACACGACTGAGCGAATCCTTAGTACATTGGCTGTTGACACATGAGTATCAGGCCATGAGTTTTAGCTATACTGCCCTAATGTGGCTTTGATTCCACTCACTTTTAAATTGAGTGAAGAGGCGCTTTCCACCCCAGAATTCCATGTGCTAAGTCACTTCAGTCTTGTCTGACTCTTTGCAACCCTATGGACTGTAGCCCACCAGGCTCCTCTGTCCAAAATTCCATACTTGGGTGGAATTTGCTTTGTACATTACTTCACAATAGGCAAAAGGTAGAAGCAACCCATGTGTCCATCAACAGGTGAATGAATAGACAAAATTTGGTATATACATACCATGGAATATCATTCAGCTTTAAAAAGGGAGGAAATTCTGACACATACCACAACGTGGGTGAACCTTGAGGACATTAAACTAAGTGAAATAAGCCAGCCATGAAAGGACTGTATGAGCCCACTTAGAAGGGGCAGCTGGAGTCGTCCAGTTCATAGAGGCAGAAGGGAAAGTGCTGATTTCCAGGAGCTGGGGAGCAGGGAGAATGGGAGGTTGTTGTTTAATAGGTACAGAATTTCAGTTTGGGAAGATAAAAAAAAGTTCCAGAGGCAGATGGTGGTCACGGTTGCACGGTAGTTTGAGTGTACCTAATGCCACTGAACTGTACACTTAAATGGGTAAAATGCTAAATGTCATGTTATGTATATTTTACTGCAAGTTCTAAAAATACATAAAAGACACCCCACACCAGCAAAACAAAAGGGAACACATCAAAATTTGAATGATTCCACCCATCTCTGTGATGGAACTCCTCCAACCCTTCGCTTGACAGGAGCCTGTTCTATGAATGGAGTTTATGAGTTCACTAAAACGGCTGTAAAATATAAAAATGTGTCTTGCTACATATGCAGGTCTCATTCTTCTCCTAGAGCCTGAAATAAAAATGGACAAAGAGGAAATTACTACCTTTATGACTGAGCACGTATTTCGCAAATGCTGAAGTGCCGTTTTATGGAAGGCACTATGCCAGGAGCTGGAAGATGTGAAAATGAAGCGTATGGAAGAGTTCATAGTCTGGAAGGGGAAATGTCTGTGCATAAACTTTTTCCGTGAATAATTTTAACGTCAGATAACATATAAAATGTGCCCCATTCTGTGCCCTTAAAGGACCCTGAATGTCTCTCAGTTAGTGTATGTGCTTCACTGTATTGTCATTAACTTCGTTTTCTTTCTCCTGCTAATTGGTAGACTTGATGGCCCAATTCATCACCCTCCCTGGAAACAGGCCCTTTACCGTATGACTTTGCAGGACCCGCCCACTGTGAGTGGAGTGACCTGCCTACCCCTTGATTCTAGTTTCCACCATGTAACTTGCTTTGGACAATGGAATGTTAGCAGATATGATGAAAGCAGAGGCTTGAAGTGGACTTGACCACTGCCCTTTGGCCCCACAGCCACTCCAGGAGAACAGGCCTGGGCTAGCCTGCTCAAGGCCACGTAGCACAGCTGACTCTCCTCAACTGCCTTAGCAGAGGCCAGCTGTCGATCAGACGACCTATAGATATGTCACTGAGTCCAGCCAAGAAAAGTGTACAAAGCATCATTGTATAACCAGATGAATTGTTTATAGAGTGTACACATCTGTGTAATCACTACCCAGAGCAAAAAGGAGCATGTTAGCAGCACTTAGAAGCAGCTCACAAACCCCTTCCCAGTCTTTACCCACCTCCTCCTCCAAAGGTAACCATTACCTTGACATCTAACCATAAATTAGCTTTTGCCTGTTCTTGATCTTCTAAATGGAATCATACCGTATATAATCTTTTGTGTCTGGCTTCTTTCATTTAACATTATAGTAACGAGAGTCTTCCTGGTTGTTGTGAATAGCAGTAGGACTTCCTTGATTTTCATTGCTTTATAGTATAGAGATATGGAATGTTTCCTGCCATATCAGTAAACAGGGATGTCACAGTCATCAGTGATTGCAGCCCTCCAAGTGAGCCAGTGAGCCCTGAGGGAACTCAGGCAGAAGAATACCTGCCGTCTAGCAGTCATCAGACTGTAGCCACTCCCTACAATAAGCCCTGAGGAAAGGAAGCTCAGGATGTGAAAACAGGAAGCTGGTCCCAGACGGCTGAGGTGCATGTGAAAGGGGTAATCTCAGTGAGCCCAGACTCTTATATCTTCCCATGTGTGTGTTTGTGTGTGTGTGTGTGTGTGTGTGTGTGTGTGTGTGCACGTGCGCTCAATCGCTCAGTTGATTCGGAATCTTTGTGACCCTCTAGACTGTAGCCCACCAGGGTCCTCTGTCCATGGGATTTTCCAGGCAAGAATACTGGAATGAGTTGCCATTTCCTACTCTAAAGGATCTTCCCAACCCAGGGATCAAATCCTCATTTCCTGCATTGCAAGCAGATTCTTTACTGCTGAGGCACCGCTGCTGGTGCTGCTAAGTCGCATCAGTCGTGTCCAACTCTGTGCGACCCCATAGACGGCAGCCCACCAGGCTACCCCGTCCCTGGGATTCTCCAGGCAAGAACACTGGAGTGGGTTGCCATTTCATTCTCCAATGCATGAAAATGAAAAGTGAAAGTGAAGTCGTTCAGTCGTGTCCAACCCTCAGCGACCCCATGGACTGCAGCCCACCAGGCTCCTCCATCCATGGGATTCTCCAGGCACCAGGTATGCCCAAAAAGCACTAAATCTCTTAACTTGGGTTATCTGGTTTTCTTTAATTAACAATAATCTTTTGATGTTCAGACTACCTGCCCTTTGTTGCAAAACTTCTCTATAACATGGCTCCTCCCCCTACCGGCTCGGAGCAGTTGACTCGGGGTCACTTGAGAGCTGTCTTCCAGGTTGAAGTCCTAAAAATTTCTACAGATAAACATTAATCTCAACTTTTAGATTATGAATATTTTTTAAGTCAACAGTGGTTTGGATATAACACAATGTCTTTATAAATTCTACTATTGGTGATATTGTTAAGTCTCTACGTTGATGCACACTTGGGTTATTTCCCAGGTAGACCTATCAGGAACAGTGCTGCCATGAGTATTTTTACCTATGTCTTTTGGTGAGCATACGTATGCATTTCTGTTCCACACATAGTTAGGAGAATTGTTAAGGTATAGGATAAATGTGGAAAATCCCATGGGCGGAGGAGCCTGATGGGCTGCAGTCCATGGGGTCGCTAAGAGTCAGACATGACTGAGTGACTTCACTTTCACTTTCCACTTTCATGCATTGGAGAAGGAAATGGCAACCTACTCCAGTGTTCTTGCCTGGAGAATCCCAGGGACGGGGGAGCCTGGTGGGCTGCCATATATGGGGTCGCACAGAGTCAGACACGACTGAAGCGACTTAGCAGCAGCAGCAGCAGCAGGATAAATGTATGTTCCACTTAATACATGTTGTCAAACAGACTTCCCAAGTTGTTGTTGTTCAGTCAGTATGTCGTGTCTGACTCTTTGCAGCCCCATGGGCTGCAGCACACCAGGCTTCCCTGTCCTTCACCATCTCCCGAAGTTTGCTCAAACTTATGTCCATTGAGTTGGTGATATCATCTACCCATCTCATCCTCCGTTGACCCTTTCTCTTCCCTCCCTCAGTCTTTCCCAGCATCAGGGTCTTTTCCAGTGAGTCAGCTTCTTGCCTCAGGTAGTCAAAGTATTGGAGCTTCAGCTTCAGGATCAGTCCTTCAATGAATGTTCAGGGTTGATTTCCTTTAGGATTGACTTGTTTGACCTTCTTGCTGTTCAAGGGACTCTCAAGAGTCTTCTCCATCACCACAATTTGAAAGCATCAGTTCTTTGGCACTTACCCTTTTTGGGGCTTCCCTGATAGCTCAGTTGGTAAAGAGTCTACCTGCAATGTACCTGGGTTTGATCCCTGAGTTGGGAAGATGCCCTGGAGAAGGGAATGGCTACCCACTCCAGGATTCTGGCCTGGAGAAGTCCATGGACTGTATAATCCATAGGGTCACAAAGAGTCGGACATGACTGAGCGACTTTCACTTACCCTTTTTTAGGGTCCAACCCTAACATCTGTACGTGACTACTAGAAAAACCATGGCTTTTACTATGTGGACCTTTGTCAGCAAGGTGATGTCTCTACTTTTGAATACATAGCCTGGATTTGGCATAGCTTTTCTTCCAAGGAGCAAATGTTTTTTAATGTTGTGGCTGCAGCCACCATCCACACTGATTTTGGAGCCCAAGAAAATAAAATCTGTCATAGTTTCCACTTTTTTCCCTTCTATTTGCCATGAAGTTAAATAAGCAGGGTGACAACATACAGCCTTGACACACTCCTTTCCCAATTTTCAACCAATCCATTGTTCCATGTCCAATTCTAACTGTTGCTTCTTGACCCGCATACAGGTTTCTTAGCAGACAGGTAAGGTGCTCTTGTGTTCCTATCTTTTTAAGAATTTTCCACAGTTTGTTGTGATACACAAAGGTTTTAGCATAATCAATGAAGCAGAAGTAGATGTTTTTCTGGAATTCTCTTACTTTTTCTATGATCCAGTGAATGCTAGCAATTTGTCTCTGGTTCCTCTGCCTTTTCCAAATCCAGCTTGTACATCTGGAAGTTCTCGGTTCACATACTGCTGAAGCCTAGCTGGAAGGATTTTGAGTATTACCTTGTTAGCATGAGAAATGAGCACAGTAGTACGGTAGTTTGAAAATTCTTTGACCTTGCACTTTTTGGGGATTGGAATGAAAACTGACCTCTTCCAGTCCTGTGGCCGCTGCTGTGTTTCCCAAATTTGCTGATATATTGAGTGCAGTGGGAATCCCTGGTGGCTCAGCATTAAAGAATCCACCTGTAATACAGGAAACTTGCAGGAGATGAAGGTTCGATTCCTGGGTCAGGAATATCTCCTGAAGAAGGAAACAGCAACCCCCTTCAGTACTCTTGACTGGGAAATCCCATGGACAGAGGAGCCTGGTGGGCTACAGTCTGTGGGGCCTCAGAATTGGACACAACTGAGAGACTCAGCAATGACAACTGAATGCAGCACTTTAACAGCACCATCTTTTAGGATTTTAAGTTGCTCAGCTGGAATTCCATCATCTCCACTAGCTTTGTTCATAGTAATGCTTCCCAAGGCCCACTTGACTTCACACTTTCATCGAAATGTATGTGTCCTACTTTCTTCACATCCTTGCCAGCACTGGGTGTGGTCAAGTCTTTTTCATTTTAGCCTTGGGTATGTAGTAATATCTCCTTTTGATTTTTTTTTTTTTTTTCAGGTTCTCCTCGCTGAACTAACTCTGTCTTCAGGAAGGCGTGGAAGGCGGCCACTCCATTTTTACTGCTCAGCAGCAAGTCAAATGACTCTTTCCATCCCAGCACGTCTTCTGAGAAGTTTTTGCCTTCTTTGCTATGTTTACTGCCCCACTCGAACTTGCCAACACTCCCGGTATCAGAGCCCAGTTCTGACTTATGAAGAAAGATCCCCAGCCGTGTCTTGAATTCTTTGGCTCTCTCCAGGCAGGAGGTGGGGAAGGCGGCCAGGGTCCGACACATGGCTACGGATGCAGGGCAGCACGTCTTGGGGACGATGGTAGCGGGCTCCAGCGGGCACCACAGAGCGCGAACACAGAGGAAAGGCGGCCAGCGCCTGTCTGGGTTTACTCCTCCTTTTGATTTTAATTTACACATCCCTTATGACTTATGAGCAGGAGTATATCTTCAATTTGAATTTTGTGTGAAATATCTGTTCATGTATGATTCAAGTTTGTACTTCAGACTCTTCTACTGTAGAATTAAAAGGGTAGCTATGCAGGTAATGAGTCTTCACAGAAAGAGGTCCTAAAGATGAAAAAGAACTTCGCTGCTGCTGCTGCTAAGTCACTTCAGTCGTGTCCGACTCTGTGCGACCCCATGGACTGCAGCCTACTAGGCTCCTCCATCCATGGGATTTTCCAGGCAAAAGTACTGGAGTGGGGTGCCATTGCCTTCTCCGGAAAAAGAACTTTGCATCAGCTCAAACCCAGCCTTATCAACATCAGGAATGATGCAGCGGGATTCTAGCATAAGACATTTAACTCTAGAAAACCTCAGATCAGTACCCAGGAAGTAGACAATGGGTTGGACACATGATAATGTGGGATCTTCAAGGAAAAGCCACTGGCTGGTAGCTAGTAGGCTCACAATGAGTCATCTGGTATCCTAGAAACACCAGGACTTCAGGGTCTGGTTCTCAGCCACACGAGCTCAGAAAAGAGCTTTGGCTGACTCAGTGAGTCAGAAATTAATGTGAAAATCAGAATGCTGATGTACTAATTCACACCATGAACCAGAATTGCCAAGCATTCCAGTCTCTGATTAAGACATTCACTCCCTATAAGAAAACAACTTGGGAAGTCAAGTATAATCAGAAGGCTGTATAAGCTGGAAGCAGAGAACCAAAATGGGAGGGGGAGGGTGTCAGGAAAAGCAGGAGTGTGCTTCCAAGACCCTCATAGTAAAAACGCATGTGATATTGGAACTGGACAGGATATGACTTTGGACTAGACCTCCCTGTCCCCAGCCAATGCTCAGATGAACACTGACCATGTCCCTTTAGAGACTCTCCTTTTTTCAGTCTTTCCTGTGCTGATTAATTCCCTTTCTGATTGACTCCTTCTTCTCTGGATACACTGAGGACATTTGTTGGCTGTCTTCATATCGTCCATTTCCCCAGCTCCTTCTCCAGAGGTCCCTGGCCCCCTTTCAATAGGCTATACTTTCCATGGAGAACCTGATCCTTGGAATTCCTGGAATGGTTCCACCCTAGACCTAGCTTTAAGCTCACCACCTGGGCCAAACCAATCAGTGCATTCCATCCTCTGAGCCCAGTGATGGACTAAGCATGTCAGCTGCAGATGCTGGGATCCTGATACTCTGTATTATCCACTGGGCATGAATTAAAAAGCTTGTAACCTTGCAAGTTGTCTGAGGACCACAAGGGGAGTCAGCCTCAGGTTATTTTGATATGGAGGAAGGCAGGGTGGAGAGCGGAGAGCAACTGGATTCCTTGTGATTTCTTAAGCCACTGAATCAAGCAAGTGCAGCCTCTGGACTTTTCAGATCCTTGAGCCAAGATATCCCTTTTCTTGTGTTAAACAGTTCATATTGGTCTGGCAGATCTAATTACTGTCCAGTATCAAGTATCCTCTTCTTCTTTACTAATAGAACCCTCTTTTTAGTCATAGTTTAAAAATATTTATCTCCCTTACTCCCCTGGAGCTAAGGGTGGCTGTAGCCAAGAAGATACTACTGAAAGTCCCTGGGTAGTGCTTCTGGAAAAGTGATTTATTTCCTGAATTTTTTTTTAAAGAGGGCAGATTCAACTGGCTCATGCATTCTGCCTTTCCCAACCCCCTTCTTCCTGTCTTCCATGCAGACACAATATCCAGAAGAGAGACAGCCAACTTGTGACCTTGCAACAGAAAGACACACACCAAGGATGGCAGGACTCCCTGGTGGCTCAGATGGTAAAGAATTTACCTGCAATGCAGGAGACCTAGGTTTGAGCCCTGGATCGGGAAGATCCCCTGGAGAAGGGAAAGTCTGCTCACTCTGGTATTCTTGCCTGGAGAATTCCATGGACAGAAAGACCTGGAAGGCTACAGTCCATGAGGTCTGAGTCTGATGCAACTGAGCGACTGATGTGTTCACTTTTAAGGATGGCAGAAAAGGAGAGAAGGAGCCTGATTCCTTGAGCAGCTGCATCAGTTCCCAGACTGCCTGCCTGTCTCAGACTCCTTGTAATAGGAGAAAAGTAAACCTCATATGGATTTGGCCACTTTGTTGGGTTTCTAAACACAGCCAAATACAGTTCTATCACTCAGAGAATTCAGTACCCTGAAGTGGGATACTGCAGGTAACATAATCTGAAACGTGAACTTTGTTGAGTGGTAGAGATGAGCTTTTGGGCTTGGAGGGTACATGCATTGCAGACTGGAATTCCAATGACTTTGTTGTGTAGTGGTGGAACACATGGTCAATTTGCTCTTCTATGGGAGATACCCCACATGCCAACCTATTCTGCTGTGTTAGGGGAAATAGCTGGAATGATTCAGAATGTTGGCACATGCTGGTGACTTCATTCCATTTTCAACAAAGTCCTGAAGGAGATCAATGAGCTAGTTTTATCCAGCTTGAAGAAAAAAAAAGAAGGAAGTACCACTTCACTAAGGAAGACTCTGCTTAGAGCCTGCTATCTCCTTTGAGATCCCATAATTTGGGATAATCTGATCCTATTGGGATAATTTGATGATTCTTTAACTTGGAGATTGAAAAATATCATTGCATCTGTTCTCCAAATAGGAATGTGACATCCAAGAAATAGCTTAGAAGATGAGACTGGTGTCCTGGGCTTTTCCTAAGCACCTTCCTTTAAAAATCACTGCTCCACAGGAGATTGGGATTGACATATATATAGTACTATGTATAAAATGGGCTTCCCTGGTGGCTCAGATGGTAAAGAATCTGCCTGCAATGCAGTAGACCCGGGTTTGATCCCCTGGAGAAAGAAATGGAAATCCACTGCACTATTCTTGCCTGGAGAATTTCACGGGCAGAGGAGCCTGGCAGGCTACAGTCCATGGGATTGCAAGAGTCGGACACAACTGAGCGACTAACACACACATACTTAAAATAGATAACTAATGAGAACCTACTGAATAGCACAGGAAGCTCTACTCAATGCTCTGCTGCTGCTGCTACTAAGTTGCTTCAGTCATGTCCAACTCTGTGTGACCCTATAGACGGCAGCCCACCAGGCTCCTCTGTCCCTGGGATTCTCCAGGCAAGAATATTGGAGTGGGTTGCCATTTCCTCCTCCAGTGCATGAAAGTGAAAGTGAAGTCACTCAGTCATGTCCGACTCTTAGCGACCCCATGGACTGCAGCCTACCAGGCTCCTCCGTCCATGGGATTTTCCAGGCAAGAGTACTGGAGTGGGTTGCCATTGCCTTCTCCGACTCAATGCTCTATGGTGACCTAAATGAGAAGAAAATCCATACAAGAGTGGATATGCATATACGTATGACTATTTCACTTTACAGCAGAAACTAACACATTGTAAAGCAACTATACTCCAATAAATTTTTTTAAAAAAATCTAAATGTCCATCAACAGAGGAATGGCTAAAGAAGATGTGGTACATATACACAATGGAATGTTACTCAGGACTAAAAAGGAACGAAATAGTGCCATTTCCAGAGAGGTGGATAGATCTAGTGACTGTCATACAGAATGAAGTCAGAAAGAGAAAAACAAACATTGTATAATATCACTTATATGTTGAACCTAGAAAAATGGTACAGAAGAACTTAGTTGCAAAGCATAGATGTAAAAAACAAATTTATGGATATCAAGAGGGAAGGAGGTGATGGGATAAATTTGGAGACTGGGATTGACTTATACACACTAGTATGTATAAAATAGATGATGAATGAGAACCTACTCTATAGCACAGGGAACTCTCCTCAATGATCTGTGGTGACCTAAATGGGAAGGAAATCTAAAAAAGAGGGTATATGCATACATGTAATTGATTCACTTTGCTGTACAGCAGAAACTAACGTGACATTAGAAAGCATCTATACTCCAATTAAAATTAACTAAAAAAAAAAAAAAGAATCACCATTCAACAGAAAAAGCGGGGGGTGGAGGTGGGGTGTCTGCAAAGAATTCTCTTCATCTAGAGCCCTTTCCTTCCAATTGTCTCTTGTCAGTGAGCATTAACTTGAAGGCCAGAAGAATAAGCAGAACACAGAGGCCAACAGATAATAGAGGAAGATGTTTAGGTCCATGGACTGTGACCTCACAGGAGCTTCAGCTGTGGTTACTCACACAAAGGATTGAAGAAGAGGTAAATAGACTGGAAGCCTACAACATTTTTGAGGGAATCATATCCCCAAAAATGAAAATTTAAGGATCTGACCAGCAAAACTTTATCATTTTTCAACCCAAGGTCCCCGAACACACACAACAGAAAGGGCATCCTCCCCAAAATTTACTTCAAATATGGTTCAAGAGGGTAATGCATAAGAAGTCATTCTAAAGAAGATGGAGGGACTTCTCTGGTGGTCCAGTGGCTAAGACTCGGCACTCCCAGTGCAGGGGGCCTGGGTTCAATCCGTAGTCAGAGAACTAGATTCCACACACCGCTGCTAAGAGTTTGCATGCTGCAACTAGGGGTCCTGTGTGCCGTAGCAAAGACCAAAGGTCTTGGGTGCTGCCACTAAGATCCACTGCAGCCAAATAAATAAATACTTTTTAAAAACAAGATGTCTATTTTTAAAAAAGATGAAACTTGGACTATGAAGCACAATCGATAAAGTTCTTCCCAGGGAATAGGTTGTCTGAGTAAGGAAATTACTATCAAACGAGGCTTTTCCTGTCTAGCAGAATTTGGTATTTGCCATAGACCTGATAGTCTCAATAGCTTTGATAAGTTCCCCATTCTTCCCTTTCCTTCTCCATTATTATATATGGACATGTTCGGGGAAGATAACTTGGCTTTTAGTTCATGGGTTACTGGACTTGGTGTGAGGATTCACACCAGGGCTAATTGGAGAAACTTCCAATGAACTAGAGATTCTGGCTTTGGGGATGGATGCAGTGTCTGAGTGAGACATCAGAACTGTCTTCATTAGCGAGGGAGTACGTTCTGTATTTGGGAGGATAGATAGCCAAAAGGGTGGGCTGTGGGAGTTACTCCTTTCTTTCTACCCAACAAGCATTTTCCATGTCTTCTTTACCATCAGAACTCTGAATT
Source organism: Bos indicus x Bos taurus (assembly GCF_003369695.1). NCBI lineage: Eukaryota > Metazoa > Chordata > Mammalia > Artiodactyla > Bovidae > Bos > Bos indicus x Bos taurus. The sequence continues at coordinate 34,093,436 of NC_040096.1, read as the reverse complement.
TGTTTAGAAAAGCCATATGCCAGCTCAAAATGACAGCAGAGTTTTCCAGCCATTGAGACTTAAGCAAACTCTGCCAAAGATATCTGGAAAAGCTTTGCTTTCTGGTTATAAGTGTCACCACTTCTCCCCTTTTTACTTATTTCTCCTTTTCTTGCCTGGAACTAAATGGGAAGTTGAATCTTCAGGAAATAGTGAAGAGTATCAGAAATGGTGAATATTTGAATAAATATCAAAGATTACTTCTCCCTCTTGATTTCTTTAAATTGCATGTGGCTATTTAAAAATAATGTGGGGGAAATTTAAAGAAATAAAAATAATGTGGGAATTTCTCTTTCTAGGCTCTGAAACTTCTTAAGTAGCTTTGAAGATTTGATGTGTTCCCCTATGAATTCTTCTGGGCCCTGTGAATTCTTGAAGAGTAATTATTTATTTTATTTAAATTTTTAATGTTTATTAGGGTAAATTTTGGCAAATAATATTTTCCTAGGAAGTTGTCTATTTATGCTACATTTTCAGATGTGTTTGTTCTAGACTTGTGAAAAGTAGCTTCCTAAGATTTTTAGGTATTTAAACCTCTGTCTGCTGGGGCAGGCTTAGTTCTCAGAGCTCATGTTATGGGCCTCTTCCCCTGGATTGATTCTTGTTTTTTTTTCCCAGCACGGCCCCCAAACACCAGTCTCCACTTCCATCCCACACAAAGAAACCAAAGAAACCAAAACTGACTCCTGCCTCCAGGCCAGACAAAACATCTCCTCCGAACTTGACGTCTCCTCCGAACTTGCTGAAGGAAGAAAAGGAACGGCAAGAAGCAACTGAACATATTGATGGGGTACAAAATGAAATAGACAGACTTAACTAACAAGCCAGTGAGGAGATTTTGAAAGTAGAACAGAAATATAACAAATTCCGCCAATAATTTTTTCAGAAGAAGTTGGAATTGATTGCCAAAATCCCAAATTTGGGGGTAACAACATTTGTTAACCATCCGCAAGCGTCTGCACTGCTTGGGAAGGAAGATGAAGAAGCACTGCCTTATTTGACAAGCATTGAGACTTATTTTGAAGATATTAAATCAGGAATTTGAAGATATTAAATCAGGTTACAGAATAGATTTTTATCTTAATGAAAACAGAAAATTATTTTCACTTACTTTGAAAATAAAGTTGTCTCCAAAAACTTTCATCTACATGAGAGTGGTGATCTATCTTCGAAGTCCACTGAAATCAAATGGAAATCCAGAAAGGATTTCACTAAATGATCAAGTCAAATGCATAATAAAGCCAGCAGGAAGAAACAGCATGAGGAACCGGAGAGCTTCTTCACCTGGTTTATTGATCATTCTGATGCAGGTGCAGATGAGTTAGGAGAGGTCATCAAAGATGGTATTTGGCCAAGTCCATTACAGTGATACTTGTTTCCTGACATGGGTGATGAGGAAGGGGAAGGAGAAGAAGATGATGGTGACAATGAAGAGGAAGAAGGATTGGAAGATATTGATGAAGGAGATTAGGATGAAAGTGAAAAAGATGAGGCGGAGGAAGATGAAGGAGACCAGGACTAATGGGACATGGATGGATTCCAACCTTCCTTTTTAAATTTTCTCCAGTCCCTGGGAGCAAGTTGCAGTCTTTTATTTTCTCCTCCTGTGCTCAGTCACCCTGTTTTTAAGGTCTCTTTTCTCTTTTATACCAAGGTTCACAACGTATTTGGGAATACCTTGAGCAGAGTTCAATGGGAAAGGAATTTCTACCCCTTTCTATCCAAATTCATTTTTATCCCTTCCTGTCACAACAAAGGCTATAGAATCAACACCACCATGCTGTGTGGGAAAAAAGAAAAAGCTTCTGCTCCCTTAGCTCTGCTGGAAGCTGGAGGGTCCTAGGCCTCTGTGTGACAGTGCATAGAATTCTAGCCTTTCCCCCTCCTTTCTCTGCATATTGTGCTCAGAGATTACATTGTGTCTCTATGTGAATACGGACAGTTAGCATTTACCAATATATATCTGTCTACTTTTTCTTTTTCAAAAAAGAAATAAAAACTTTTTAAAAATGGGGTTACAGAAGGTCAGCAAAAGGTGGGTTTGAGATGTTTGGGTGGGTTAAGTGAGTATTTTGACAACATGGCTACTCCTTTGGCATGTTAAATTGTGATGTTTAACGGATGTACTTTCAGTTTCAGATGACACTTTAAAAAAAAAAGTCAAAGTGAAAGTCACTCAGTTGTGTCCGACTCTTTGCAACCCCATGGACTACACAGTCCAGGGAATTCTCCAGGCCAGAATACTGGAGTGGGTAACCTTTCCCTTCTCCAGGGGATCTTCCCAACTCAAGGATCAAACCCAGGTCTCCTGCATTGCAGGTAGATTCTTTACCAGCTGAGCTACCAAGGAAGCCCCTCTTTTAAAACAAAATTCTCTCCTAATGACTTGAGCCCTGCCACTAGATGGGAGAATCAGCAGGACCTGTAGGAAATTAGGTGCAATTGACATTGCCTATTGTAATTTTGTTCCTGTATATTTTTAAATGTTTATTTTTGCTTCACTGAAAAGTAAAAATGATGCTCAGTTTTAAATGTTAAAAGTGTACAAGTTGCTTTGTTACAATAAAACTAAATGTGTTTTTAAAATTTTTAATTCTTCTGTTTCAATGGCTATTTCCTCCTTGTCATTTCTTATCTTGCATATTTATGCCTTTTCTCTCTCTCTCTTTTTTTTTTCCTGGTTATATTAGCTAGTAATTTGTTGAGTTGACTTTTTTCCTGAGAACCAGCATTTGGATTTATTTATTCCTTTTAGCTTTTTTTCTGTTTTCTAACTTATTAATTTCTGCTTATATCTTTAATAGTTCCTTCATTCTGCTTTCTTTTGGTTTGCTTTGCATTTTTTTAGCTTTTAAATTGATTTTAATTTTACTTAGATGTCTAGTGTAATACATTCTCTCCTAACTTACTTTTGCAGTATCACATAGATTCAGATAAACTGTGTTTCTATTACTGCTATTTCATAAAATTCAGCAATTTTGGTTTGTATTATTTTATTAACGCAAGAGTTGCTTGGTACAGAGTTTTAAAATTTTCTAGGTGAAAGATTCTTTTTGTGATTAAGACTTTTATTGCATTGTGATTGGAGAATTCGATTTATATCACTGTTCTTTTTCATTGAGATTTTCTTAAAATCTCAATAAATTTGTTATTTATATCATTGCTCTCTTTAAAGAAAATTGAGATTTTTCTTTTGTGACTTATATCATCAATTTTTACAAATGCTTCAATCACCCAGTTGCCAGTGCTCTGATCCACCAGGTCTCAGACCTGTCCTCAGTGTTCCTCCTCTCACAATAGGATCCTCTCTCCTGGGATAATTCTAGCTGCTGTTGTTAGTACCTGGCCTCCCCTAGGACCAGGCTACACTCTTCTCCCTTCCACACCACATCCCTACCTGCCACCCCTCTGTTCAGACGTTAGCTCTGGAGCAGGCTCCTCTAGTTCCAGGTATTAATCTTTCCATTTACAGGTAAATTGAAGTTGGAGCTACTCTCCCTCTCCTAGGATGCTGTAGGTGAGGGCTGGGGTGATGTAATTTGCTTTCGTTGTTGATCTGTGCGGGTTTTGCAGGATTGTGAAGGGATTTAGGCATCTGCCATAATCCACAGGAATCAGACAGCTGTGTGATTTCTTTTTATCATATCTCTGCCACTTTTCCTTCGTTCCTGCCTTCCACTGGCTTAAATTTTCCTCTTTTGCCCTTCCCTTCTCAACAACATTGAAGTTGCAGTTCTATTTCTGTTCTTTTAAAAAGCAATCCTGAGAAATGTAACATGCACATTTATCTTAGCAAAGTCTAAAATTAATATCACTATCTTCCTTCCAAGCAATATAAGCACTTGAGAATGCTTTAACTCCCATCATCACCCTCTCATGTTATTATTCATACACCAAAGAATTTTGAGTACCTACCGTGCGCCAGGTTGTACAGTAATAAACAAATGTATGGGTAAGGCAGGTGGGGGCACTGGGGGCCCCTGTTCTAATGGATTTATGTCTTAGTAGGGAAGACAAGGGCTTCCCTGGTAGCTCAGTGGTAAAGAATCTGCCTGCAATGCAGGAGACCCGGTTTCAATCCCTAGGTTGGGAAGATCCCCTGGAGGAGGGCATGGTAACTCACTCCAGTATTCCTGCCTGGGAATCCCATGGACAGCAGAGCCTGGCAAGCTATAGTCCATAGGGTCGCCCAGAGTCAGACACAACTGAAGTCCTAAGCAGCAGCAGCAGGGAAGACAAACGGGCTTCCCAGATGGCACTAATGGTAAAGAATCCACCTGCCAGTGCAGGAGATGCGAGAGATGTGGGTTCGATCCCTGGGCCGGGAAGATTCCCTGAAGAGGAAATGGCACCCCAGTCCAGTGTTCTTGCCTGGAAAATTCCATGGGCAGAGGAGCCTGGTGGGCTACAGTCCATGGGACCAGAAAGAGTCGGACGGGACTGCATACAGGGGAGACAAGAATCAAATTTAAAATAGAGTATGTGGCACAGAGAAAAGTACTACAAAGCAGAAAACAAAGAGAGGTAGGGGAATATGAAGTCTCCCCTGACTCTGTGTGGGTGTAGCTAGTCATGCAGATATCTTGAGGAAAGAACATTCTAGACAAAGTGAATAGCAAGCACAAAAACCCTAAGGATGTCTTGATATGTTTGAGTGAAGTCGCTCAGTCGTGTCCAACTCTTTGCTATCCCGTGGACTGTAGCCCACCAGGCTCCTCCATCCATGGGATTGTCCAGGCAAGAATACTGGAGTGGGTTGCCATTTCCTTCTCCAGGGGATCTTCCCAACCCAGGGATCGAACCCAGGTCTCCGACATTGCAGGCAGATGCTTTAACCTCTGAGCCACCAGGGAAGCCCTTGATATGTCTAGGGAACAGCAAGAAGTCACCTGAGGCTACAGTGAAGTGAAAAAATTTCACTTCAAGGTAGAATTTCAAGGTCACATGCAAAGCTAATAAGGAAACCAAAGTAGAACCTCACAAGGACTACAAAGTGGCCTACAGTCTGTATTAAGGATTTTGACTTTTATTCTGAAATGGGCACCCATCAAAGGGTGCTGAACAGAGGAACGACATGGCCCACTATAGCTGTTACCGGATCACTCTGGTTGCTGTATTGAGAAGAGACTGCTGAGGTCTAGCCAATTAGGAGATGACTGTACTAATCACGTGAGAGATAATGTTGGCCAGCGCAAGAGAGGTAGAGGGTGGTGATAAGAAGTGGTTGAATTCCGAGTGTGTTTTGGAAATTGAGCTGACAGAATGTGACCTCTGATTAGTGAGGTGTAAGGAAAAGAAAGAGAACAAGGATGATACCCAAAATGTTGGCCTGAGCAACTAGGATTGAATTGCCACTAACCTCCTATTGACTAGAATTTAGTCACATGGCCAAATTCTTAGAATTCTCCAATGCCCCTTGCCCTGGCATAATCCTTGCCCTTTGAGTGTGGATATGATCTCACTTCTGTGATTATGTTATATGGCAAAAGGAAGACTACCCAAGTGGACCTAATCTATTAATAATCTCAGGGGACCAGCTGTCAAGCCCCTTAAAGGCACAGGTTTTTCCAACTAGTAGGTGGAAGGGAGAGTCAGAGATTCAAAGCATGAGGAATTCGGGCCACACGAGGAGTCTAGGCAGCCTGTAGGAACAGAGAGAAGCTCCCAGTGCCCAGCCAGCCAGGAAACAGGACCTCAGAGCCATAGCCACAGGGAACTGGATTCTGCCAGCAAAAGAGGTAGGTTCTTCCCGAGATCCTCCAGGCAAGATCCCAGCCCAGTGGACACCTTGATTTTGGCCTTGTGGGACCCTGAGCAGAAAACCCAGGCAAGTCCAGACTTCTGACCTACAGAGCTCTGAGATAATGAGTGGGTGGCTTTTCTTTTTACACTCCTGTTTGTGGAAGCTTGTTATACTGCAGTAGAAAAATGGATACACATACAACTTTTAGGGAGACAGGGAAATGGTGTCTCAGGTTGGACAGTCATGATTGTTACCCCTCTGGGGTGCAGGAGAGAGTTTAGAGTGAAGGAAAGAAAAGACAGGGTACTGGGAGGATGATAAAATGTCCTTCTACACACTGAAAACCTGCGCTGTCCAGTACTGCCCTGCACAGTGGCCGAATGTGGGTACTGAGCACTTGGAAAGTGGCCGGTCTAAATTGAGACATACTCTAAGTGTAAAATAGGGGCTTCCTTTGCAGCTCAGTCGGTAAAGAATCTGCCTGCAGTGCAGAAGACCCGGGTTCGATCCCTGAGTTGGGAAGATCCCCTGGAAAAGGAAATGGCAACCCACTCCAGTATCTTTGCCTGGAAAATATCATGGACAGAGGAGCCTGGCGGGCTGCAGTCCATGGGGTTGCAAAGAGTCGGGTACGACTGAGCGACTAACACTGTAAGTGTAAAATACCCACTAGATTCTGAAAACCTCATATGAAAAAACAAGGAATGCAAAATATCTCATTAAGTATACTTTACATCATTTACATTTTGAGATGATAATATTTTTGATATATTGGGATTAAAGTAAAATGCATTATTAAACTTAATTTCAAATGGTTGCTTTTTACTTCTAAAAATTTGTAAAGTTTAATTATGTATGTGGCCCCCATTGTAGTTCTACTGGACGGTACTGCTGGAAACTCTTTTGTATGTCTGTTTTTCTTTAAGTGCACACGAATTACATTTTTAAAAAACATTATTTCATTTTCTTTTCAATACTATAGGTTTAAAGAGGCAATGTTCCCAAAAGAAATGGCAAAGAAAGGAGTTCCTTTCACAGTCAGCAGACCTGTGTTCCCAGGTACCTTCAGAAACTACTTATGCATGTACCCTGGATAGGAGAAGTTAAGAGAGAAAGTGTAGGGTCTTGGAAAGAAAAGAAGGCTATGCACATTAGATAATATCATCGTGGAGATGGAATGGAGCTTATACTATCATGATTCATCCCTTCAGACTGGACATACCAGTCTTGAATAAAATCAAAAGGGGAGGGGTAGCGGTTACGTAGGTAGATGCCACAACCTGTCGTTTTGGGAGGGTGAGAAAGGACCGGCTGCACAGCCTCACCAGGACACATACGTAGCGCCCTCTGGTGGAGGATGGCGGCACTTTAGTCAGTGGATCAGAATCCCCCCCACTTTTTACCATCTCTGCCACTCTGCCACTCTGCCACTCTGCCACCATCATCTCAGGTGAGAATTATCCTGAGAAATTCCTAACTGATCTCCTTTTTTCCACTCCTGTCCACCAGAATGATCTTTTAATACCCTCATCAGATCATGTTACTCCTTTGCTCAAAACTCAGGAATTACTTTTCTTTTCACTCACAGTTAAAACGAAAGTCCTCACTACCCACCAACACATTCACCCCTTACTCAGTCCACTCGAGCCATGCTGGGCTTCTTGCTCTTCCTCTGACCATTTAACACACAAAGCAGGCTCCTACCCTCACGTTTACCATCTCCTCTGCCTGGAAGGCATGAATCACTCCTCACAGCAATGCTCAAATGTCACCACGTAACCTTATCATCCTAAATAGAAAACCCTCTTCCCAGCATTTTATATCCCTCTCAACTGGAGTCTTTTTTTTTTTTTTGCAACACTATTTTACACTGTCTGACATATTAAATATTTACCTGTGTTATGTATTATATGTTTATTACCTGTCTCCCCCTACTATTAATAGAATGCAAACTTCAAAAAGGCAAGGACCTTGTCTGTTCTGTTCACTCTTGTATCCCGAGCATCTATAACAGTGCTTAGCACACAGTAGATGGTCAACAAAAATATTCATTGCATAGATGTATGAGACAAGATCTGAACAATGAAAAAAGCATTGAAGGCCTTCATCGTTTCCTTCTTGGGTATGTCATAAAAAGGCCAACTTTACAAGTTTGTGTAAAATTAATAAAATTCCTATTACAATCCCCATGTATTTATTTTTAATTGGATTAAATTATCCTGAAATTCATTTGGAAAGAATAAGGTAGCTATGACTAGCCATTAAATGTAGGAAGAAGTGTGCTAAAGGTACACTTGGCTTACCAGATGTCAGAGGACACTATAAAACAGCCATAATAAAATCCACATGATATTGGCATGCCGCCGCTGCTGCTGCTGCTAAGTCGCTTCAGTCGTGTCCGACTCTGTGCGACCCCATGGACTGTAGGCCACCAGGCTCCTCCGTCCATGGGATTTTCCAGGCAAGAGCACTGGAGTGAGGTGCCATCGCATAGGCTTAGACAAATGAACCAGTGTAACAGACTGGAAAATCCAGGAATAGATATCTGATTATAAAAATATAACACATAAAAGATTAATTTTTAATTCAATGACAAAAGGATGACTATATAATAAACTACTGATATTATTTACCAGCAAAAAAAATCTAGAGCCCCATTTTATACCGTTCACAAACATAAGTGTCAGGTAGAATGTCAGAGCCCAGCAGAGTGAGGGGACTGTCCATGGTGGGGAAAGGAAGATCAGCAGTGGTCAAGGGTGAGATATTAGTCCAAGCATGAGGCAGGTTTGCACAGGACAACAGGAATACGGCAGCAGCCCAACTGGGAATGTCAGAGTCCATGCCAGGTAAGGAGAGGGTTCGTGAAAGGGACAGCAGTGACATAGAAGATACAAAGGTATTGATCAAATAAGTAAATATATATATATAAAAGTATCTTGAGGATAATGGGAGCCACTATCAAAAATGAAAGCACAAACAAGGTCCTACTGTACAGCACCGGGAATTTTAGTCAATATCCTGGGATAAACCATCACAGAAATGAATATGAAAAACAACACATACGTGTATAACTGGGTCACTTTGCTCTACAGCAGAATTAACACAGCATTGTAAATCAAATATACTTCAATAATTTTTTTTAAATGAAAGGATAAATATTTTCATGGAGAAATTAGAAAAACTGTGATTTTGGATTGGAAGTGGAATGATTTTCACTTAATATAAGGAGGTATAAAATAAAATAATAAGTCACAGGATGTAATGTATCGCATAGGGAATACAGTCAGTAATATGGTGATAACTTTGTATGTGACAGATGGTAACTACATTATTATGATCATTTCATAATATATAAAATATTGAATCACTATGCCATATACCTGAAACTAATATAATATTTTATGTCAATTATAATTCAATAAAAACTCTTAAAATATAAAATATTTAAGTAGGTAACAATGTATGTGTATTGTAGGTAACAAAGTATATGCATGTATATACAGAACAGATTTTCCCCAGGTCTATTCACTGAGAGGGACTGGGGAGAAGCAACATGCCAAAGCAAGGAGCCCACTTAGCAGTCAGATCTTAGATTCTGAGTCCTAAGAAATCTGACAGAGACCATCATTTTTTTTTTTAATTTTAGAGTAAATGATTTATGTGACATTGTTTGCTTTGTGGTATAAATGGTGAAAATTCAGGTATGTGAAGTTTAGGTAGCAAAGTAAAGGACTTTCATATCATCAGCGTCATCTGACGATGGGCGTTCTGTTCCCGGGGATGGTTGGTTTCTCTTTGTTGGAGATGTGCAAGCAGATGCTGGCTCACCTTGCCTGTCACCCAGGCTGTCCGAGATTGTAACCTTGACTGAAGAGGGTGAAAGTGTTAGTCATTCAGCCGTGCCTGACTCTTTGCAACCCCATGGGCTAGAGCCCACCAGGCTCCTCCATCCGTGGGACTTTCCAGGCAAGAATACTGGAGAGGATTGCCATTTTCTTCTCCAGGGTATTTTCCTGACCCAGGGATCAAACCTGGGTCTCCTGCATTGCAGGCAGACTCTTTACCATCTGAGCCACCAGGAAAGGCCTGAAGAGGGTAGGAGGGCTAAACGACCTGAGTCCTGAGGTTCCTTCGCATTCTGGAAGGATATTATTCCTACACTTTACATATCAACTATACTGAGAGATGGACTCAGGCTTTTTCTATTCAGGGGAAGATATTATGGTGTTTTTTCTTTCCTCTTTAAGTTGTAAAGCTTATGTAAGATCACAGTAAAAAATCTGATACTTATACTTTGTGAGTTCTAGCTAAAGCTGAGATCTTTTTTTAGTTTTAAGTTTTTCTTTTTTATTTTTGCTGTGGACCATTTTTTAAAGCTTTTATTGAATTGTTACAATACTGCTTCTATTGATTATGTCTTGGTTTTTTGGCCATGAGGCATATGGGATCTTAGCTCCCCAACTAGGGATTGAACCCACACCCCCTGCATTGGAAGGTGAAGTCTTAACCATTGGACTTAGGGAAGTCCCTAAAGCTGAGCTTTGATCTTGAAATATGAAAGTAAATTATAACTACTTCAGTTTAAGTTGGCAGAGACCATCTTAATCAAGTGAATCAAGTAATCAAAGTTAGCATCACAAATAACACACCAAATTAAATTATGCCTCCCCTGATAGGATGCAGTAGGCAGAACACAGCATCACTTCTGTGATATTGCTGCCAAAGTGCATCACTTGGTTCTAGACATTAGACAAACCCAGACCAAGGGACATTCTACAAAATCACTGGCCTGTTATCAAAAGTGGTCAGGAAGGTCAAGGAAAGACTGAGGAAACGTTTCAGACTAAAGGAAACCAAGAGGGATGAAAAATCAAAAGCAAGGTATGATCCTGGGTTGGGTTCTTTTGCAAGGGCATTGTTGGGACAACCATCAGAACCAGAATGGGTTCTGTCGGTTAGATCGTGGTGAAGTTTCATTGTCAGTGTCCTGGTTCTGATGGTTATATAGTACTTCTTGTAAGAGGACATCACGGTTTGTAGGAAATACACACAGTGAAGTGTTTGCATGGGTGGCAAGGCATATTGCTGGCAACATACTCAAATAGTTCAGGACAAAGAAGTTCAATGTACTAGTCTTGTAATTTTTCTGTAAGTTTGAAATTGGTTCAAAATTAAGAGAAAGGAAAAAAAAAAAAACCTTTGTTTTAACCACTGATCCAATGGCAGGGGTGGGGGATAAAAAGAAACAAAACAAAAGCACACAGATATAATCAAGATTTACATTTTTGTGTACCTGTGTACACACTTCAATACAAAATAACTGTAAACTTCTAGAAAGAATGATGTATTTCTAGAAAGAAAGGAGTGTTGGCCATGGAGAGTCAACCTATGATCCCCATACCCCTAATGTATATTATCCATTCTAGCATAATTCCTACGTTTGTGGCATACCACTGTTACATTGATGCAATGCGTGTGTCCTGTATCCTGGAGAAGGGCACCCTATCTTTGCAGAGCATTGCCTCAACATCTGTGCCTTCAACAGGCTGCCCTAAGCATCTTCTTACATCAGATACAATGGAGGATATGACCATTAATCCCATGGTCATGGGCTTCCCACCTACATGGTCTTACCCTCACTGTAAAGTGGGCCCTGATCTGATACAGTTATGTTGGATCCTGTGACAGCAGATCAAATCCTCGATAAGCCTTGTTTAGTGGTGCTGGCTGAGGCTCTGTGGGAAACAAGGGAAACCATACCTGGAATATATGTCTGCTCCTGTGAGAATGAGCCATGGGCCCTACCAGGATGGAAGGGATCCAATATGCTCTGGGGCTGCTTTAGGCCTCATTCACATCTGTGTGCCTTTGGGGACTTCCCTGGTGGTCCAGTGGTTGAGTCCACCTTCCAAGGCAGAGGATGTGGGTTCGATCCCTGCAGGGAGAGCTAAGATCCCACGTGCTGCAGGGCAACTAACCCTGCACACTGCAACTACTCAGCCCATGCACCTCAGCGAAAGCGTGTGCAGCAACCAACTCATTGCGGCCAAAAATAATTGAAAAAAAACCAAGCGGTCTGCCTTGCATATCATAAACTGGAGCAGTATCCCCAGGTATATAATGTGCTGACTCTAAAACCTGAAGAGGCCCACCAGGCGGTGTACTTCCTTCTGTGACAGACGTTAAGCTTGCAATTATTTGGCTCTTACTTTGGAGGAGAGTCATCATGCCCTTGACGACTGGACTCGTAAGAATTTTATACACGTAGAAGGCCCTGAATCTTCACAGCTCCCTCTGGAGTGCCTGTGTCTTACCAAGGCCTCCACTGTGCTATTCCACCAACTCCAGTGTTCACCTGGCCCAGTGACATAATGTCATAAGTGTGATTCGTCTGCATGATGCTCTGCAGTGTGTCCTGATACTTCAGGCTATATTATGACCTAGGGTAAGAGACATAACCCTGGGGGAAATCTCTAAGGGTATACCGTTGTCCATTCCATGTAAATTCAATTGTGTTCTGTCCTTTTTTTTTTTTTCCTGATTGAACAAGTCAGTGGTTGCACAGCACACACCTAGGCCAATGTAATGTGCTCTAGTATATATACCACGCCTGGCACAGCAGCTGCAGTCAAGGCTCTAGGACCTGGCTGAGCTCATAGAGGTCTGTGGTCACCCTCCAGGATTCATCTGGGTTCTACAGGGGTGAATGGTGAATTAAACAGATATGCCTGAAGCCAGCATCCTATAGCCTTGGCTTAAGAATGGAACCAATCTGTTATCCCCACTCTCTGCACTTTTCTGTGTTGATCCTCAGGAGTAAGCTAACCTCAACACTACAAACAGGGAAGTGACCCTTGAGTGGGTCCAAGAACCCAGTGGACCCACTGTAAGTCAAGCCTAAGACAGGATTCCACTTATTACCTGGCCTTCAGCTCTAACAGGGAAAGGGAAGATGATACTTGAGGTTATATCCAACAGACCTTGATACGTCTGTATTCCTCCTTTCCCAGTGCAGTTACACTAATGGCCATAGGTCTCTATCCAGGAAAGACTGATAACAAATTACAAATGAGGCCTTCTTTTCCTACCTAGGTTCTCAGGGAGGGGTAACTGGTAAAGAACTCTCTTACCCATAAACTGCTAATCCTCACAGATTCCTAATGCTCCCTGAGAATCTTTACTGTTTCTTTAGAAATGCAACTGGGATAGAACTTATTCCTGTTTCGTGGGTAAAGCTGACCTAGGAAATATTAGAATGGGCATAATTTACAGGAAGTGAAAGAAGAAATTAAGCATATCAGGAAAGCAGCCTGACCTCATAACAAAGATACATTCCTCTCCTTTTATCCATTCCATAGATCGCTTTCTAAATTCCCATGAGACAAAGGGAAGTGACAAAGACATTGCTGCCTGTTGCTTTAGTGATCTCACAATGTTATGATGTCATGGCAACCATGCCTTTCTAAACCTCCCCTAACCAAAACAGGCTGCAGTAGCCATGCGGAAGCCTAGAGGATCACAAGCCCTCCCAAACCTTTGGAGCTACCTGGGCCTTTCCCCCAGTTTCCCAGGCATGTTGGTGTCAACTTCTCCGTGGCAGAATTTGTAGTCTATGGCCATCACTGTTATCACCAGTCCTCTGGATTCCTGAGAACCCCAAGAGACCACCATTCCAGCTTGCAAACTGCATGTCTGAAAACAAATAGGAATACAATTCAGTCCAAACTGAAGGGCTCCACTCCATGGAGATGTACGTGGTCCTCCACCCATTTGGGGCAATTATGAGCAGAATGGAATCACATACTCTTGCTACAGTGTTGAAGGTCCTTCCTCCTAGGGACTCTCTACTTCTTCAGTCACGGTCTGAAAACTGGCTTAAGCCTGGACACTGGGCAAGGGATTGTGACTTTTTCTTGAGGCTGTTACTTTCAGTCTTCAAATCATCTAGCCTTAATTTCTTTAGCTGGTACAAGCTGGTGTGGCTGCTAGTACCCTTGACAGTTGCCCATTTATTCTTCCTCCAGTGATGTTTCGCTCTGTTAACCGTAACTCTCTGGGCCAGGTTCTCCTGACTGCCACTCCAAATTTAACAGCCACTATGATAATTACTATTCCCTAGTTTCTGGAAGTTAAGTACTGCTACTTGGCCTTTATCGTCTCAGGGTCCAGTTATCCTCATTGCTATAGTGAGCCAAGTTCTAGAACAGTATCTTCTATTATCAGCCCTAGTCTATGGAGGAGAGCTACCACTTAGCTATTTTAGAGATGTTGGTGGGCCTCTCACCAACCCATAAAAAATTTTTATGGCCTGGTAAATAATGTTTTTGGTTCTTTTCACAGACCATAATTTATCTGGCAGGTCTCAGTTCAGTTCAGTTCCGTCGCTCAGTCGTGTCTGACCCTTTGTGACCCCATGGACTGCTTCCCTGTCCATCATCAGCTCCCAGAGCTTACTCAAACTCATGTCCATCGAGTCAGTGATGCCATCCAACCATCTCATCCTTTGTCATCCCCTTCTCCCACCTTCAATCTTTCCCACCATCAGGGTGCTTTCAAATGAGTCAGTTCTTCACATCAGGTGGCCAAAGTATTGGAGTTTCAGCATCAGTCCTTCCAATGACTATTCAGGACTGATCTCCTTTAGGATAGACTGGTTGGATCTCCTTGCAGTCCAAGGGACTCTCAAGAGTCTTCTCCAACACCACAGTTCAAAAGAATCAATTCTTCGATGCTCAGCTTTCCTTATGGTCCAACTCTCGCATCCATACATGACTACTGGAAAAAAAAATAGCTTTGACTAGACGGACCTTTGCTGACAAAGTAATGTCTCTGCTTTTTATTACACTGTCTAGGTTGGTCATAACTTTCCTTCCAAGGAGCAAGCGTCTTAATTTCATGGCTGCAGTCACCATCTGCAGTGATTTTGGAGCCCAAGAAAGTCTCCCACTGTTTCCATTGTTTCCCCATCTATTTGCCATGAAGTGATTGGACCAGATGCCATGATCTTAGTTTTCTGAATATTGAGTTTTAAGCCAGCTTTTTCACTCCTTTTTCACTTTCATCAAGAGGTTCTTTAGTTCTTCACTTTCTACCATAAGGGTGGTATCATCTGCATATCTTAGGTTATTGATATTTCTCCTGGCAGTCTTGATTCCAGCTTGTGCTTCCTCTAGCCCAGCATTTCTCATGATGTACTCTGCATATAAATTAAATAAGCAGGGTGACAATATACAGCCTTGACATACTCCTTTCCCAATTTGGAACCAGTCTGTTCTTCCATGTCCAGTTCTAACTGTTGCTTCCTGACCTGCATACAGATTTCTCAGGAGGCAGGTCAGGTGGTCTGGTATTTGCATCTCTTTCAGAATTTTCCATAGTTTGTTGTGATCCACACAGTCAAAGGCTTTGGCGTAGCCAATAAAGCAGAAGTAGATGTTTTTCTGAAATTCTCTTGCTTTTTCAATGATCCAACAGATGTTGGCAATTTTTTCTCTGGTTTCTCTGCCTTTTCTAAATCCAGCTTGAACATCTGGAAGTTCATGGTTCATGTACTGTTGAAGCCTGGCTTGGAGAATTTTGAGCATTGCTTTGCTAAAAGTAATGAGATGAGTGCAATTGTGTGGTAGTTTAAACATTCCTTGGCATTGCCTTTCTTTGGGATTGGAATGAAAACTGACATTTTCCAGTCCTGTGGCCACTGATGAGTTTTCCAAATTTGCTGCTATATTGAGTGCAGGACTTTAACAGCATCATCTTTTAGGATTTGAAATAGCTCAACTAGAATTCCATCACCTCCACTAGCTTTGTTCGTAGTGATGTTTCCTAAGGCCCACTTGACTTTGCATTCCAGGATGTCTGGCTCTAGGTGAGTGATCACACCATCATGATCATCTGGGTCAAAGATCTGTTTTGTATAGTTCTTCTGTATATTCTTGCCACCTCTTAATATCTTCTGCTTCTGTTAGGTCCATACCATTTCTGTCCTTTATTAGCAGGTCTAGTTATCCATAATCTATTCAACATTCTCACTTACCTGAGTCTTTTAATCCCCCTTCATCATCTTCCACATTTAATCTTCCCATGGCATGGGTAGGGCTTCCCTGGTAGCTCAGATGGTAAAGAATCTGCCTACAATGCTGGAGACCTGGGTTCGATCCCTGGGTCAGGAAGATCCCTTGGAGAAAGGAATGGCAATTCATTCCAGTATCCTTGCCTAGAGAAGAATAGAGGCAGCCGGCAGGCTACAGTCCATGGGGTTGCAAAGAATTGGACACAACTGAAGCAACTTAGCATGAACACATGTAACATGGATCATAGCTTTTCCCATGCTTCTAGGATCCATCCTAGTGGTGAGTTTGTGCCATCTCCTGGTCTTTGCCAGAACACTGAATCTTGTAATTCAAGAGAGGGATCCCAAGTCAATAAACTTTTCCATTTCTAACTTTATGTTTCTTTCCCCTTCATCAAGTACCCTCAGAACCCAGTTCCATATGTATGCCCTCTGGCACCTGTGGATATATGCTGGCTTGACCTTGCTCCTCCTTTGGGTCACAATCCCTTCCTTATCAAGATCAGCACTTCCATAGCTGGGTTATGCTGCAGTTAACCTAGTGTAGGCCAAGTGACTGGGAAGGGAGTGTGGGTAGGTCATGATGGGAACTTGTTGATTTGTGAGGGAGGGGCATCTGCACGGTCCCCCAGCAGAGAGGCAATGCTGGCTCTTACTGGGGAGGGTGGGCCATTTCTGCAGGCTCAGAAGATTCAAAGGAATTCATGGAGTTAAAATGTTTAGAAATGTCTACCTTGATATCTTCATTCCATGTGTCAGAATTTCAGGTTTTTTTCCAACCAGGGCCTTGACTTTAGCATGAGATGTGCACATCCAGTCAGATTAGCAATAGCCATTGAATCCATCATCCATGTAGCACTAGTCCCTCCACACATTTCAGTCATCTGGTGCATTATGCTCTCCAGAACATTCTGTTCTATTGGCCCACCCTCCCAACTCACCACTAGTGTGTTCCACCAGTAAGGGGGTCTTCCTTGTCAGATGGGTGGTGATCAGTTTCTAAAACACCATCTTATCATCAGCTTTCTCATCTGCTTCTGCTACCAACTGTCAAAGGTCAGGATCTCAAGAAGAAGATGCTGAGACAGAGTCTGGGGTGTAAAATGTTTATTAGATGAGGACTTCTCTGGCGATCCAGTGGTTAAGACTCCATGTTTTCACTACAGGGGGTGCAGGTTCGATCCCTGGTTAGGGAACTGAGATCCTGCATGCTGCATGGCACAGTAAAAAAAATAAATAAGTGAAATGCTTGTTAGAGATCCACACCTGTGAAAGGAAGGGAGTGAGAGCAGGATTGGGCAGAGGGGAAGTTAATCTGTGCTGCAGGCTCAAGAGTCTCAGCCAATCAGCAGCTCACTCTGGAGTGAGACGTACCATCAGACTTGTCCAATGTCAAGTCTAAATGGCTACATCTTTATACCCCTACCTTGCTCAGTCACCAGATGCAGGCTGCCCCAGGAAGGGGTGACCTCAGGCAAGGCAGCCCTCTGTAGGCTCTGAAGGAACTGACAGCTGGAGACTGTCCAATGACCACTCTCCCTGCAGCTGGGCAGCAGGTCCTTCCTTGAAGGGCAATCTGGGCAACTCATCACCATGTATCCCATGGTGATATACATACATAAAAGTGCATAAATTGCAAGTGAATTCACCCGGTGATCATCACCAAGCTCAAGAAACAGAAATTACCAGCACCCACAGAAGCCCCATTCATTCCCCTTTTCAGCCCATGTCTCTCCTCCAAAGTAACCACTATCCCTCTGTCATCACAGATTCATTTACCTGCCTTAAACAAATTCTTTTTAAACTGTGGTCAAACACACATAAAATTTACCATTTTAGCCATTTCTAAGTGTATAGTTCAGGAGTGCTAAGTACATTCACACTCTTATGCAACTGATCCTGAGGACTCTTCCTCTTCCCAAACTGAAACCCTCCCATTAAAAAACTCCCTGCCCCCCTCCTCCCAGCTCCTGGCAACTTCCATTTTCCTTTTGTCCCTGTGCCTTTGACTACTCTAAATACCTCATGTAGGGAGATCAAACCAGTCAATACTACAGGAAATCAACACTGAATATTTATTGGAAGGAAGAATGCTAACACTGAAGCTACAATAATTTGGCCACCTGATGAGAAGAGACAACTCATTAGAAAAGACTCTGATGCTGGGAAAGATTGAGGGCAGGAAGAAAAGGAGGCGACAGAGGGTGAGATGGTTGAATGACATCATCGACTCAATGGACATGAGTCTGAGCAAACTCCGGGAGACAGTGAAGGACAGGGAAGCCTGGCATGCTGCAGTCCATGCAGTCTCAAAGGGTCGGACAGGACTTAGTGACTGAATAACAACAGAGACTTTTACCTGGGGGTCCAGTGGCTAAGACTCTGCACTCCCAGTTCAGGAGGCCCGAGTTTGATCCCTGGGTGGGGAACTAGATCTGACAAACTGCAGCTAAGACCTGGCACAGCCAAATAAATAAATAAATATTTAAAATAAATAAATAAATAATTCATGTAGGGGAAATCGTACAGTACGTGTCTTCTTATGATTGGCTTATCTCACTTAGTATAATATCCTCAAAGTCCATCCAGGTTGTAGCATATGTCAGAATTTCCTTCCTTTTAAAGCCTGAGTGATTCCATTGTAAACCTATACCACACTTTATTTATTCATCTGTCAACAGACACGGGCTTCTTCCAACTTTTGGCTATTGTAACACTGCTGTGAGTATGAGTGTACTCAGTCACCCATGTTTGAGCTTAATATAAATGGAATAAGTTATACCATGTGTATTCTTTCATGGCTGGTTTCATTCTTTTGACATTATGTCTGTGAAGTTCATATTTTTATTTTGCTGTACATGGCAATAATTTCTTTTTTCTCATTGACATATAGTATTTTTTTGTGTGATGACACCTCAGTTTGTTCATCCTTGCTACCACTGATGGACAATTAAGTTGCTCTCAGGTCTTTAGCTATTATGAATAGCACTGCTATGAATGTTCTTGCTCGTATACACATGTATGCCTGTCTGAGGATACATACCTAAGAGTTAAAAGAGTCATGGACATTTTTAGTTTTACTAGGTACTGCCAAATAGTTTTCCAACTGGCTGTACCAGTTTGTCCTCTTAGGAGCACTGAAGAGTGTTCTAGTTGTTTCACATCCTCAGCAGCACTTGATATCGGTCATTTTAATTTTAGCCATTCTCACTGGCATAAAGTGGTATCTCATTGTGGTTTTTGTTTGTATTTCCCTGATGACTAATGAGGCTGAGAACTTTTCATGTTCATCGGTCAATTGTATATCCTCTTTTGTCAAGTATTTGTTCATGTTCTTTGCCCTTTAGTTAATTGAGTTATCAAGTTTTTTCTTATTGATTTTTTTGTATTGTAATATCTGTATATATTTTTCAAAGGGTGTTGAATTTTCCACTGTAGATGGCATGGGTTTGCTCCAGAACCCCAGGGACTCTTCTTTGACTTGCCACAAGTTATACCTAGCCTCTTTTCCCAGCTGCCCCATCTCTCCCCTCCCCATTCCTCTATATGTATATTTGATGTGTATGTGTGTGTGTGTGTGTGTGTGTATACTCTTGGTAAATGTCTGTTGTCTGATACATGTATTGCAAATACATTCTCCCTCTCTGTGGCTTGCTTTTTTGCTCCCTTAATAGTGTCTTTGATGAACAATAATTCTTCATTTTAATAAGCTTTAATTATCAAATTTTTGTTTATGGTTGGTGCTTTTGGTTTTCCCCTTACAATTTATTTTTTAAATATATACATAAGAATAAACATGTCTTTATTGAAATAAAAATATACTTTTGTGACCCACCTAAGGTTAAACTGTGTAACATCGTTGCCTCTCACACAGCATGATGTTGCTAACCCACCATGCTGCCTTCGTATCAGCAGTTCTGGAATCATCAGTGTGTTGGAGACCATTGCCAAAAATCATTCTCCTCTTTCCCACCAGAGCCCGGATTTTGTTTAGCTGTCCACCCTCCTCCCTGAGGTTCAGTGGAAGAAGACCCCACTCAGAGCTACAGGAGGAGCATCCTGATTGCTTAATTCAATCATGGCTCCACATACCTCCTGCCATGGATATGGGACCTTACTAAGGAAGTGTGAGAGGCTTCCCTGGTAGCTCAGTCGGTAAAGAATCTGCCTGCAGTTCAGGAGACCTGGGTTCAATCCCTAGGTCAGGAAGATACCCTGGAGAAGGAAATGGCAGACCATTCCAGTATTCTTGCCTGGAAAGTCCCATAGACAGAGGAGCCTGGCCGGCCACAGTCCATGGAATCGTAAGAGTCAGACATGATTTAGCAACTAAACCACCTGGGAAAGGCATCTTTACTCCATTCAAAGAGAACAGGAGGAGGTGGCCCACTTCCTACACTGGATGTTATGGGGCCTGAGGGCAAATCCCATACGCTGAGCGCAGAGATTTGCCCCAAAGAACCTGGGCCTTTGTGACTTCAAATGCCATTGCTCATACTACGCCTGAAGAACAATATTCTGCCGGCGGCATTTCCTTATAGCTGAAGCCATTTTGAATCAGGTTCCAGTCCCTTTCCACTGAAAGCACCTACCTAGTAACCTTGGTTGGACAACAGAATGTGGACACCCTTGGTGCATTGTTTGTACAAGGTCAGCTTCATGGGTCTGTGGCTTGTGCTGTCACATGAAGCCCCATGCTCAGTAGGAACTCTGACTTGATTTAATTTTCTGCTGTTACTGTTATGAAATTCTTAACTTCTGAACAGGAGGCCCCGCACTTTCATTTCACAATGGGCCCCCCGATTTATGTAGCCGGTCTTGGTGATGTGACATTTCTTATCTCCTTGTTTTTCTTTATCTGCCCTCTCAACCTTTGAATCCTCATAAGACAATGCCTCATCTGCAAAACCCACCAGCTTAACTAAAATGAGGAGGTTGAAACATTCTTCAGCTGATCCCTAAGGAGACTACCAGCACTGCTAAGAACTCAGCTTCCCTCATCCCAGTTTGGTACTCAACATTTCAGTATCCCAAGTTGACCTTCACAAGGCAAAACCTAAGCCCCCTTGCCTGGTATTCAGTATCTTTTTCAAAATTAAAAGATTTTGTCTTTTTCTCCTGTCACTCTTTCAACCTCAAATTCTATTACTCTCCAGTGGGAACCACCCACTTCAGTCAAATTGAAAATAATAATAATAATGAAAACAATGTATTCACCCATAAACAATGCAATAATGACAACAGTCTGCATTTACACATATTACAACATTTGATTCTCACCATAAGTCTGTGAGATATAATTTGAAAATAATTACTCTGTACCTTTATCCTATTACAAATAGAATTTGCTAATCAGTATTGTATTTAGATGGAGAAGGAAATGGCAACCCACTCCAGTGTTCTTGCCTGGAGAATCCCAGGGACGGGGGAGCCTGGTGGGCTGCCGTCTGTGGGGTCGCACAGAGTCGGACACGACTGAAGCGACTTAGCAGCAGCAGCAGTAACTGTGCATATTAAGTTTGTGACTTCTAAATACAATGCTGCTGCTGCTGCTAAGTCACTTCAGTCGTGTCTGACTCTGTGCGACCCCACAGACGGCAGCCCACCAGGCTCCCCCGTCCCTGGGATTCTCCAGGCAAGAACACTGGAGTGGGTTGCCATTTCCTTCTCCAACTCATGCAAGTGAAAAGTTAAAGTGAAGTCCCTCAGTTGTGCCCAACTCCTAGTGACCCCATGGACTGCAACCCACCAGGCTCCTCCGCCCATGGGATTTGCCACGAAAGAGTACTGGAGTGGGGTGCCATTGCCTTCTCACTTTTTTGGGGGCATGTCATGGCTTGTGAAATCTTAGTTCCCCTATCAGGGATTGAACCCAGGCCCAAGCAGCGAAAACACTGAGTCCTAATCATTGGACCATCAGGGAATTTTCAACTAGTCACTTCTAAAAACTTTATTTTGAAAGAACTTCAGAGTTATAGAATGGCTATGTGAAAAATACAAAGACCTCCCATATACCTTTTATTCAGATTCTCAAAATGTTAACATTTTACCACATTTGCTTTATTGTTCTTACCCTCTCTCCCACCTCTCTCTCTCTATATATATGTATGTATGTATGTATATAATATATAATTACTTCCTGAGCCCTGTGATTCTTTGATAGTAAATTGCAGATATGATGCCCCTTTACCCCTAAATATTTGAGAGTTTGTGTTTCCTAAAAAAAGACATTCTTTTACATAACAATAGCACAATTATAGTAGAAGGCAATGGCACCCCACTCCAGTACTCTTGCCTGGAAAATCCCATGGATGGAGAAGCCTGGTGAGCCTACAGTTCATGGGGTCACTAGGAGTCGGACACAACTGAGCGACTTCACTTTCACTTTTCACTTTTATGCATTGGAGAAGGAAATGGCAACCCACTCCAGTGTTCTTGCCTGGAGAATCCCAGGGATGGAGGAGCCTGGTGGGCTGCCATGTATGGGGTCGCACAGAGTCGGACACGACTGGAGCGACTTAGCAGCAGTAGCAACAGCAGCACAATTATAAAATCAAAAAAATGTTATTGTTACAGTAATAACATCTGGAGCTTCCCTGGTGGTGCAGTGGTTAAGAATCCACCTTGCAATGCAAGGGACATGAGTTCGATCCCTGGTTGGGGAAGATCCCACATGCCGCAGAGCAAGTAAGTCTATGCCTACAACTATTGAGCCTGTGCTCTAGAGCCCAGAAGCCTCAACAACAGAGCCCAAAGGCTCCAAATACTAAAGCCATCACATTCTAGGGCCCGTGCTCTGCAGCAAGGGAAGCCACCTCAGTGAGAAACGAGCACCACAATGAAGAGTAGTCCTTGCATGTCGCAATGAGAGGAAGCCTATGTATAGCAACAAAGACCCACCACAGCCAAAACCTAAAACTAAATACATAAATAAATCTTTTTAAAAAATACCACCTAACCTACAGATTTTATTCAGATATCATGCTGCTGCTGCTAAGTCGCTTCAGTCGTGTCCGACTCTGTGTGACCCCATAGACAGCAGCCCACCATGCTCCCCCGTCCCTGGGATTCTCCAGGCAAGAATACTGGAGTGGGTTGCCATTTCCTTCTCCAATGCATGAAAGTGAAAAGGGAAAGTGGCATCAACTGTCTTAATAATGTCCTTTATTTTTTCTTATATTTATTTTCACTTATGTGGCTGTACCAGGCCTTTGTTGCAGCACTGCGGCTATGGTTCCCTGACCAGGGATCAAACTCAGGCCCCCTGCGCTAGGAGCATGACCAGGGAAGTCTCAATAATAAATAACCTTTACAGCCAAGAGAAAAATAGGGTTTTTCTGGTTCAGGATCCAATCCAGGATTTCCAATTGCATTTAGTTGACTTGTCGCTTTAGTTCCTTCAACCGGGATTAATTCTTCAGTCTTTCTTTGCCTGTCATTACTGTGTCACTTGAAGAATATAGGCAAGATAGTTTGTATAAAGTCCTTCAAGATTTATCTGTTTTTTTCCCCGTGATTAAGTTCAGGCTATGCAATTTTGGCAGGAACATCACAAAAAGGATGCTGTGTTCTTCTCAGTTCACTGAATCAGGAGGCACACGATGTCTATTTGTCCCATTACTGGTGATGTTAATTGACTTGACCCCTAAATTAAGGCGGTGTCTGTCATGTTTCCCACTGTAAAATTAAACTTTGTCCATTTGTAATTAATAAATATCATGTGGGGAGATATTTTTACATTATACCTATTCCTCTTAAAACTAGTTTTAGTATCCATTGATATTAAATGTAATTGTTCCTTCAGTTGAAAAGGCATACATGACCCAATGGTTTTAAAACAATCTAAACAACAAAGTGAATGTAGTGAATAGTCCTGTGAAAAGTAAGGCTTCTGACTTCAGATCCTCAGATTCCCTCCTCGTGTTACCTTTTTTTTAAAGACTTTATTTAGTTGCAGCATGTGGGATCTGGTTCCCTGACCAGGGATAGAACCCAGGACCCCTGCATTGGGAGCAAGGAGTCTTAGCCACTGAACCACCAGGGAGGTTCCCTTATCTTACCTTTTTGTGCATGTATCCTTGTGGCAGAGACATGTCACAAGACACTGAAACCCATTTTATTTTCTTCTTCCTCAACTTGAAGAATGACAATATTGCCTACCCTGCCTTGTAGCAAGGCAGGGCCCATGAGACTAGTTTTGCTTCAGGGATTACAAACAGAAGTGATATGTGTCCTCCTTAGCCAAAGTGTATAGTGCCAGCTCTCTCCTATGCTGCAGCAACTGTGGGGCCATGCCTTTAGGTGGAGGAGCCACAAGATGTAAACACCCTGGATCCCTGAGTCACCGTATGGAGAACAGAACAGCTGCCCTAAGAGAGTTGCTTATCTCTCAATGGACATGTGTATGCACCAGAAATATAAGCCTTTTCTGTGGTAAGCAAGTGAGATTTCAAGTTTAATATGCTGTTACAACATAATTTAGTCTATCCCAATAAAATTATTCTGAAAAAATAATTATTTTTATTGTTAAAAACATGTAATTACACATAATTTTACTGTATATAAATAGGTGCATTATGAAACATTCTGGATCTTCCTTTTCTTAAAAACATCTTTGAGATTTTTTCTACATCAGAATTTTTAGCTCATTTTTCTTAAGGGTTGGAAAGTGCTCTATTGCAGGAAAGTACTTTAGTATATATTTAGAAGGTAAATTTCTTAAATAGGTACTGCATATATATAGTTTAAAATTAAAACAGTTCAAAAGAGTCTGAAAAATTCTCCCTCCCACAACTTCCCTGTGCCAACAAATTTCCCTCAAAGATAACCAATATTTTCTGTTCCATGTATATACTTCCAGAGATATATATATAGAGAGATGAAACATTTAAATGAACCTCACTTAGTCTTAGATTTGGCTGAGATCCCAAAACAGTAAGGTCATATTCAAAGTTAGATGCAAATTCACCAACACAGTATTTCCAAAAGGAGGATGTAGAAAAACCAGTTTTGTGCTTAGTTCACCACCCACCTCCAGCTTACCAAAGCTGTTGGAGAGGTAGAAAAAAAGATAGAGGATTCAAGGTTTTAGAAAAAGTTATTCGACTTTGTACTGGGTCATTGCCACCATCTCCAACCTCATCCAGAGGCGTGTGTGCCCCTTGATATAAGGAATTTGGCTGCACGATATAAGGAATATGGCTGGGTTAGGGTTAGGGTTATGATTATGTGCGGCCATATGTATGTTCCTTCCAATCTGAGACACAGTGGTTCAGATCTCAGTCACATCTGGGATATGTAAAAAATAAAGGTCTGGCTTAGCCATCCTGTGGGGAAGAGATGAGGCTACAGTTTGGGATATAACAGATTTCCCAACAGTGGGTCAAATAAGCATGTTTTCTCTAGTCTGAGTGTGGTACATACAGGCAAGAACTCTGGAGAAGTACTGTCTTGGATCCTGTTCAAGAAAGCTGCCTAAGAAGTGAGTGGACTTCAGCAGAAGGAAGGTGGAGGCGTATCACCAGGTGCCAAGTCTCAAGAAAGAATTATAAACAAACAACCACAAAGGCAACATACTCATCTACGTGAAACCAAGTGCAGAGAGGGGACCTGCCTGTGGGCTCAGTGGCCAAGACTCGGCACTTCCAATGCAAGGGGCCCAGGTTTGATCCCTGGTCAGGGAACTAGATCCCACATGCCACAACTAACATGCAGGTAAATACATACTTTTTAAAAAAAAAACAGGTGCAGAGATGAGATCCTCAAAGATGGAATGATGGAGCTTTAAAGAACTCAGAAATATATATGTATACCTATGGCTGATTCAGGTTGAGTTTTGACAGAAAACAACAAAATTCTGTAAAGCAATTACCTTCAATAAAAAATAAATAAATTTTTAAAAAAGAACTCATAAATACAGCCTGCAAAAAATAAATAAATAAAGAGTAAACCTAAAACATCTGTGAACCCTAGAGAAGGCAGATGTCACCCAGGACAGCGCAAGTCAAGTACAAACATTACTGTCTCGCCTGTGACTTCCTCCATATGTTCCAACCTTAACCAGCTTCATGGGTGTATAAAGTCATTCACTGAAAAGGGCGCCTGGCTGTAGGTACCAAAGGGGGCTGAAATCCAGCATGTTTTCAGTCTCCAAACCATATGCCCCTGGCATGGGGCTGTGCCTACTTGGAGGAAGAGTTGCCTTTTTCTACTTCAAACAGAGGCACAGTGGTCTCACATGGGGTTGCATTCACTCACAAGGGGGACCTTTTTCTAATCTCTACAAACACACCAGATGAATAAACAGCCACTCATCTTGGAAGGATGAGACAGCAACAAGATGAGGAAAGTGGAAGCACTGAATGAAGAAGGAATGGAACTGATCACACAAAATTTTTTCATAGGAGGTGACCCACATCCTAGAGGCCCATGCTGGGAGAGAGGAAGGAGCCTCAATTTTAAATCAATTTTAGAGTGATGACTGTTAGAGGGAGCTGGGCATTTCTGTTAATTAACTGATGTTGTTTGGGAGACTAGCATTTCAGGAGGACTTTTAACACCTAATAGTGATTCGAAAAGTTGATGGACTTGACACAGGTAAAAGGGACAAGGGAAAACCAGCCATACAGAATAAACTAAAGGGCCAGTGGAAGACAAAAATTAAGATGCTTTCTACAAGGACCTACTGTATAGCACAGGGAACTCTGCTCAATGTTATGTGGCAGCCAGGATGGGAGGGCCATTTGGGGGAGAACGGATATATGTATGGCTGAGTCCCTTCGCTGAACACCTGAAACTATCATAGCATTGTTAATCGGCTATACCCCAATACAAAATAAAAAGTTTTTTTTAAAAAGATGTTTTCTGATTTATACTCTGTAGTAGAGACTTCTGACTCCCTATTAATATATATTCTGTCCTTTGCAATTTGATACAACATCTAGAATAAATTTTGTCTGATGAAATGTAAGATGGGTTGGTGTATTCAAATAGGTGGGCCTTAGGAAGCATTTTTGGGAAAACCCCCTGGAGAAGGAAATGGCAACCCACTCCAGTACTCTTGCCTGGAAATTTCCATGGACTGAGGAGCCTGGTACAGTCCATGGGGGCGCAAAGAGTCGGACACAACTGAGCGACTTCACTACTACTAGGAAGCATTACTACGAACAAAGCTAGTGGAGGTGATGGAATTCCAGCTGAGCTATTTCAAATCCTAAAAGACGATGCTGTGAAAGTGCTGCACTCAATATGCCAACAAATTTGGAAAACTCAGCAGTGGCCACAGGACTGGAAAAAGTCAGTTTTCATTCCAATCCCAAAGAAGGGCAATGCCAAAGGATGTTCACACTACTGTACAATTGCACTCATTTCACATGCTAGCAAGGTTATGCTTAAAATCCTTCAAGCTAGGCCTCAGCAGTATGCAAAATGAGAAATTCCATATGTACAAGCTGGATTTAGAAAAGGTAGAGGAATCAGAGATCAACTTGACAACATTTGTTGGATCCTAGAGAAAGCAAGGAAATGACAAGAAAAAAAAAATCTATTTCTGCTTCATTGACTATGCGAAAGCCTTTGTGTGAATCATAGCAAACTGTGGAAAGTGCTTAAAGGGACGGGAATACCATATCACCTTACCTGTCTCCTGAGAAACCTGTATGCAGGTCAAGAGGCAACAGTTAAAACCGGACATGGAACAATTGGGAAAGTTGTATGACAAAGCTGTATATTGTCACCCTGCTTATTTAATCTCCATGCAGAGTACATCATGCAAAATGCTGGGCTGGATGAATCACAGCCTGGCATCAAGACTGCCAGGAGAAATACCAACAACCTCAGATATGCAGATGAAACCACTATAATAGTAGAAAGTGAAGAGGAACTAAAGAGCCTCTTGATGAGGGTGAAAGAGGAGACTGAAAAAGCTGACTTAAAACTCAACATTCAAAAAACTAAGATCAAGGCATCTGGTCCCATCACTTCATGGCAAATAGAAGGGGAAAAAGTGGAAGCAGTGACAGATTTTATTTTCCTGAGCTCCAAAATCACCACAGACGGTGACTGCAGCCAAGAAATTAGATATTTCTTCCTTGGAACGAAAGCTATGCAAACCTAGCTGTGCTGTACTGTGCCATGCTGTGCTTAGTCGCTCAGCTGTGTCCAGCTCTTTGCGACTGCATGGAAATCTAGACAGCATATTAAAAAGCAGAGACATCACTTTGCCAACAAAGGTCCATATAGTCAAAGCTATGGTTTTTCCCGTAGTCATGTATGGATGTGAGAGCATAAAGAAGGACCATAAAGAAGGCTGAGCACCAAAGAATTAATGCTTTAAAACTGTGGTGCTAGAGAAGACTCTTGAGAGTCCTTTGGACTGCAAGGAGATCCAACCAATCTATCCTAAATGAAATCAGTCCTGAATATTCATTGGAAGAACTGATGCTGAAGTTCCAATACTTTGGTTATCTGATGCAAGGAGCTGACTCATTGGGAAAGACCCTGATGCTGGGAAAGATTAAAGGCGAAAGGAGGAGCGGGCGGCAGAGGGTGAGATGGTTAGACAGCATCACAGACTCAAAGGACGTGAATCTGAGTCAGAGGAGCCTGGTGCACTGCAGTCCATGGAGTCACAAAGAGTCAGACACTTAGCGACTGAATAACAACAGCAAGTGAGGTGCCACTTCCAGGACTGGTCTAGTAAATACCTCCCACAATACCCACACACAGGGGAACTCTTTCCTCTTCTGACAGCTGGATGCAGCTGGATCCATGAATGACAAGGAAGATAAGAGCTGCCCCACAAAGCTGAACACCTGTTCAAGACTACTAGGTGAGCAGGAAATAAACTTCTATTTTGTTAAGTCACTATAGTTTAGATTTTCGGTATTAAAGGAATCACAATTCTTTAAAACTAGAAAGGAAAAAAAAAAAAACCAAGTGGAAATTATTTCTTGCCAGGCAAGGGAGAACTACAAGGAGACAGATAATGTCTGTGAACATAGTAAAAGATGGGGTTTGTATAGATTTGGGGGAAAATGAGGGGTTTAGATTAAATATAAATGATTGGCAATGACTGGCTCAAACTGAAGTGGGGTTAGTCATTGATCAGGTGGATTCCAAGAGCAGACCTATTGTAACAAGTTTGGTGTCCATGGGTGATTCAGCCCAAGATTGATTATGAAAAGTCTTACCTTTTCGTGTTTCAATTCCTGAGGGCATGAGGAGTTTCTTCAGGCAAGAATGGAATTTTTTTTCTTTTTTAAAAACAATTTATTGGAGTATAGTTGATTTACAATGTTGTGTTAGTTTCAGGTGTACAAAAGTGAATCATTTATACATACACATATAGTCACTCTTTTTAAGAGTCTTTTCCCAAATAAGCCATTGCAGAGTATTGAGTACTGTTCCTTGTGCTATACATAGCTCCTTAATAGCTATCTAGTTTATACATAAGAGCGTATATATGTCAGTCCCAACCTCCCAGTTTATCCCTCCTCCCACCCTTTCCCCCTGGTAACCATAAGTTTGTTTTCTATAACTCTATTTCTGTTTTGTAGATAAGCTCATTTGTACCCATTTTTTAGACTCCACTTGTAAGTGATATCAGCATATTCATCTTTCTCTGTCTGACTTATTTTACTCAGTATGATGATCTTGAGGTCCATCCATGTCGCTGCAAATTGCATTACTTCATTCTTTTTTATGGCTGAGTTATATTCCATTGTATATATGTAACACACTTCTTTATCCATTCCTCTGTTGGTGGACATTTAGGTTGCTTCCATGTCCTGGCTATTGACAATTGTGCCGCTATGAATATTGGGGTGCACGTATCTTTTTGAATTATGATTTTCTTCAGATATAGGAGTGGGCTTACTGGATCATATGGTAGCTCTGTTTTTAGTTTTTAAATAAACCCTCATACTGTTCTCCATAGTGGATGTACCAATTTACATTCCCACCAAGTGTAGGAGGATTCCCTATTCTTCACACTTTCTCCTGCATTTGTTGTTTGTAGATTGTTTGATGATGGCCATTCTGATCTGTGTGAGGTGATACCTCACTGTAGTTTTGATTTGCATTTCTCTAATAATTAGTGATGTTGAGTATCTTTTCATGTGTTTTTTAGCCTTGTATGTCTTCTTTGGAGAAATATCTGTTTAGATCTTGCACCCATTTTTTGATTGAGTTGTTTGGGGGTTTTGATATTGAGCTGCATGAACTGTTTGTATATTTTGAAGATTAATCCCTTGTTGGTTGCTTCATTTGCAAGTATTTTCTCCAATTGTGAAGGTTGTCTTTTGTTTTATGGTTTCCTTTGCTGTGCAAAAGCTTTAAGTTATTTTTCACCTGTGACCCCATTTATTTTTGTTTTTATTTTCATCATACTAGGAGGTGGGTTGAAAAAGTTCTTGCTGTGATTTATGTCATAGAGTGTTCTGCCTATGTTTCCTCTAAGAGTTTTATAGTATCCAGCCTTATATTTAGGTCTTTAATCCATTTTGAGTTTATTTTTGTGTATGGTGTTAGACAGTATTCTAATTTCATTCATTTACATGTAGCTGTCCAGTTTTCCCAACACTGCTTATTGAAAAGACTCTTATCTCCATCGAACATTCTTACCTCCTTTGTCATAGGTTAGGTGGCCACAGGTGTGTGGGTTTATGTCTGGACTTTGTATCCTGTTTCGTTGATCTATATTTCTGTTTCTGTGCTGGTACCATACTGGTTTTGTAGTATAAAGAGTGGAATGTTCCATTCTCATCTCCCTTTTGGTAGGGAGATTTGTAGTATAAAGAGTGGAATTTTTCTGTAGCTTTGTTGTATAAAGAGTGGAATTTTCCATTCTCCTCTCCCTTTTGGTCCTCACTGACAGATCATCGAAGAGGCTACTATTGTCTAGAACAAGAATGGGCAATTAAAAAAAAAACACAAACGAACTTATTTACAAAAAGAAAGAGACTCACATACATAGAAAACAAAAGTATAGTTAGCAAAGGGGAAAGGGTTGGGGGAGGGATAAATTGGGAGGTTGGGATTAACATATATATACCACTATGTATAAAATAGATAACTGGGACCTGCCTGATGGTCCAGTGGTTAAGAATCCATTCGCCAATGTAGGGGACATGGGTTTGATCCCTGGTCTGGAAAGATCCCATGTGCCTCGGGGCAACCAAGCCTGTGAGCCACAACTACTGAGTCTATGCACTGCGACTGCTGAAGCCTGTGCGCCCCAGAGCCCATGCTCTACAAGAGGCCGCTGCAGTGAGAAGCCCACTCACTGCAGCGAGAGAGTAGGCCCTGATCACAACTAGAGACTGTTCACAGCAACAAAGCCCCAACACAGCCAAAAATAAATAAATACAATTTAAAATAAAATAAATATGATAATATATAAATAAATATAAAATAAAACCAACAAGGACCTACTGTATAGCACAGGGAACTTAATATTTTGAAATAATCTATAAAAGAATCTGAAAAAGAATATATATATATACATATATATAACTGAATTGCTGTGGTGTACACCCGAAACTAACCCAACATTGTATATCAATTATACTTCAATTTTTAAAAAAAGATATGAAAAAGAATGCTAAAAAATATATGCACAGATATATCAGGATGTATCTTGTCAAAAATTAGAAAAAAAAGAATGGGTAATTTTTTATTTTCTTGTGAAGGGCCAGAAGGTAAATATTGTAGGCTTTGTGACCCATACTATCTCTGTTGCAGATACTCAGCTCTGCTGTTGTGGTACAGAAGCATGATGAATATATAAACAAGTAAGTGTTCAATAAAACTTTATTTAAAGAAATAGACGGTTGGCCATGTTTGCTCCACAGGCTACAGTTTGCTGAGCCCTGGTCTAGAATTCTAATCTAATTCATCTAGATTGGATGGATTCTCAGATTCCTTCTTAGACATGGTTATGGCTTTCCCTGCCAGCTGAAACAGTGGTTGTGGTGGTCATCGTGTGCTTTGATTCAGGCTCATCTGTTGCACCAGCTCACAAGGCAGCCACTACACAGTGGAGTTGAATTCCAACACCAAGTAGAGAGTAAACGAATGCAACATCAATAAATGTACAACTAGCAGAATAAAGAGGGACTGGAAAGTTCACCAAAGTCATGATCCAGATTTTCACAGATTAAACCCTCAGGAAAGATCCTCTTCTTGACCTAAATTATGGGAATAACACAAGGAGTATTGACCAGGTTGTTACTTTTTGAAAATTTTTGAAGTTTCTCTTACTTTTTTGCTAATGTTGAAAACCTGTCTGAGAGGTCTTTGGGATTACAAGCTGCTTAGAAGCAAATAGAGCTGAAATTTCTGGGGGAACTATATTGCCGCAAACCCCCACAAGCCTGGCCTGAAAAAATAAGTAAAACCATAAAACAGCTCTTGGATCTCCAACCATCCGGAAGCAGGTTGTCAAAGCTGTACAGTCTTCAAGGAAGGCATGCTTCCACTTCACACAGAGCCAGGGAGAAAAGTGGCTGAGCAAGGACTTGCCAGAGGGCAGAAGCAGGGCATGCGGAGAACAAGAGAGTAACAATGACAAGGGCAAAACGGGGCCTAATCCGAGAACTGCCTTCGCTGCCAGGATAGAGCATCTTTTCATAACGCCCTTTACCTTTTTGCTTTAATTGATGTGTAACTGACCAACATTCTGTTAATAGTTTCGGACGGGGCCTAATCCGAGAACTTCCTTCGCTGCCAGGATAGAGCATCTTTTCATAACGCCCTTTACCTTTTTGTTTTAATTGATGTGTAACTGACCAACATTCTGTTAATAGTTTCGGACGGGGCCTAATCCGAGAACTTCCTTCGCTGCCAGGATAGAGCATCTTTTCATAACGCCCTTCACCTTTTTGTTTTAATTGATGTGTAACTGACCAACATTCTGTTAATAGTTTCGGGTGCACAGCATGGTGATTTTTCTGTTACGAGATGATCACCACAGGTCTAGTCACCATCTGTCACCATACAAAGATACTACATAATTATTGACTATAATCCCTATGTGGTTCATTTTATCCCTGTGGCTCATTCATTTTGTAACTGAAAGACTGCACCTCTTAAAAGCAAACCACCTTACCTCGTAATCTCCCCATCCATTTCACTTACCCACCCTCTCTCACCACCTCCCCCGCCCCCACAACCACGTGTTTGCTGAGTCTGTTTCTGTTTTGTTGTTTGTTCATTTGTTATGTTTTTTAGATTCCATATGTGAGATAACAACCGTATTTGTTTTTCTCTGACTTTTCATTTAGCACTATACCCTCTAAGCCCATTTATGCTATTACAAATGGAAAGATTTCATTATTTTTAGGCTGATATTACATTGCATATGTCAGGGTATATATATGTGTTATATGTATGTTATACATATGTTTTATATAGAGCTTCTTCATCCACTCATCTATTAATGGACACTTAGGTTGCTTTTGTAAATTGACCATTGTAAATAAGGTGGCAAAAACATAGGAATGCATATATATTTTTTAAGGTCCTTAAAATCACATTTTTTAAAGGTAACATGTGCATAATAGGAAACCAAAAAACACAAGAAGCAGAAAACAGTCACTCAAAATCACAGTTTACCATTTGATGTGTCCTTCTGGTCCACTAAAGAGTGGACCTTTTCCAACAAAACGTTTCACTTATCTATTACCGAGCCAGATGGACCCCTAGTGAGGAAACACCAAGAGTCAAACATTCCATTTCTCCCTTAAAATACTCATGAGGTGTTCAGACAGTAGGTCATTAGAAGGTGTAGAGAAGACCCAGAAGGAGAGAAAGATCACCTATATTAGGACCATACAGAGATAACTATTGTTAAGACTTTGGTATATAGTCTTCCAGTTAATTTTTTAATTTTACTTATTTATTCATTTATTTATTTCTGGCTGTGCTGGGTCTTCACTGCTGTGCCCAGGCTTTCTCTTCTTTCAGTGAGAGGGGGCTACTCTCTATTTGCAGTGCATGGGCTTCTCGTGGCGGCAGCTTCTCGTCGCAGAGCACAGGCTTTAGGGCACACTTCAGCAGGTGCACACGCGGGCTCAGTAGTTGTGGCACAGGGACTTTGTTGCTCAACCACATGTGTGATCTTCCCAGATCAGCGATCGAACCCACGTCCCCTGTGCTGGAAGGCAGATTCCTAACCACTGGACCACCAGTGAAGTCCCAGTCTTCCAGTTTCTTTAACGTACATACACACATATAAGGGGGTGTGTGTGTGTATGCATATCTGTGTACACACACATATTTTTAAAATCTTATAAAAATGGATTCATAATATAGTTTTATAAAAATTTTAACTTAAAATGTATCCTACATAGACTTTCAGCAGGTTAAGTAGCACTTCATATGCAAGGATTCTTACGGACTCAGTCTGATTCTTCTCCAATGTCTTCTCTTGGAGCTGTACCCATTTTATTGCCAGTTTTCATTTGAATCCATTGGGAAATGGGACAATGCTGCTTTTGTTCCTTGGCCAGGAATCACTTGATCCTGAAAGTCTTGTGAGAAGACATTGCAAGCAGCAAATTCCTGTAATTTCTACTCTTAAATGATGTAGGAAGTATTGTTGATTCCACTGCCTCAGGCTTTCAAACAGAAAAGTAAATTACAAACAGATAAAATTCAACCAAATGATGTGAAAAATAGACCCTGTACTACTTGTGAAAAGGTGCAGCAGGTACTGCTCTGGAGCCATTGCTCTGGCCAGGAGATGGTCAGGATCCCTTGAGGGGTGAGCTGGGAGTTTCTTGTAGTGCAGCCCAGTCTCCGGAAATGGAAAGTCACTGGGGATATCCCCTCCAGAGAGAACAGCGTCCCTGGCAGTGCAACCCCAGACCTTACCTTTTTGAATTAATGTTTTTTTTCTTCAGAAAAATATTCAGAAGTAGAACTGCTAGATCATATGGTAGGTCTCTTTTTAGTTTTTTGAGGCTCCCCCTGGCAGCGCAACCCCAGACCTTACCTTTTTGAATTAACGTTTTTTTTTCTTCAGAAAAATATTCAGAAGTAGAACTGCTAGATCATATGGTAGGTCTCTTTTTAGTTTTTTGAGGATCCCCCATACTGTTTTCCATAGTGGTTGCACCAATTTACATTCTCACCGACAGTGCAGAAGCGTTCTCTTTTCTCCACATCCTTGTTAACATTTGTTATTTGTTGTCTTTTTGATAATACCTATTCTGACAGGTATGAGGTGATACCTCATTGTGGGTTTCTTTTTCTTAACTTTTAAACTCATTGTGGTTTTGATTTGCATTTCCCTAATGATTAGCAATGTTGAGCATCTTTTCATGTGCCCTTGGCCATCTGTATGTCTCTTTCAGAAAAATGTCTATTCAGATCCTCTGCCCAAGAATATCTTCATAATGTATACGTCTGAATTCCACGATAGCTTTGGACATGACTGCTTTGTTTCCCATTCTCCCTTTTCCTAACAGGGACTTTTATTGCTGTTTTTCTGTCTTATCATTGGGTACTGGGTGGAGCAGTAATGAAGTATTGATAGCAACAACTTGACTTTTAGCTCATAGATTGCTAGACCATGAGGAAATTCATCCAGGATAATTAGAAAAGACTGCAATCATGATTTTGAAATGAAATTCAATAATTGAATGAGACTTTTGTCTTCACCCTTGGGGAGAAGGTGAATATATTTGGTGACCAGAGAGGTTGACTGCAACAGAGGCCTTATCTGTCTAGCAAAATCTATTAATCTCTGGAACTATTAGACTAGTTTCCCATATTCCCATTCAATTTGAGTATGGCCACATGACAACATTTTCTCCAGTGTGAGTGGAAGCAGAGTGTACCACTTTCTGACCCAGGTGGTGGCAAACCAGACGACCAGAGCCGAGGCCTATGAGGGACAGTAATGTAGGAGCGCTTCCTCCCTGACCTAAGTATCTGTCCAGAACTATTAGGTAAGCAAGAAATACATTACTTTGCTGAGTCGTGTTTTGGATCTATTTGTTGCAGTTGTTTAGCCTGCATTAACTGATACACACCCCATGAGTCATGCTTGTTCAACATAATGATTATATATGCACATCCTGTTTAAACATAATTATTAATGGTAACATACAAGCATCCTGTAATGAGCCTTGCTTTTTTCATTTAATGTCTTGGAAAGTGATCCACATTAGAACATTACAAACTTCATTTTTATCTCCTTTCCATTTTGCTTTTTGATAGCTTAGTACCATGTTAGTTAACCAGTTCCCTACACATGAACCATTTAGGCTGTTTGAACGATGTTGCAGCTCTTTCGGTTTGTACTCTGCAAATGTAAGGCAGAGGTCAGCTTCAGGTCCACCAGTATCTGGCTTTACTCTCTGAATTAGGACTTTACTTAGCTTCTTTTAGCCAAATTACAAAGCTAATATTTGACCATATTGATTCTCTGTGGCCTACTATTGTAAAACTCAAATGGTTACAAATTCAAACATTTACATTGATGGGAAGAATATAGCATGGAGGTCAGCAGCATGAATTATAGTCAGAGACCCTGCGCTCAAAGCCCAGTTCTGCTACATGTAACATGTATTTGACCTCTGGCAAGTTGTTTAACTCCTATATGCATTAGTTTTCTCAAACAGTAAAATGCAGGTTGGGGCCTCCCTGGTGGCTTAGAGGTAAAGACTCTGCCTGCCAATGCAGGAGACACAGGAGCCACGGGTTGGATCTCTGGGTGCGGATGATCCCCTGGAGAAGGAAATGGCAATCCACTCCAGTATTCTTATCTGGAAAATCCCATGGACAGAGAGCCTGGGCAGTCTACAGCCCATGAGGTCGCGAAAAGTCAGACACAACTGAGTGACTGGGCACAAGATGAAGGTTACTGTGAGGATTAAATGATAAGTAAAGTGCTTAGCACATGATAACCATCAGTTAATAAGCAGTGCAGAGTTTTCCATAATATATAATTTTGTCTAATTACCAAAGAAAACAAAAATTAAACTTGAGTCTAAGGTTAGCACATGTATCATAACTATCTTTATTATTAAGATGGGAAATTATTTTTCAAAAGATTAAATCACTTTTTCTTTTCCAAGATGATTTTATTTTACCCACTTTTCTGTGACTTCCTAGTTTCTAAATTCTACCACTGATGACTTCCTGTCAGTAGAAATGTACTGACTTCATTCTTTTTAAAGACTACAATTTTGTGGGGTAATGACTCAGTTTTATTAAGGAGAGAGCCCTCAAAGCTTGTGACTATTCATTTGTATTTTGTATCGAACTATTAGGGTTAGATTGTATTGGGTTCAGGCTGATCCTATGTATTTTTTGTTTGTTTTTTCAGGCTGATCCTATATTATAGGTTCCAGAAATTTAGTCATTGTAGATGCCAAAATTAATGTTAAAGCAAACAACACAGAGGGTTCATCGAGTTGGGAGTGAGAGGGAGGGAGTTGCAGAAAATGTACACAAATGTAAATGCCATTCTCCAAGTACTTGAATTCCAGAAGTGAAACTGGAGGGTTCAACTGTCCATATTAGGAAACGACTCGTTGCTTGATGACCACAGTGTTAAGCCAAGTATTTTGCCCTATTTTTTTGTGAGGGTGGCGGGGAGTGTGAAAGGGGATTGGTCAGGAGAACACTACTAGTAAATCAGTTAGCTTTACAACCACTCTTTTCTCTTCTAATATAATCTTAGTACAGTTATAAGCATTATGAAATCAAACTTTCACTTTAATTGGAGAGACTGAAAACCAAGCTCAGTTTTTCAACATGAAGTTTCTGAAACAGATTCCCAAATGGGGTTATCTCATTCCCTGAAATTGCATCCGAGTTAAGAACCCATGCTAAGATTGGCTTGAATCCATCAAAGCATTCAACACGTGCTCTTGCCATAAAGTAGCAAATGAAGGCTTGGAGAACAGACAATCTTTTCAGCTTCTCTAGCTCTGAATATATTCCACATTAATAAAACATCAGGAACTCCTAACACCTATTAAACTATACTTGGTTTCCTTTAGCTCAGATTCTGGATTAACTAGCCTTAAGCTCACAACAGGAAGGAACATAGCTGTGCTGTGTGGGAACAATAAAGACATGATGAGCCCAATGCCTAAACATTACAGAAGTAAGTGCTCCCCACCCTATATTTGGGAAACTTCTTCCCCTCTGAAGTTTCTCCAATATACTTTGCATCTTCTGAGCTCATGTTTCTAAAAATCCTTGCCTGGTCTCTTCCATAACATCTCTATAGTTGTCTCAATTTTTTTTTTTTTTTTTTTTAAACACAGAAAGGGCAAGAGTCCTGGTCAATCTTGATAATGAAAAGTGAAAGTGAAATTTGCTCATGTTCTTCTATACAGTCTGTGGAATTCTCCAGGCCAGAGCACTGTAGCCTTTCCCTTCTCCAGGGGATCTTCCCAACCCAGGGATCAAACCCAGGTCTCCCACATTGCAGGCAGATACTTTACCAGTTGAGCCACAAGGGAATCTTCCTGACCCAGGAATCAAACTGGGGTCTCCTGCATCGCAGGAGATTCTTTACCAACTGAGCTATCAGGGAAGCCCAATCTTGGCAACAGAAAATGTATATTACTATTTTTAAGAACTCAACATTCAAGCTGGTGCTTGGGAATAAAGATTTTTGATGGGTTAAAGCCCCTGACCATATGTAGGTGTCTGTGGACACATTTATAGGAACTGGTTAGCGCCACTATTCTCCCAGCCAACCAAGCTCACTGCCAGGCTGACTTCAGCTTGGGCACCCTCTCCTCTTAGTCTTGTCAGCACTTGATAGTATCTGGTTTATAATAGCTCTGTTGGATGGGAGGCCAGGTAGCTCCCAAAGAGCCACGACCAGAGACGCAGACCTGAGACCAGAGGTCTTGTTCTAGGACAGATGGCTTGAACTGCCTCCTATTCCTGTTTGCTTTGGAAGCCTATGGGACTACTGAGTACTGGAAATCTGGGTGGAGCCTTGCAAAAATAGCTTTCAATTCTGTGTCAAAAAAGAGTG
Organism: Bos indicus x Bos taurus; assembly: GCF_003369695.1. Lineage (NCBI taxonomy): Eukaryota > Metazoa > Chordata > Mammalia > Artiodactyla > Bovidae > Bos > Bos indicus x Bos taurus. The sequence goes on along the minus strand of NC_040096.1, from coordinate 34,054,574 downwards.
AAATGAACCAATGTTTGCAGAGATGAATCACTTACCTTAGGGGTCTGACCTCTTTCAGGTCAGGGAAAGAACAATATAGTCTAGTTCATCAAAATGCTGGAAAATCCCAGAGTCAAAGGATTGGAAAGGACCTCTGTGGTGAGAACAGGTTAAAAGGGAATGGGCTTCCTGCAGGGGAAGGCTGGCTGCTCACCACCAGCTGGCCTTATTATTTCGGGCCTCAATAACTAGGTGCTGGCAGTTTCCCAGGGTTGATTGGCTTGTGGAGGCTACCAAACAGAACTCAGACATCCGGCACCAAATACTATCTGATGTGAAAGATGAATAACAGGCACTTCCCTGGCAATCCAATAGTTAAAGACTTCATGCTTCCACTTGCAGGGGGCACGGCTTCAATCCCTGGTCAGGGAACTGAGACTGTACATGCTGTAAGGTCAAAAAATAAATTAAAAAAATTTTTTTGAGAAAATAAACAAAAAATGAACAATAACAAAAATACAAACAGTTTTGTGAAAGAAAGGACCCAGGAGTCAGACTGATGGGCATATATGTTCCCCTGTAGGAAAACACATTGGAAGTCAAATCAGGATATGGATAGCATTACTGGTACATCCACCACCACAAAAGCAAGGTCTCCTCAGGAATGTGTGAACAGGATACACCTCCTTTCAGGCTTGTCACATTCTTTCTTTATACACAGTTATCAGTTCAGTTCAGTTCAGTCGCTCAGTCATGTCCGACTCTTTGCGACCCCATGAATCGCAGTACGTCAAGCCTCCCTGTCCATCACCAACTCCCGGAGTTCACTCAGACTCACGTCCATCGAATCAGTGATGCCATCCAGCCATCTCATTCCTCCTGCTCCCAATCCCTCCCAGCATCAGAGTCTTTTCCAATGAGTCAGCTCTTTGCATGAGGTGGCCAAAGTACTGGAGTTTCAGCTTCAGCATCATTCCCTCCAAAGAAATCCCAGGCTCCTGAGGCTATACCTTGATCTCAGAGCAAGAAGAGCCTTAATCATCTGTCACATTTTAATTTTCTATTACAGTAAAAGGACGGTCCCCTCCTGCCTTACCTGAAAAGCCTTTTGTGGGGCCAATGCAGATGGAAAATGTAATCACTGTTAACTTCAATGAGAAAACATTTTTTATGTTCCCAAGTCCCCAGATTGACACCTATTCATGTGAAAACACCAAATCTCTTTAAGATGGACACAAATTACATCAGTAATTCACACTGGTTATTATAAATTCATAAAAGCATTTTCTATTCATTAATTGTAACTAATTACATTTTTCTATAATGTGGCCATTTACCATATTTCTCAGCTTGTTTCTTAACTTTTATGCCCTGTACTATTTAAGGATAAATTAATAACAAAACATACATACAAATAGTACCTAATATTTATATAATTCAACCTTTATTTTTTAAAAATAATTAAATCAATGAAAACCATGCAAATGATATCACCTATATTGAACAGCTGAAATAAAAGACATGATGTAAGATTACATCCCTGCTGTATTTAAGCAAAATGTGATGGGAGAACTTTAGGTAACATAGGCCAGCTATGTGAAGATGATGTACAGAGACTTTCTTCTTCAGCTCTAAGAATTCCACCAACCAAATCTAGCTGGACAGATGCAAAGAAATGCCCTGGGTTTCAGTTACCTTTTATTGCCAAACAAACTGCCCCAAAACTTACTGGTTTAACTTTAAAACAATAAACCTAATTTTTCACTGGTTTATGGGTTTGTCAATGGACTTCTGGTCTTGGCTAGCATAGCTTGGCCTAGATGGTCTACAATGGCCTGGTTCACACATCTGATGGTTGGCAGGCTAGTTTGTCTAAGGGGCCACACTCACATGTCTGGCAGTTGCTTAGATGTCAGTTGGGGTGACGACTACATGTCTTTCATCATTTATCAGGTTAGCTAGAGTTTTTCACAAGGTGGTGAAAGAGTTCTCAGCAGCAACAGAGAGCAAGCCATAACTGTAAGCACCTTTTAAGATTTTAATGGACTTTCCTGGTGGTCCAGTGATTAAGAATCTGCCTGCCAATGCAGGAGACACGAGTGGGTTGGTGGGGTTCGATCCCTGGTCTGGAAGGATCTCACATGCCGAGGAGTGACTAAGCCTGTGTGCCACAAGTACCGAGCCCATGTTCTAGAGCCTGTGCTCTGAAACAAGGGAAGCCACCGCAATGAGCAGCCCATGTACCACTATGAAGAGTAGCCCCCACTTGCTGCAACTGGAGAAAGTCCACACATAGCAACAAAGACCCAGTGCAACCAAAAGTAAATAAAGTTAAAAAAAATTTTTTTTAATACTTCTAGTATCAGACTTGCAAATATCCCATAGAAACAAAGGAAATCAAATGACCAAGCTGAGATTCAGAAAATGGAGAAACAAACTCCACCTCTCAATAGGAGAAGCTGAAAAACACTATGGTTATTCTGTTCAATCTACTACATCTTGGATGCCAAAGGAGATTAAATATTTCTGGTAACCAGAACAGGTGATTATCTCCAGAGTTTAAACACCTGACTATGGGGGGTGAGGGGTGGGGTGTAGGGTAGAGAGTGTGTGTGTTGTTTCAACTACTACTGAGTTTATCTAGGAAGGCTGCCCCTTCTTGGGTCCTCTACTCTACCCAAAGCAGAGTTAAAACCAAAGACGTAGGCAGAGGCTAGGGTTCTGCCGGCCACATGAAGGAATTTAGGTCTCAATCCCAAGAGTAATGGGAAGCTGTAGAGCATTTTAAAGAGAGAGAGATAAGATCGCTTGGGCTGCAATGAGGACAGTAATTCTAGAAGCTTTGCCAGGAAGGGGAATCTTGAGATAAGGCCTTAGTCACAGAATATAGGGTCAAGGGAAAGGGTGTTTTTTTTTGTTTTTGTTTTTTCAAAGCAAAAGATGGTTGAAACTAGAGCTTGTTTGAATGCAGATGGAAGGATCCAACATTGCAAAAGGTTAAAGGGAGAACCCTGGGAATTAGGAAGGGAAATTTGAGCTCGCAAGGCAAGTTTGGTTTAAAAACTTATCATACAATATGTGACTTCCCAGGTGGCGCAGTGGTAAAGAATCCGCCTGCCCATGCAGGAGACACAGGAGATGCAGGTTCAATCCCTGGGTCAGGATGATCCCCTGGCATAGGAAATGGCCACCCACTGCAGTATTCTTGCCTGGAAAATTCCATGGACAGAGCAGCCTGGTGGGCCACAGGGCTGCAAAGAGTTGGACATGACTGAGAGTGCATAGCACGCATATTCTGAGCACAGTAAAAAAATAAAACATGATCATACAATAAAACTGACTGTATTTTTGTTATACAGTTCTATGGATTTTAACACGTTTAGACTCACGTAATTACCACCACAGTCAGGATACAGAAGGGTTCCATCACGCCCAAATCCTTCTTTTTGCTATCTCTTTATAGTCACTCTTCCATTCCTAAATCCGGGAGCCACTGACTTATTCTCTGTCACTATGTTTTTAATATTTTCAAGATTTTCATTCTGAGACCAGCTTCTTTCACTCAGCATAATGCCTTTATTGTTATGTTGTTGTAACACCAAGTTGTTGGGTATGTCAATACTTAATTCCTTTTTTAAAAAAAATCCTTCATTCCTTTTTATTGCTGAGTAGCATTCCATCGGGGTCAGCTTTGGACAAAATTTCTTGGTTAGTAATGATATCACTATTCTACCAGTTACTTGGGACAAAAACCTTGACATCATCCTTTACTCTCTTCCCTAACCTAGACATAATCCATTAGTAAGTCCTGTGGCTTCATTTTCAAAATGCACCTGAAATTTGACCCGTTCTTACCACCTCCACTGCTGCCATCATCTTCTGCCAGAACTGGCACTTCCACTCTTACTTCTCTACCCTCATTGTCTATTCTCCACATAATAGCTAGAATGAAACTTTAAGAGGCTTAAATGTGATCAAACAACTCTTCAGTGGTTTTAGTGGTAACAATCCAAAGTTGTCACCATGGCCTACAAAGTCCCACATGATTGGACCCCAGGCTACCTCTCTGATCTCATCTCCTACCACTCTCCCCACACTGACTCTGTATCAGCTAGAGCAATCTCCTTGCTATTTCTATAGCATGTCAAGCACCCTCCTGCCTCAGAGCATTTAAATTTGCTTCTCCTGTCTAGAACTTGCTTTCCCAAGATATCCACATGGCACAGCCCCATCAGATCAATTCCATTTTCTGCTTAAGTGTCCCTTATCAATGAATCTTTCTCTAACATCTAAAATAGTAGCCACCTGAGACCACTGTTTAACCCTTACCTTGCTTTGTTCTTCTTAGAATATATACATACACACATATATATTTGTTTTTCTGTCTCCTCACACTAGAAACATCCTTGAAAATTTTTGTTCATTGCTCAACAAGCACTTAGATGATGTCTCATCTGGCATATAGTTGTTCAATGAATATTTTTGATTGAGTAACTTATAGGAGGCAAGGACAGGATGGAAACACATGTAGATTTCTAGATTTGAGGGCATTCTATATTTTCTATTACTTAGACAGTAGGATAATCAGGGAAGCAGTACAGGAAGCACAGGATTAGAGATTTGCAGACAGTGGAGAGCAAGTTAACTAGAAAAATATGATGAGATTTCCATACACTGTTCAGAGCTCATTTAAGGTTGAAATGATTGTATTTAGGGATGCCAATCTGCTCAGCAGGACAACTTACTGTGACAAGATACAGGCATACAGAAGCATGTTAATCCATCAACGGTGGAGGACTTGTTTGGGGAAAAGAGGAGTGTTGGGGCAGGCTTAAGAGTAAGAGGGGGACTGTAACGATGTAACATTGAATTTAAGATGGATAAGGAGGGAACTGAAAAGTGGGACTTAAGTAGAAGCTTTCATCAGATTGGAGGTTCTGATAAAGCGAAAAAGACAGTTATGGTGACGTTCTTGAGCAGTCAAGCTCAAGGTTATCAGGCTGTGGTTGGATAGAGGTATGTTCGAATTACTGATTCCCAACAGGACAGTTTCTGGTGACAAGATCCAGGTTTTTTGACTGGGATTGGGAGGCTGAGAAAAGGGATGAAGCCTGCAAGTTAAATGAATTGTCAGTGATTCTGAATTTATCAAGATGGTAGATGGTTAGAGAAAGTAAGAAAAGGAGCTGGATCCACATATTAACAGATCATCTTCACAGAGGTGGTTAAATGGGTGCCAAAGTCTTACGAGTAAGCGTCACAGAAGCAAGGGTTTTTACAAGAGGTGACAGTATTTGGCACATTGCCCCCACTTCTGGAACCTGGGAAGTGAGAATACTAACCCATGTGAGAGAGTTCCAGGGGATGCTGAATCCTCAGATGACACAGAAAAGCTAATCTGGAAGCGGGAATTTCAGAGGAAAACGGTTTGTAGGCAGGAGGCTGGGGAGGGGACCGCAACAGCAGAAAGCCCTGACACTTCTTGTCCTTTATTTACCTTCCTCCCAACCTACCGCTGGCCCGCGTTACACCAGCCCTCACGCTAGAAAACTCGCAGAAAAAGGAGCAAGCGGACCGGCTTTTTTCAACTCCCCGCGGAAGTACTCTCACCGGAACTCCTCCGTGTTTGCGCTTTCCCATTGGCGGAAGCTTCTGCCAGCTTCCAGTAGCTTCCGCCCACGACTCGGTTGGGCGGAGCTTTCCCTGGAAGTCACTTCCGCTAACCCCGCCCCTCGTTCCCTTTTTGGCCACTTCCGGCACCAGGCCCCGCCCGTTCCTTGTGGCCCCGCCCCCTTCCCGCCCCGGGCCGGCAACCCGGCCCTGCGGCGCCGCTTCCGGTGCGGGCCCCGCCCCGGCTGTGGCCCCCGGCTGCGGAGAACTCCGAAACGCAGCTGCCGCGCCGGGGCCTGAGTGACCGCCTCCTGTGCTGCCGGCGGACCCGGAGCGCCCCGCACAGGTAAGCCGCGCGGGGTCCGTCTCTCTCAGCCTCGGCTGAAGCGGGTGCTGTGGCAGGTGGAGGGGACGGAGGAGTAGAAGGGAAGGCAGGTGTGTAGCGGCAGACGTGAAGGCGCGGGCCGGCGGAGCACTGGGGGCCGCGGAGGAAAAGTGAGAGCGCTGGGAGGAGCCCAGAAGCGCCCTCGCCCATTAGGGTGATTTGAGATAAAGGGATGGGAAGAGTGAGGGGCCCCTGGGAACGGAGAGAGCAAAGATAAGGTGGCGTTGGGACGATCTAAGAAGAGCCAGCGGATTGGCTTGGGGGTGGAGGGGGGCTTGGTAGAGGTAAAAAGGGATAGAGTTGGGTTGGGGGGATGTAAAGAATGGCGGGGTGATGGATGTATGGGGTAAAAGGGGGCTGGCTGGCAGAGGGATCTGGCAGCGAAGGTAGAAGGAATGGTGGGCGAGGCGGGCTTCAAAGCTGCAAGGAGTCCGTTGCGCCCGTCTTGCAGGTCCGGGAACTTTAGGGGAAATGGGGGAGGGGGCCGTGTGAAGGGATGGAGTGGTTTAGATTTTTGAGACCTAAGTTTTCTAAAAGTAGGCAGGTGGTTGTTTGGATCTACTAGCTGTTTAGGGTCAGGGGGAAGATGGGCTCTTTGGGGGAGGGTGTGCGCATCGAGTTGTAGAACTGAGTCATCTCAGTCTTCCTAAAGAGGCTGTGAGATACCACCCCCCACCCCTCCCCGCTGAGGACAGCATACAGAGAAGATGGTGCCACAAGAGGAGAAACAGTTGTTCGATGACTGGCAGGACTTGTTTGAAAAATTATCCCGCTTGTGATCGATTGATGTTATAATGCTATAAGGAGAATGAAAATGACCACCGAATTCTTTGCTTTTCCTTATTCTTTTGTTTACTTTTCTTTGATGCAGATTGTTTTTATTTTAAATGAACACTTTTGGCAACTGGATTTAACGTGGGTGTAAACCTTTTCATGCTTTGGTACGCTATAAAAAGGGCTATAGCAGAATGAAAGTATTGCTGCAGGCATAACTCACACTTTCTAAAGTGCGAAGAGAGGAAGTAGAGGCAGTAAGAGGCAAATTGGAATTTGAATTTTTCACAGAATGCAAAAGACAAACGAAGTACTTCTAAGATTAAACAGAAAATGAAAATTTAAAAATTTATTTTTTTGCCTAGCTTGAAAAGTTGTACCTTTTCAATCTGTTAAAAAAAAAAAAAACAACATAAATCCAAGCAGTTGATTTTGCTAGGGGTGTGATTACTTCCCCGTGAGTTTTTGAAGACGTGAAGACATTTAGGTTTCTTTCTTTCTTTTTTTTTTTTAAGTCTTTCTGCCCAATCCTTAAACAGTTGAACAGTGCATTTATCAAATTTATCAAGTCCCAACCTGTGCACTGCTGCTGCTGCTTTTATGTGATGATAGCACTGCATGCCATGTTGCAAGTCCTGTTCACCTAAAATTTGCCCGTGCATAGTAATCCATTCAGTTGCGAAGACTTGCTGAGGAAACATAACTCAAGTGAGGTTTGCTGGGGGTGGGGGCCTGAAAAGGAGGAAGGTAAAGAGGGGGGCTGGTTAAAGGAGGAGAGGGTGTGAAAGGGGTGTGTGTTTGGAGACTGATTGGTAAGAATGCTGATAAACCTGCCTCCAGAATACTTTTGGCCTGAAAGCCTTTCCTTTTTGTATTTGTCATAGAATGTCATAGAAGTGAATCAGAAAGAAAGGGGATGTGACGAGATTTTCTAGACTGTTTTTAAAAAAGCTTTAAAAAAAATTAAAAAATTTACAAAAGGAGCTTTGACTTGTTTAGACGATATTGATACCTGTTTCCAATTAATTAAAGCTTAAAAATCTCCAGAGGAATCCCCCCTCCCCCGTTTGTTTTTGAGTTGACGATTGCAATTTGAGAACTCTTGCCTCCTTTCGTGTTTCATTCTCTCATGTTGTTGAAATTGGATTCTTTTTGAGGCTATAATGTCCAGTTAGCATTGGCTCAGCCCACTCAAAAAGTAGGCTGGCCATTTATTCTGGGAAATTTTAAAAGTTTAAACCCAAGGGGAGTTTGCTAGGTTCTGCTTTTCTATGAGAAAAATCTTTGTGTCTGCCTGATAACTCTGTCTTGCTTTGGTGGCAATATCTTTCTCTGATGGGCCTGGGAACATAAGCAATAGTCTCTTTCTTGTAGGCAGGCCCTTCTTTCCCTTTTTTATTGTGGTTTTCTTATTCACAACCTCTGTACAGTGCAAACCCAGTTGCTTTTTCAGTAATAAACAGATTAGTGTTTGATAATGTTGAGGAAGAGAGATCAGAACACAGATGTTTGCAGACTTCATGTCATCTAGGTTTACTTTGTTTTAAACCTACCAGTTGTCCAGCACTACTGGGATTCATCCCATATTTCTCCTCTTAAATCCTGTTCTCTTCCTCACACTTTTTCTTACTCACCTACCACCCCCCCACACCCGCCCCAAACTCCCACCACTCAGATTTACCGGCCCATGTTTAATGTTCAGAATTCATGTCCTTTACTGGAGCAAAGAAAACATCTTTTTTCCCCTAAGTTATTTATGTATTAATTTTTGGCTGCGCTGGGTCATCGTTGCTGCACTTTCTCTAGTTGCGGTGTGCGGGCCTCTCATTACGGTGGCTTCTCCTGTTGCAGAGCACTGGCTCTAGGGCACACGAGCATCAGCAGGTGTGGCACGTGGGCTCAGTAGTTGTGGCTCCCGGGTTCTAGAGCCACAGGCTCAGTAGTTGTGGCGCACAGGCTTAGTTTCTCTGAGGCATGTGGGATCTTCCCAGACCAGGGATCAAACCCAGGTCTCCCGCCTTGGCAGGCAGATTCTTTACCACTGTGCCACTAGGGAAGCCCAGAAAACCTTTTTATACCTGTTTTACATCTTTTTTTTTTTTTCCCTTTCTTTCTCCTATGTGGTTTCTATTGATCACATAAAGGTTTGGACCCCGTGTGCCTGTCAGGCTGTGCCCAGGTTTGGAGCCATGCCAGTTTGTGGGTGAAACTCGAGGCAGTGATGGAGCCACTGCACCCTCAGCAGAAGCAGCCGCCGCCACCACAGCCACCCCACCTGGCTCCTCTGCAGATGGATGCCAGAGAGAAGCAGGGGCAGCAGATGAGAGAAACCCCGTTCTTGTACGCCCAGAAGCTGGTCACACAGCAGACTCACCTGTCTGCCACACCTGGGAGGCCTTCTGGCAGCCCTGCTCTGGGTCCCTCAGCCAGAGTTCCACCGGCCACTGCAGTGGCCCGAGTTTTTGAACGGAGCAAGGTGAACTCAGAGCCTGAGGAAGAGGAAGGAGGTTTGGAAGGTGAGGATGGGGATGATGAAGCAGAGGTGGCTGAGAAACAGACCCAGGCTGCTTCAAAATATTTTCATGTGCAGAAGGTGGCTCGCCAAGACCCCAGAGCAGCTCCCTTGCCTGGTCTGCTCCCAGCGCCAGGGCTCGCACCCCATGGACAGCAAGCTAAAGAAGACCGTACCAAAGATGCTTCGAAGACCTCCGCTTCAGTCTCCGCGGCAGGGCAGCCGGGCTGGAACCGTGATGAGCAGCTCAAGCAGGTCAGTCTTTCCTCTTGGGGGCTTATTTGTTCCCCCAAAAGGCTAGCCAGGGAGGGATACTGGACTGCCAGGGTCTGTGCCAGTCTGTGTCTTCTCAGCCTCCTTCAGTGACCAGCAGCCTAGACAGGGATAGACCTTGAGTTTTTCCCTCATAGTTGTTTTCTTGATTAGAGCAGTGAAATGTATAAGTTACTCCTAAAATAGATAGTTCCAAGTTTAATGGGAAGGATTGTCAATACAGTCTTTTGGCGGGTGGGGGGGAATTGAGGAAGAATGAGGTTGCAACAGTGTTATGAGGGATATCTAAAAATGAGATGTATGACTCCAGTTTCAGTTTTTCTAGTAGTAGTATGATAAGAGAACTGTCTTGTCTAAGATAGAGTCTTAGCCCCAGGCTAACCCAGGATGGAGCTTTTTAAGGGCAATTTTGTTGTTTTGTTGCTAAATGTGGCTGATGGGAAGCTGTTGCATTGTGTATATTTTCCAGCAAAGAGCCTTGTAGACATGATTTCATCTCACCCTTATTATACCTCCTTTGAAACATGGAAGGGTAGACCTCACAATTTTCAATTTATTTATTTATTTTGCTGGGCTGCTCGGCTTGCAGGATCTTAGTTCCCCAACCAGGGATTGAACTCAGGCCAGACACTGAAAGCACTGAGTCCTAAGCACTGGACCACCAGGGAGGCTCTCACAATTCTCTTTTTAGCCAAGGCAAGCTTCAGTGATTCCTACACAAGGCAGAGCTTGAGAGTCATCTAGGGAGAGCTCCAGAATAGTTTTTAAAAATGTAGACTCCAGGGTCCTAATGAATTAATTCAGGAGGTGGAACCTAAGGAATCTGTGCTTTCTTCGCCTTCTGCTGCTGCTTGTCTTTCTGACTTGCCATGCTCCTTTTCTTCACCCAAAGAATGGGAGTGATGATCAGGTCTTCCAGGCCAGGTGACTTGGTGCTAAGGCAGGGAGTTCATAATAAAGCTGGTAATATTTGGGTACTCCCTGTAAGCACATAATACTTCTTTTTTTTCCCTGAAAAATACTTACTTATTTATTTATTTGGCTTTGCTGGCTCTTAGTTGAGGCATGTGGGGTCTGTAGTTGCAGCATGTGAACTCTTAGTTGCCGTATGCAGGATCTAATTGCCTGACCAGGGATGGAACCTGGGCCCTCTGCGTTGGGAGCTCAGAGTCTTGGCCCCTGGACCTCCAGGGAAGTGCGCAGCATACATACTTCTTGTGGTCCGATGATGCTGTTTAGAAATCAGTTGTGAAGAGCTATGGATTTACACAGAGCACCAAGAAGCCATATGAGAAAGGTCCTTTGTAGGCTGAAGAATCAGCATCTTTGTACCCAGGAGCCCTACCTATGCAGTTGGTCTGAGCTTTACAGTAGCAGTGTTGGCAGTAGATTCCAGAGCCAGCGAAGTGGGTTCAAATACCACCTCTTCCATCTATTACTCTTGTGATCTTTCAGTAGGGCTCTTAATTCCTTTGAGCCCTCTGTGAAATAAAAATACCAAGCGTACCTCCAAGGATGTTGTGAGGATTAACAGAGCTGGCTCACGGTGGTAGCAGTGCCCCAGGTGCTTTTTCATGCACGCAGTGCCATCCTCCGCTGCAGCTCCGCAGACATGCTCAGAAGCAGGGGAGACACCGAGAGGCGCAGAGGTTTCCCCTCTGATCACCAGGAAGGTGGTGGCAGAGCTCGGACTAGGATCAGAGAGTCCTAGCTTCCCCGACAGCAGCAGCCTGGCTGCCAGCCCAGACCCGCCTCCCGGCTGATTGCTTTGGTTTAGCAAAACATCTGTGACTTGCCGGCAGCCCCCGAACTGCTGTGTGGTTGGCAGAGTTCCATGCTGGCCGCTGAGTCAGCTCCTAGCAGGAGCCCGCCCTGACAGCACTGGGAAAGTTCAGGCCCGAGGCGGCTGGGCTGCCCCTGCCTTGGCAGCTGGCCAGCCTCTGCGTGTGTGCGGTCGTTCCTAGAAAGTGCAGCCTCGTGCGAGGAACAAGTGGAGCTCCAAGGCCTGTCTGTCTTCAGGAAGTGCAGCAGGTGTTGAGGTCAAGCCATGAGAGCCTTGAAAAAAGAAACTCTGCAGAAGTGGCATGTGGGTACACACACACGTGTGTGCCGTGGCCGACACCCAGCGCCAGTTCTCAACAGCATCAGCCCCGGGCCTGTGAAGCTCAGGGCTCAGGAGGCTGGCTGTTGGCTTCTGAAACCCTCTGAGTTCATTTTAAATTTCTGAGGCATACTCACTAATTATAGACTGCCTGACAGAGCGCTTGCCAGAATGTTTTTAAATGCCAGCGTGTGTGTGTTTAGTTGCTCGGTCATGTCCGACTCTTTGTGACCCCATGGACTGTAGCCCACCAGGCTCCTCTGTCCGTGGGGATTCTCCAGGCAAGAATACTGGAGTGGGTTGCCATGTCTTCCTCCAGAAGATCTTCCCAACCCAGGGATCGAACCCAGGTCTCCTGCATTGCAGGCAGATTCCTTACTGTCTGAGCCATGTAGCTGAGGCCTAATCTTTCACCCTAAATTTACCCTCCCCCTGAATTTGGAGATCAAGAGCTGGGTTAGGGGGTCACAGGGTAAGAATGACTTTAAACTTCGGATGTGCACGTTCTTTTCTCCTTTTGAGTTTAAGTTTTCAACATTGATTTGGTCTGTGCCTTCCCTTTGTCTAATCCTGCTTCTGAAAGTGGTAGTTAATGTGCTTGGGGATTTTAAAAACTTTTTAGTTGTGCTTTGGAAAGGGGACTAAAAAGATGATATTCCTAGGGAGAGCCTGTAAAAACTATTATAAACTAAGACTAGCTTTTTAAAAATTTATTATTATTATTCCAAGTCTTATTTCTTACCCATTTAACTTCTCGAGAGCAGAAAAAGATCTTATTAATGTGTGACAGTGTCCATTCTGTTCTTTCACACAACAGACTTTTACAGAAGCTTCTTGGGTCAGGCCCATACTCCGGGGGCTAAGGCCTCTGCTTCTCCCTTGAAGAGCCCTCCAGCTAGGTTTAGCAGAGGCAGTGTGGAAACCTCAAGGGGAATTGAGTCTTGGGTTGTAACAATTTTACTCTGTCCTGAGTCAGTTAAAGCCCAACTGCCCAATCTGAGCTCTGCTGCAGATATTTTAAGTTTTGTTTCAGGTATTCATATACCAAGATAAAGTTGATTTTGTCTGCAGCATAGCTAACATAGCTTGGTAAATCAACAGGAACACTCAGAAGTATTTTAGAAGATTTAAGGGTGCTGTGGGGGACTACAGCAAGCATCTGCCAACTACAAGCAAAATTTGAAAAGTTTAAGGGCTCCACAGATTATCTTTTGTTTCTGAAATCATTTTATAGCCTATAAAGTCAAAATTATTTGGTGTTTTCTCCTTGAAGAAACTTAGAAAATAATTCATTCTGTATTCATGGTGGAATCCATTTAGATCAGTGTTACTCAAATGGGGACTATCTCCTCACCCGCTCCTGCTCCCAGGGGATGTTTGACAATGCTGGGAGATACGTTTAGTTGTCGTGACCGGGGCAGGTGGAGTTGTACTGCTGGCACAGAGTGTGTAGCGGCCAGGGATACTGCCACACGTCCTGCAACGCCCAGGACAGCTCCCCACAACAAAGGATCACCTGGCCGCAAATGGCAGTAGCGCCAAGGTTGAGAAACCCTGCTCTAGATTGTGCCATTAGCGAGCGAACAGAGACGCTCTGCTTTCGTCAGACACTGCCCTGGTGCTTCCTTCGCATCTTGGCCTTGGTAACTGAAGTGTTTGGCAACCTGGAGTTTTCTTCACTTCTGTTTTCAGTATCCGTGTTGAGTTTGTATCTTCTCCCATCACCATGTGGGAGAAGAGACTGTCCATTACTTGGAAAAGGATTGGGACCCACAACTTTATGCTCTGTCAGTGCGTTCTTCCAGCCCAGTGTTTCAGGGTATCTAAGATGTCAGTGTTGACTTGTGAGAGAACTTGGTTGCCCTTCTAGATGTGAACCCCAAAAGGTCAAGGTACAAATCCTCGGCAACCTTGTTATGTATTAAGAGATGTGATTATTAAATCAGCATTGGTTTTGGAACCTAAAGATGTGGGTTTAGATCCTGTCTGCACCGCTTGCTATAGCGCTTGGGATGGATGCCCTGTCCTACCCATGCTTCCGTCTTTCCCAGAGGATGATAATCCTCTCTTGCCATCCTCAGGGAACAATTTTAAAGATATTACAAAGGTGGAAGAAGAGAATATGAGTGTGAAAAATCTTCCTAAAATGTATGCCATGATGCAAAGGTTAGGTTGAATTGTCACTAGCACCTAAATGCTTTTTGAAGCTGTAACTTTTCAGTTTTTACTACCTTTATAGGGGTAAGATGTTGCATAAACGTTAGTGCTGTAAAACTATGACCAAACTCTAGTATTCTGGGGTTCTCTGAAGCATTTCAGGATTATGTGAGCTAAAGCCATTGCATGTTTGAAGATGCTTCTTTCCATGTTAAAATAGGGATATTTCTCCTTTAGGTAGAAGTAAGCTTTATGTTGAATTCCTATAAATACTTGGTTAGGGACTTAATGACTCATCCCTTCATGTCTGTCTCCCCTCCCATCCCTTCCCAATTTTCAGGACTTGTTCGATCAGTGAGCCGATTTCCCTGACTCTTTCAGTCTCCTTTAATCAATAAATCTGCCCAATTCAGTTGCTACCAGGGAAAGAGAAGTCACTGTTTATTTTTTAAATTTTTGTTTACTTCTCTTTTGGCTGCACAGGGTGGCTTGTAGAATCTTAGTTCCCCAACCAGGGGTCACACACAGGCCTCAAGAGTGAAAGCACAGAATCCTGACCACTGGACTGCCGGGGAATTCCAGAGAAGTCACTTTTTAAAAGCTCTCTCTTGGTTGCACATCTCCTTCCAGCATGTTGTGTAGTCCAGGCTGCCCTCCCACTTGCCATAACGAAGCTTCCAGAGGCTTGGTTTGCACGCCTTACCTCGTTTGTCACCTTCTACTCACTCCTCAACACACTTCAGTCTGGACTGTGTCTCTTGTGTGTATATCCCTGAAGCTCCTCTTGGTAAGGCTTCCCAGGGATCACCGTGTTACTAAGCCCTGCCTGCCCTCACCTCCTGTGATCTCTCTGCAGTATTCAATAGAGTTCAGTGGGCTCCTCTCCTTGAAACATTTTCTTTTTGCTTTCTGTAGCCCCATCCATTGGTTTATTTTCTGTGATCTCTTTCTCTTCTGTCTAAACCTCTAGAACTCCAAGTTCCCCAGGGCTTAGTTTTAAACCCTCTTCTCTATATGCTTCCCCTGGGCAATTTCTTTCACTTTCATGACTTTAAATACTACCCACAAGCCACTGAGTCCAATGTATATTGTTTGAGCCCGTGTTTCCATTCTCAGTTCAGTGGATGTTTTATTAGATGTTTTACTGGCACCTCAAGTTTAATGCATGTAACTCTTACTTTCTAACCTACTCCCCCACGATTATTTCCTCCTTTATTTTGCTTCACTGTAAAGGGCATTTCTACCCACTTCGTCATTCAGAAACCTTAGGCTGGCTGTCTTTGTATACCTCCTACTCTGTCGCTCTGTCTGGCGATGTCCATCACCAGGTCTTGTCAATTCTCTCATCTAGAATCCTGCCACTTGTTTCCTCCACCATCACCTGCTTAGTCCCAGCTACTTACTGCTGTAGCTATCAACAAGTTTCTGTGTCTTCCCTCCCCCAGTCTAATTCTCCACGTAGCAGCTAGAGTGATCTTCTAAAAACCAAATCAGATTATGTCACTCCTTTAATGCCCTTCAAGTTTTTTGGCAGTTGCTGTAATTGTAAAAGCCAGAACCTGCATAATCTGATCCTGCCTGCCTCTCCAGCCTTATTTTTGCCAATATCCTGACCTATCACTGTACTCCAGCCACCCTGGCCTTTGCATATGCTGGTTTTTCTGCCTAAAGTACTCCTACCCAGCCTTCTGTTTTCACCTTAAACATCACTTTCTCAGAGGCATTAGTGTGGGTCATGTTATACCTCGGAGATATGACAGATTTGTTTGTGAATATCACTATGCAATAAAGTCACGTGAATGTTTTGGTTTCCCCGTGCCTGTAAAAGCTGTGTTTACATTTTACTGTAGTCTGCTAAGTGTGCGGTAGCATTATGTCTAGAAAAACAGTGTACATACCTTAATTTTAAAATGCTTTGTTAATTAAAAAAAAATACCATTATCTGAGACTTCAGCCGACTGTAACCTTTTTCAATAGTAACATCAAAGATCACTGATCACAGATCACCATAACAAATATAACAGTGATGAAAAATTTTTTAATATTTTGAGAACTACCAAAATGTGACCCAGAAGACATGAAGTGAGCAGAGGCTGTTGGGAAATGGCACCACTAGATGTGTTCAATGCAGGGTTGTCACAGACCTTCAATTTAAAAAAAAAAAGCAGTATCAGCAAAGCACAGTGAAGCAGAGCGCAATAAAATGAGGCTTTCCTGTATTGGCTATAACTGAACATTGTGCTTTTATGTTTGTGTGGTTTATTTGTTTGGTATCTGATTCCTATACTCAGTGGTAAGCTCCAAGAGGATGGAGATGTGTTCTGCTTATCTCTTGTGTCCCAGCACCAGCAGAATAATAGCAGATATTATTATGCGCTGCATAAATATTTGTTTCTTCTTTGTTTTAATTTGCTCTTTTATTTTTTTATGTGAATGGCACCATTTCATTTCTTTAAAAAAAAAAAAACAACACTATTTTTTAGAGCAATTTAAGGCTCACAGCAAAATTGAGCGGAAAGTACAGTGCCTTTTCATACACTCCTGCGCCCACACATGCCCAGCGTGCACCAGAGTGCTGCGTTCGCTACAGTTGACGAACGAACAGTGACACGTCATTATCACCCAGAGTCCATCGTTTTACTCTAGGATTCACTCTTGTTACACATTCTGTGGGTTTTGACACACACGTGACATGAATCCACCATTATAGCAACATACAGAATAGTTTTCCTGCCCCCCAAATCCTCTGCTCCACCCATTCATACCAACCTTTTCAGATTGACTTCTTTCACTTAGTATTAATAGTGTGCATTTAAGTTTCCTCCATGTCTTTTCATGGCTTGTTAGCGCCTTTCTTTTTAGCACCAAATAACATTCCATTTTCTGGATGGCCGCAGTTGATCCATTCATCTGCTGAAGGACATCTTGGTTGCTTCTAAGTTTTGTCATGTATGAATAAGCTACCATAAACATCTGTGTATAGGTTTCTGGTAGATAGAAGTTTTGAACCCATTTATAGTAACAACAAGGGGCACGATTGTTGGATTGTGTTGGAAGAATGTGTTTACTTTCGTAAGACACTGCCAAACTGTCTTCCAAGGGTGGCTGTGCCCTTTTGCGCTCCTACCAGCGATGAATGAGAATTCCTGCTGCTTCACAGCCTCATCAGCATGTGTTAGTATCAACGTCGGGGATTGTTTTTTAATTGACGTTTTCATTGAGATGATTGTATATTCACACGCAGTTCTAAGAAATAATTTAGAGAGATCCTATACACTTTGTCCAGTTTCCCCAATGGTAACATTTCATAAAACTGTAGTATATGATGACAACCTGAATCTTGACATTGATGGGATCCACTGATCTTATTTAGATTGCCTAAATTTTACTTGTATTCTGTGTGTCTGTCCTGCTTTTTAACGCTGTTTCATTATGTGTTTAACACATTTTCTGAAATTCTTGTTACTTAACAAAAATGCATTTGAAGCTGCTGATTTCTCTCAGGGTCGCGCTT
The DNA here is from genome assembly GCF_003369695.1 of Bos indicus x Bos taurus. Taxonomy (NCBI): domain Eukaryota; kingdom Metazoa; phylum Chordata; class Mammalia; order Artiodactyla; family Bovidae; genus Bos; species Bos indicus x Bos taurus. Next base: position 34,037,269 of record NC_040096.1, on the reverse strand, counting down.
TTGCTGTATCCCACAGGTTTTGATGTGCGGTCAAGTTTTGATGTGCTTCCATTGGTTAGTACAAAATCTCGGTTGTGATTGCTTCTTTAACCTGTGGGTTTTTTCAAAGGTATTTTTTAGTTTATGAATATGTGAGTTTTATCTTTTAAAAAATATAATTTTATAACTTATAATTAAGCTCTAACCATTGGTGTCAGAGAACTGGTGTACTGTCAATTCATTATGATGTCCTCTGTGTTGACCTTATATGTTATCAGTTTTTATAAGTTATTCATGTGTGCTTGGGAAGATGTATACTGTCTATTTGATAGACATGGGGTTGTATATCTGTTGGATCAAGCTTTTTAATTGTGTTATTCATGTCTTTCTTATCCTTACTAAGTTGTGTTTGTGTGATCACTTTCAGAAACAGGTGAATTAAAATAATCCAGTGTGAGACTGGCTTTCTTTTGGTTAGTATCTTGAGACCACATGTAAAAGACTTAAAAATCTCTTGTCTTTTTTATTAGGTTAATTTAATCCATGTAGTTAGTGAAAGTGAAAGTCGCTTATGTCCCACTTTTTGGGACCCAGGCCAGAATATTGGAGTGGGTAGCTTTTCCCTTCTCTAGGGGATCTTCCCAACCCAGGGATCAAACCCAGGTCTCCTGCATTGCAGGTGGATTCTTTACCAACTGAGCTATCAGGGAAGCCATGTAGTTAGTTATTAGGACTGGTGATGCATATTTACCGATTTCTGCCTTCTAACTTTGAATTTCCAGTTTAACTATACTTTTACTTTGCTTCTTGTTTTTTCCGTCTTTTGTTCATTTGATTGAATTGTCTTTAATCAAATCTTTTTCTCTTTCATTGGCTTAGAAATTATGCATTTTTTTTTTTTTTTAATGTCAGCATTACTTCTTGCATGACATTCTTTCCCTTTGGCTGTCTTCTTCCCTTATGGCTCAGCTGGTAAAGAATCCGCCTGCAGTGCAGGAGACATGGGTTCAATCCCTGGGTTGAGAAGATCCCCTGGAGAAGGGAAAGGCTACCCACTCCAGTATTCTGTCCTGGAGAATTCCATGGGCTGTATAGTCAGTCCATGGGGTGGCAAAGAGTCGGAAACGACTGAGCAACTTTTACTTTTGTCCTTTCCTTGTTTAGTAACTCTATATACAGTAAACTCAGTCTTGGTACTGAAAAAAATTCTTTTAGATATATATCTTTCTTTATCTTGCCCCTAATCTTGTACCATTGTTCATAAATGTAGATTCTAGAGTGACCGTTATTTGCCTTAACACTTTGAGGATATGGTCCCATTTATCTCCTAATAACTATTTTTGCTATTGAGAAGTCTATTGTCAGTTTAATTGTCACCTTTGTGAATCTTTTTTCCCTCTTTTTTAGCTTAAAAAATTTTTCTGACTCTGCTGTTTTGCACTTGTATTATACTAGTGTTCTGGGTTTGAACATATTTTTATTTACCCCACCTGGGCCTTAATCTGCTCCTTCAACTTGGTGTTTCCTTCCCACCTTGGCTCCTATTTTTCCTTGACCACTATTCTACTAGAAGTATTTGAACCTTCTCTTTAGCCTTCCTAGTAGCTTTTCTTTATAACTGAGTCTCTTTATGTCTTTTTCCTGCATTCTAGAATATTTTCACATTCTGTTTTCCAGGGTCTGATTCTCTCTTCAGCTCTGTCTATACTACTTAACCAAAAAAGTAGTTATCTTAATATTGTGTTTTAGTTTCTATTCTCTTTTTTGGTTTAAAAAAACTGCCTCTTCTTACCATATGGTTTCTATTTCTTCCTTTAGCTCTTTGAACTTCTTTAACTTTTAAAAAAACTTTTTATTATGGGCTTGTTAAAACCTTTTTATTATGAGAATGTCATAGATACAAAAGAAGGAAATGGTAATGAACCACGTGTGTCCTTTGCCCAGCTTTCACCATTACCAGCATTCTGTCATCTTTCAGCATGCTTGTTTTAAAGATGCTTTTAGATTATTATTATTATCTCTAATTCTTGAAGTGCAAGTTCCCCTTATGTCACGCTCCCCTCTGATGGTTTATTTCCTCTTGCAGTGGTTTGTTTTTGTTTTTCAACGTAAGCCTATTTTGAGTTGGGATTAGTTTCCATGGGATTCCCATGTGTTTTGGATTATGGAAACATTCTGAAGGGGAGTTTTGTTTTCTCCTCTGCTGGGGCCCTACAAATTTAGCTGGTTGCCATTGGTTTGGGGTGTGTGCATTTGGAGTCTGCATCTGTACCTCTACGTCTGTACGGTCCGTGGGATCACAGAGAGTCAGAGCTGACTGAGTAGCTTACACTCACTCTGTACCTGGTGAGAGCCTGAGTTTCCATTTTCTTATGAGCCCTCTTTTTCCATGCGGCCCCTCGCAGATGGCAAGGTTCCTTGCTTCTTCTGCAGGTTGGTGGGCAGTTTTTTAGGCTCCAGTTCATGGCGGGGGTGGGGCAATGGTATAGAAGTATAGTCCTTCCTGGCCTCTAGCTTTATGAATTTATCTCAGCTCTGGTTCCTGGCATGCAGGGGGCCTGTAGCCTGGACTCTTCTTTCTTAGGGGTGATTAAATCCCCAGTCCTCAGCCCTCTGCTTTTAAGAACTATATCTGGGTGCTTTCTCCCTTGAGTCCTTCAGCTTTGGCGCCTGCTCACTAGTCTCTGATTCCTCCCTTTTTGTTCATGACACAGTAGACTCCGCTTTCCTTCTTGGTTTCAAGCTTAGCTGTGTGTGTAAGGGGTGTGGAGTATTAAATTTTATCTAACATTTCTAGTGGGGTTTTCTTTGGAGACAAGAAGGTGGTAGAGTTGCTCTACATCAGACTCTTCTCACTCACGATTTTGTTTGCTGCTTTGGTTTTTCATTGGTTTTTGATCGCGTCAGCATTTGTGCCTCTCCTGTGCTGGGAGTTTGCCTTATTTCAGTGAGTTGTGTGAAGTAGGCCCTGGTGGTCGCCCCGTTTATGTGTTTGTTTTATTTTACAGGTGAGGAGAGAAGGGGGCAGAGTTGGGAAGCTGGGCTGTGAACACAGGTGGTCCAACTTCTGCCTCCATGCCTCTCCTCTCAATATTCTAGAGAGAGCAGGGCAAACATAATCTTTTCTAAGTTGTTTCATTAGCTAAAAGCAACTATTTTTTTCTGATTTTCCAAGTAATTCAGACACATTTTAGAAAATATGAAAATTTGTAAGGAAGGGACTTCCCTGGTAGTCCAGTGGCTAAAACTCCACACTCCCAACGCAGAGGGTTCTGGTTCAGTCCCAGGCTGGGAAACCAGATCCCACATGCCGCAGCTAAGACCCAGCACAGCCCAATAAATAAATATTTTTAAAAAACTTTGTATGGCAGAGGCCATCACAATATTGTAATTAATCCTCCAATTAAATAAGTAAATTTTTAAAAGTTTGTAAAGAAGAAAATATAATCAACCACATAACTTCAGTATAAATGTAAACTTTTTTTGTATTTTCTTTGTGTGCTTTTTTTAAAATGCCTATTATAGGCACTTTTTTGTTGTTGTTTTATTTTTGTGTTCAGCTTTTACTACCTAATAGCCCATGAGCAATATTTATAATTAAAATTTATTTTAAAGTGTTGTTTTAAAATAGTTTTATTTTATAAAAGATATCACAAGTTATATTGACTCAAATAATTTTTAAGATACAGAAACACATAAAGTAAAAGTCAGCCTAACCTTCCACAGGTCATTGTTTGGTCTATACCTTTTCAGAGTATTTTCTCGTCACAAATACATTTACTTGTTTTTAGTAGATATAGAAGTTTTACAACTTAGTTTTTTACTCAGTATTATGACTATCTTTTCACACATGTTTATAAAGATCCATTTATTAGTGTTTTTATAATCATATCTCAGAATTGTTGAAGTAATGTTGAATAGATGCTCAGGAAAAATTGAAACAATATAGAAAAATACAGTAAAAATGCAGAGTAAAAATGTATAGTTTTTAAAAATAGAGTGTCTGGTTGCCTACCTTGCTCTCTCCCAGCCGATCCTCCAATCCCACAGGAGGCCGCAGTTAGGAATGAATCAGCCTCTATGACTGTTCCCGTGTATTTACCTATTTAGTGTGTGACCACAGAATGTGTGAGAACATATGTGTTTAGTATAAAAGCAGACTGCGTTTGTAGGTGCTGTTTGACCCTTTGCCCTTCTGTCTGTATTGCTGTGGTAGGCTAGATGAAATATTCTAGAAGTTACAGTCTGCTTAATCTGCAGGTGTATGTATATGACTGTCTTTTCATATGTTTATTTGCCTTTTGTATTTGTTCTGTGACTTACCCTGCCTTTGCTCATTTTTCTTTTTTTTAACTGTGAAAAGCACAGGATTTACTCTAACACGTTTTTAAGTATATAGTTCATATTATTAGCTCTACGCACAGTGTTGTACAGCAGATCTTCAGAACTTTTCTATTTTGGATGGCAAAGTTACACCCATTAAGCTTCCCATTTCTTACCCTCCCACCCCCGCCCCAGGCCCTGGTAACCACCATTCTACTTTTTTCCTTTCTTTTCCTGAAATCTGTTTATTTGTTTGGCTGCGCCATGTCATAGTTGCAGCACGAGGGATCTTTAGTTGCGGCGTGTGAACTTTAGTTGTGGTATCTAGTTCCCTGACCAGGAATCAAACCTGGGCTCCCTGCATTGGGAGCACAGTCCTAACCACTGGCCCACCAAGGCGTTCCCCACCATTCTACTTTCTTCTTCACTGAGTTTACTTTAGATACTTCATACAAATGGAATCACACAGTACTTGTCCTTCTGTGAGTGGTTTATTTCACTTTATTTAGGCTTATTTACATTTTGGTTGAAATGATTTTTTTGTGTATGGTGTAAAATAAGAATCTATTTCTTGAATGTGGATATCCAGTTTTCCCAACACCATTTGTTGAAGGGACTGTCCTTTCCCCATTGTGTATTCTTGGCATCCTGTCAAAAATCAGTTGATCATATGTACATGGGTTTATTTCTGGGCTCTATATTCTCTTCTCTTGGTCTATATGTTTGTCTTTATGCTAGTATCATACTATTTTATTATTGTAGCTTTGTAATATGTTCTGTAATCAGGATGTCTGAGGCCTCAGCTTTGTTCGTCTTTCTCAGAATTGTTTTAGCTATTGGGGTCCTTTGTGGTTCCAAAGAATTTTAGAATTGTTTTTTCTTTTTCTGTTAATATATGCCCTTGGGATTTGGGTCAGGGTTGCATTAAATCTGTAGATCACTTTTGGGTAGCATGGAGATTCTACAATATTAAGTTCTTCCAGTTCATGAACACAGGATGTATTTCCATTTATCTGTATCTCCTTTGTTTTCATTCAGTAATGTTTTGTAGTTTTCAGTATACAAATCTTTAATCTCTTTAGTAAGATTCATTTTAGGTATTTTGTTCTGTTTGATGATTTGCAAAGAAATGAGATTGCTTTTCTTAATTTCTTTCTCAGGTTGTTTGTTGTTAATGTACAGAAACAGAACTGATTTTTGTATGTTGATTGGGTATCCTATAGAATTCATTTATTAGATCTAACAGTTTATGAGTGTGCTGTATGTGTGGCATCTTTAAAGGTTTCTATTGATTCATATAAGTGCGTGTCATCTGCCAGCAGAGGTAAGGTTATTTTTTTCCCTTCCAGTTTGGATGCCTGTTTACTTCTTTTTCTTGCCTAATTGTTCTAGTTAGGGCTTCCAGGACTATGATGAATAGAAGTGGTAAGAGTATGCATCATTGCCTTGTTCCTGATCTTAGAGGAAGAGCTTTTAGTTTTTCATCATTGAGTAGGATGTTAGCTAGAGACTTTTCATATATGGCCTTTAAAATGTTGAAACCATTCATTCTTTTCCTAGTTTGTTGAGTATTTTTATCATGGAACAGTGTTAAATTTTGTCAGTTTCTTTTTCTGCATCTCTTGAGATAATCTTGTGACGTTAATCCTTTGTTCAGTTAATGTGGTATGGCACATTGATTGATTTTTGAATGTTGAATCATCCTTGCATTCCAGGGATCAATCCTACTTGGTCATGCTGTATGATCCTTTTAATGTGCTCTCAAATGTGGTTTGCTATTAAGGATTTTACATTTATATTCATCGGATAGTTTTCTTGTAGTGGCTTTTTCTGGCTTTGGTATCAGGGTAGTACTGGCCTCATAAAATGAGTTTAGAAGTATTCCCTCCTCTTCAGTTTTTGGACAGAGTTTGGGAAGGATTGATGTTTTAATTCTCTAAATGTTTGGTAGAATTTACTTGTGAGGCTGTCCCTTCCAGGGCTTTTCTTTGTTGTGAGGTTTTTGATTACGATTCAGTCTCCTTACTAATTATAGGTCTCTTCAGATTTTCTCTTTCTTCATGATTTAGTCTGGGTGGGTGTAAGTTTCTGGGAACGTATCCATTTCTTCCAGATTATCCAGTTTGCTTGCATATAATCATTCAGGGTAGGCTCTTATAATCCTTTTTATTTCTGTGGCATTGTTGTGATGTCTGCTGTTTCATTTCTGAATATGTCTTCTCTTTTTTTCTTAATTTAACTGAAAAGGTTTGTCAATTTTGTTTATCTCTAAAAAAACCTGTTAGTTTCGTTGATGTTTTTCTGTTCTCTGTTTTGTTTATTTCTGCCCTAATCTTTATTATTTCCTTCCTTCTGCTAACTTTGGGCTTAGTTTGTTCCTTTTCTGGCTCCTTGAAGTATAGTTAGGTTATTTGACATCTCTCTTACTTTTTAATGTAGATGTTTGTTACAACTGTAAGCTTCTCTCCTAGTGCTGCTTTTGCTGCATTCCACGAGTTTTGGTGTGCTGTATTATGTTGCCTTTACTTGTTTTTTTCTATTCTGTTATCTTTTCTTACTGATCTGTAGTAGCTCTTGTGCACATAGATCCTGGTCTTTGTGTTTCAAGTGTTTTTCTCAGTTGTTGGCTTTTCAGCTTAATTATAGTTCTTTCACCTGGTACTTTAAATTTTTGATGTTGCTAAACCTAATTGACTTTTCCCTTTATGATTTCTGTTATACGTAAAAAGGCCCTCCCATCTCCCAAGATTATAAAATATATATATGTTGTTATTTTATGGTTGTATTTTTATATGTGTATCTTAACTCCATCTAGAATTAGTGGGAAGGATGTGAAGTAGGGATTGAACTCTTTTAAAAAGCTGTGTTAAATGGCTGCACAGTGTTCTGTCACATGGAGAGGGCTTTCACGTGTTCCCTGTTCCCTTACTGTCACACTGTTAGGCTTCTGCCATTTTTTCTTATTATAAATAAAGATGTACTGTATTTCTAGTTGCTGCTTTTGGGTAGATTCATAGAACAGAACTACACGGTCAGGAGGAGACTAAGCAGGCAAGGCAGTTACCAGCAGGTACTTGAAGGTGCACAGCCGCGTTAGTTTCTCAGCCGCACTCTTGGATCACTCGGCAGCCTTCTTCAAGTCACTTCCTCGTGTCTTCCTTGTGCCTCGGTTTTCTCATGTGAAAAATAAGGGTTGTAATAGTACCTTCCTCAGAGCATGGTGCTGAGGTTTAAATGTTTAATGCACATAAAACACTGGAATAGGGCTGGGTTAGCAGTTATTATTACTTGTTATTGCTGCTGCTGTTTTTATTGACATAGGCATTTTAAGGCAAGTGACTTTCAGAAAAGGTGCTGGTGTTTTAATATTTTCCCCTGGGAATCTAGGTGATCCCATTGGCCCAATCCCTTCTTATCACTGAGTGTTACCATTTTTTAAAGCTTTTCTAATTGAATGTATGAACAAACTTCTTTTTGGCTGGCCTGGGAAGGGGAGGAGGGTGGGACTACAGTCTCTTCTGTTATCTTCCTGAACTTTAAATTGTTTTCTCTAAGAAATGGCTTATATTGCCTTTTAGTTCCCTTTTATGGAGTTGTCCTTTAAAACTGGAAGTTCACCTGCTTTTCAGTGTGTGATTCCCCGCCCCCCCAAATTCATCACTTAGCCCATAGCGACTCTCCGAACGTCATTCCTTTGGCTTCTTTTTCAGGTACTGATGTTCATTTGAGCCCCTTCTGTCTGCCAGGCCCTGTGCCAGGGGCACAGGCGCCTCAGAGGAGTAAGTTCCCGTCTCTGTATGAGAGAGATTCAGCCTGGGAGAGGTGGCAGGCAGCACAGGGGTGGCTGGCATCAGAGTCGCAATGTGTGTGCCACAGTGCCATCCACCTGTGGAGCGGGGGTGGGAGTGGGGTGGGCAAAGCCCTAGGAGAAGCTCTCAGATTGTCAGTGGGATTGATTTCTAAACATGATGCAACTCTTCTGCCTGAGGAAACTTGCTCTGTAGAATCCCAAACTTGAAGGAAAAGTTTTTTTTTTGTTTTTTTTTTTACTTTATGAAATAATTCATCATAGCAGTTTAAAAAAAAATTGTTCTTTCTATACATTTAAAATATGTAGTTTGAAAAAAAATTGTGAAACCTTTCTGAAGCACTGACTTAGGGCAGGTTTCTTGACCTCTTCAGGTCTCAGGGCAGGTGTTCTCCCGCTCGGCTCTCCCGCTCTGGCTTCCTGAGCTCTGCCGTGTGAAGGGATGTCAGCAACCATTATGGACAGTCAGGTGGTTGGTAGCTAACGGCGTGAATAATCTGTGCTGCTGACTCAAATACTGCAGAGAAAAGGAGCTGGAACTTTCCTGTGGGGTGCTTAGACTTAGCCTTGTCGGGGCCACTTCACTCTTCGGTATAGATGTGTTTTCATCCCCAACAGTGTGTTGGAGTTTTCTTCCTCCTTTTTGTAGGAACACCCCATTTCTGGGCAGTCTTCTTGATTATGGCATGAAAGTGTGATTATATGCCTAGATGGAAAGGCAGGACTGCCACCCTCTCTCCCTTCCTCCACCCTTCCCCCTTTCTGCTGCTTAATCAGAAAAGGGTCCCTTGGCTCTTTTTCCAAGCCACCGAGTTTGAATTGACCTTTGTTGCCAGTAAGAACGTGGGGAAGCACTTTCTGGTTCCTGCTAAAGTTACCTGACAGCGGAAGGTGTGCATCTGATAATGATAACTCCAGTGCTTCCAAGGCCTGAGCCGTTGAGCTAAGAGCAGTGATCCTGATCTTATCAGTAGGGTTCTGGAGTCCAACAGTGTCGCTTCTAACAGTATCTGTTTTACTTCCTGGGGCTCCCCTCTCCTTTCAGGATTCTCCTGTAATCCAGCCCATTACCCCTTTGTGCATGTCTCATTACCTCTTGGGATCAGTTAAAACTGGTGGGAGACCAGAGGTGTTTTTTCTTTTCTTCTTGAGATCTGGGAACTGGACATTTAACATTACAGCATTATCCACTTGTCCAGTAGTAGACAGTCACAAGTGTTAGGGGTAATACCTACAGAGACACAGGCATAGCAAAGAAAAGGTAGTTCATGTGTTGCTTATTTTAAAAAAAGAACAGTACTAACAACAGCAGTATTCAGCTGGAATACTTTTGTTACACTTTATATTTCAAAGTTACCAGCTGATATCCTTGAGCTTGGGATCAGCCCTTTGAAGTCTACCCATGGAGCTGACTATGAGGTTCAAGGCCCAGGAATTTGCCCAGATCTGAAAGGTGGGTGGGATTCATTATCTATCAGATTATAGAGTAGACAGAAAGGAAACACATTACTGTTGTGTTGCTTTCAGAGAACACTCAAGAATCTCTGTAAAGCTGTAGTGTGTGTGATGGTGTTCTAAGGACAGGACAGCTTCTTAGAGGTTTCAGAATATGGGGAGCTCAAGTGAAGAGCTAGTAACTTAGCCTCTGTGCTTTAAACCTGAAGGAAAGGGTTAACTCTTGCCTTGGGGAAGAGTGAGGAATGGGGACTAAAATTGCTTTGGACATCTGAGCTGTGCTTTAATAAGATATTCCAGGTGGTCAAGGAGTAATCCTAAAATAGCCTAGATACTTAATTGCTTTTAAAGTCAGGCGCTTCTGTCTCTGGGGAGGCACAGCTCTAAGGAATGCAGTGCTGGCTCCTAAGGTCTTAGAGGCGTGGTCTGGTTGGTTTTTTTTTTTTCTTCTTCTTCTTCCAGATCCCCAGTGAAAAAGCCCAAGGTACCTTTCTTGGGTCAGGAGACGCTGGTTAAATGTCTCTTCTCACTGGAAGTTTGGCAATAAGCCTTTGGCTCCTGCTGCTGCCAGCTGCTATAGCCTGGCTTCATCCAGGGCTGTGGGATTGTTCTCGTCACCTGTAACACACCCCCAGAGACAGTGGGCTGTTTTCATTAGTGCTCCAAGGCGTCCTGCTTGATCCCCTGCCCAGCATCGCTCCTTTTTCATTGGAACTGACTTTTCTCACGTTAAGATTCAGATTCATTCTTCTTGTCCTGTTTCATCCCCTCCGTCCAGATCTAGTTGATTCTCTGACTTGGCTGCTCTTAGGACAGTCATTTCTCCCCGGTTCTACTGCTCTGCCCACCCTCAACCCAGATTCTCAGTGTGGCCAGCCCCAGTGCTGGATTTTCCTCTCAAATCTTCACTGCTGTTTACAAAAGTAATGTATTGACCTTGTGAATCATTACCGAGAAACATTAAAAATACATTTTATTAAGTGAAGAGTCATATTGCTATCTTACCTGAAACACTAAATATTGTGATTGTATCAGTTCATTAGTCTATAATTTTAGTGCAGTCTGAATTTTCTTTGTTGTGGGTATGGGTGGGGAGGAGAAGCAAGTGTTGGGTCATGACAGATGATTCAGATGTTAATCTAGAGAAAATAAACAGTTTTTAAAATCATCTCTCTCTCTCACCATTAGATTCTAACATCCAATAAGTCAGAGGTTCTTATCTATCTTGTTCTCTTCCCCTTAGAAACTTTCACAGTATCTCGTATATCCTGGTGATCCAATGTTTGTATGTGAATGAATAAAATGAAAAAATTGAAAAAAAGTGAAAATCTCCCATAATTCCAGTCTAATTAGGTGCCTACAGACATTTGTATGTGTATATCATGCATTTTCCAACAAAAATGGATCATTAAAATCAGCTAAAGCACTGATTTAATCATCTGTTTTTCTGTTCAGAAAACATCCACGGCCTCCCCGCTCTTCACGTTTCAGAGCTTAAATTTCCTCCTGGTATTCAAGGCATCTCACAGCCTCTTTCCACCTTAACTATTCAGACTTGCATCCTCCCTGCCAAAACATGCCTGTTTATCCCCCACTCCACGCTCACTGAGGCTGTAAACCTCTCGGCCGTTCTTCCGGGCCAGCTTCATCCTCACCTCTGAGCACCTCCTTCCTCCCAGCTCCCTGGCACTTTGTGTTTTGGCCCTTTGGCTTGCTCTGCCTATTAAATGCTGTGTGTGTTCAGCTTGTTCTTCCAGCTTTGTGGTAGAACTCCAGTGTGGGAACCACTTTGGGGGAAGTAGTGATTCTCCTCAGCAGCCTGCACACTTCTCTTAAATGAGGCAGGTGCTCAGGAAAGCAGCGCTGAGTGAATGTCCTGGGCTCTTTGCTTCTCCTAGGGGCCCCATCTCACGTTGGATTCCACACCATGACACAGCAGACAGACAGTCCTCTGGGGACAGGAAGCAGCCCACCTCCTGAGAAGGCCCACTCCATTCCTGGGCCGTTCTGATTGTTGGAAAAGTCTTTCTTGTAATCAGCCTGAAATCTTCTCTCGGTTAACTTCTGGTTAACTTCTGCTCGGTGACTCTAGTTCTGTCCTCTGGGGCTTTAGAGGGAAAAGGAAAAAAAAAAAGACAAGCCCACTTCCTCTTCCACAAGGCAGCCTTTTCGATTTTCAAGGATGATGAATACATTGCCCCTTCCAGGGTTGAAGTGTTGAGGAGGCAGTATTTAAATTTTGAGTGGCAGTTAGGTTAGACTCTGATCGGTTATTTTTTTCGGCCTTCTATGAGCAGGTTGGGAGCGCTAGGTGCCATATTCTTTCAGCCCCCTCAGAGCACTCACCGGCTTGTCTCTCTCCCCTTCTCTCTGTCCTGAGGGGAAGGTGGGCAGCTCCTCTTAGCCAGGACGTTCTGTTTGGAAGGTAGTGGTAAAAGGTGAGCTGTTGTTACTCTGGTGCCCTCGGTAGTCCCAGATAAGTCCCCTGGGCAAGGCCTGTGGGAGGGCTGGTTTTCTGTTTGGCTGCACCTGCCAGGTGAAACCAGTGAGAAGAATCAAGGAGTAAAAGAATCTCCCGTTGACAGAGCCGCCCAAGGCCAAGCAAGACCTGGCATTTGTAGGCGTTCTGCGTACAGAGAACATTATTCTTCATTTCTTCCCTCCATCCCTTCCTGAGGTCCCACCCAGAACACTTTCGACTGTTCTTTGCACCCACGAGGCAGTGTGGTGGTGTACCAGAGAGACAGGCAGACCTGGGCTTCGATGCTGATGCTGCCACTGAGAAGCTCTGAGACTGCGGGCAAGGTGACTTACTTGCTCTGTGAGCCGTTATTTTCCCATCTGCAAATAACCCCCTCTCCATTGTGGAATTAGGGAGAAATTGCTTGGTTAGCTCTGGGTCCGGCCCTGGTTACACAGAAGATGTGCAGACACTAGCTTCCTGCTCTGCTTTCTTCTTTCTACAGCTTTCTTTCACAACCAATTTTGAGAGATTTATAGGCAAAACACTCTGTGGCCTCCCTGGGGGAAATGAACTGAATGTGGGTATGGTAGGGAAAGCTAGCCTTAGGTGGGTATTTGGGAACAAACTGTCAGTTTCCTGTGAGTTCCTGGTGAGATCAAAGCCGGTAAAGTGAGCCCTCAAGTAGGGGAGGCTGAGAAGGTCGTAAATGGCAGCGAGCGGCCACTCTGGCTACTGTTGCTTCCGCACGTCTCTGGGCTGTTGAATCCTGGCTGCCTGCTGCCCACAGGGAACAAAGCCTCTTCCCTGGCTGCTCGACTGCATGTGGCGACCTTCAACTGAAATGGTTTACTTGGGGACCCCTCTTGATCTTTACTGAGCTGACTCTTCGGGGGTGTATTTTCTCCACATGCGCTTCTACCATTCCCTGTGTTCCTCTTCCACTAGCTGCTGTCAGCCACATGCTACATTCAAGAAATTCAGTCATTTCCGAGCTGAAAACTTCCCAGCAGCCACACGCACACCTCCTGTACCTAAACTTTAAGTGCACAAACGAGCTGTGTTTGCAGCCGTTGAACAGAGTTAAGAACCAAGAAAATAACTTCTGAAGCCTGTAATCCTCCTAATGAAAGGAGGGAGGGAAGACAGGGGCTGTGGGGTTGGAGGTTCCATGGAGGAGCCCCTTCCTGTGTCTCAGCAGATGAGTTGGGGCTTTTTACGTGCTGGGAGCCAGGGATACCCTGACAGGATGCTTACAAACTGGGCACAGGCAGGGGCACCATAACCAGAACACGAGGCGACACCGCCCAGAGAATGACACTGTGGGCAGAGGCTTCCCAGAGCAAACAGCCAGACCGTGAAGGACAGGCAGGGTGTAGGAATTACCCTCACCTCAGCCAGAAAATCCTGTGAATCAAGATGGAAGTTTAACTGTCTCAAGACAGAGCAATGCAGAGAGAGTGGACGTGTCCCTATCAGCCCCAACTGAATATTTTCAATTATATAATGGTCCAGTTTTGCCTTGGACAAAAGAAAACACCTCCACACCCAGGCAGCTCTTTTCGTGTGTTTCCTTTAAACACTAATGGACATTCTATCTGAGGAATGGGTCAAACAGGGGGATTGCTCGTAAGAATGTAGTATCCTGTTTCCGCCCGGTTCTGACAAGCCTCCTTGTCCTCTCTGGTCACCATCCTAGTGCATTTCAGGGTAAAATCACAGCTCAAAGCTGAGTGGTTCTTGGTGGGCCACGACTAGTCCACACTCTGACCGTCCCGGTGCTTGGACTGTCCTGTGACTCGGGCAGAGCTGGGGAAAACCGGCAGTCAGGACACCTCTGTCCTGCAAGGCCTTCTCCTCTGTTCCCAGAGCCGAGCCCTCACACTCAGGTGTTTATTTTCACACGTAGTCACACCACCGGTGGCACCAGCGCTGGCATGCTTGTTTTCACACTCCCTTCCTGCTGCGGAAAGCCCTGTCTGAGATTCTGGGCTGTGGATTCCTTCCTCCCTACCCGGCTGAGTGTTAAATAGCTTCTGACTGAGCATTCAGAGCGCCTCGAGGTTACTGTGATTAGCAAAAAAAGAAACTGTTTTTCCCTCTCTCTCGGTGACTGATAGAGAAAGAATCCTCCTGTGAGCAAAATCAGCTTCAGATCTCTAGCTAGAGAGTTGGGAATTGAGCTGCCACGGTAAACAGCTGACATAACAGAAGCAGCAATGATCCCCCATTAAATGTCTTTCAGCTGATAGGGGCTCCCGGGATAATTGACTTTCCAGCAGGAATTACTGGCTCAAACGAAATCACTGGGCATTAGGGCGACCTGCTGCAGCCTTTGAAAGGGGACCGTAACTCTGTCTGGTTTTGCTGACCTGACAGGCATAATTCATCTTGATTATTCATTGTGCTAGTTGCCACCAGATGACACCAGGTTTCTGTTGACTGTAATTACAGCGTGGGTTTTAGCTTTTTTTTTTTTGAAACAGTGTTCCACTTGGTTGTTGGCCTCTCTGAGCTGAAGGTGCTGTAGGAAGGTTTCTACAGCGTCTGCCTGGGGAGATGATGTGAGCACAGCCAGATAGCATTTCCTGAACACTTCCTTACACACGTCTTTCAGTAGATAAGCAGGGAAACAATTTGATGGAGCCTGTTTCATGTCAGCTGACAGGGCGTCACTTCTTCTTGGTTATCCTTAACCTGGTGTGTGGTAAATTGCTGCTCTCACAAAGTGGGCCTACAGCTCAGCCCACTCCCCAGCCCGAGACGTCCCTCCCCAGCCACTTACACACCCCAGCCAGCTGGCTGGCACACGTGTGCTTGTGTGTGTGGGCACTTTTGGCCCTGGCGGCGGGGGGAGAGAGTGATGGTCTCAGTGTGTCCAGTGCCATCCCTGGGTCCTTCATTGACAGGTGGGATGAGGTGAACAGGCAGCTTCTGCTCTGACATTTCATCCTCTCCACTAGCAGAGGGCCTTTCGGACTCTCCTGTGTGGTATACGTGTCTGTATATTTTTTTGAAGAGGTGCCTTAATTGGTTCAAATAATCAGTTAATGCCTTTTAACAATGATTATAGTTGATCAGATATTCACTGGAGCCTTAAAATTGTCAGGCAGTGTTGTGTGCTACAGGTACAAAGATGAAGACACTTTGCTTTCAAGGAGCTTACAGTATGTGGGGATGACAAATAATTCCAAAATAACGTCAGATTCTAAGCTCAAGATGAACAGAGAGTGCTTCCAGAGAACTTGTGCATCTGGGTGTGAAGGGAAGGCCCCCGCTAGAAGATGATGCCTGATTTGAGAAAGAAGAGTTACTCAACTGAATAAAAGCAGGAAGCAGATTTCAGGAACATAAACAAAAGCATATATGCCATTTCCTCCCAATCAGTTGAACGGTGTTGGTTTGACCTAATCAATTAAATTAGGATTAGGTTTTCATTACTTCTCTAATGAAAATGAACTTCACCCTAATGGAACAGTCTCTCTGTATCTTGGGAGTAATCTCAGGCCCCCGGGGCCCTCATATCACTAGGCAGTTCTAATCACTAGAGTTAGGGCTTCTGATGGTGAGGCTTGGCTGAGAGACCACGAGATCTTCATCTTTTCCCTTTGACCCTTTATCTTCTGCTGAAGTGTTGTGCGCGAGGCCAGGCTAGGTATCTTCACAACATACAGTATAATTTACAGGCACACCATAAAACATACAAACACATGCCACACTGAACCCGCAGAAGAACAGTTCACCTCAGAACGATGGCTTCTGGAACATCAACTAGGGGTGAGCCAGTTCTCAAAGCTAGGCCTTTGTGTCCGCTCTTCCAGGGTTATCCAGTGTAAGTAACACCTGCTCCCCTCCGGCAAATGAAGACGATTCTTGCACCTGACTCCCTCTGGTTTTGGAACCATAATTGAAAGCACAAAACCGAGATGTCCCTTTTAGCGGGGCAGAGGCGGTTACTCAAGCGGTCGGTCTTTCAGTGTGAGCCAGGAGAGCACAGTTGCTCAGGGTCCCCCTCTGCACCCTAAAAGACTGTCTTGCCCCCTCACTCCCTGCCTACTGCCTTCTGACCTCTTGCTTCGTTCCCCTTTAGAATGGTGGTTTGGCCTGGAGTGATGATGCAGATGGAGGCCGGGGAAGAGAGATCTCTCGTGATTTTGCCAAGGTCTGTAATGTTTCCTTCGTGATAACAGAGGGGGCCGTTCTGCAGTGGGTTATTGTATCTGCTCCCCAAGGAATGAGGATAGAAGTGGCCTGTGAGTCACATCTGTAGTCATTCAGATGGTTGTGTATCGCTGTTGTAAGACTTCCTACATAAGATGGAATTTATTTTCACTATGGCGTGTTTTTGTTTTTTTCTTTTTTCTGGTGGGTTCGGGATTGCAGCTGTATGAACTGGACAGTGACCCGGAGAGGAAAGAGTTCCTGGATGACCTCTTCGTCTTTATGCAGAAGAGGGGTGAGTGTGCACCCTACTCATCATTTCAGTTCACTGAATATTTATTGAGTGTCCACTGTGTGCAGGTCACTCTTAGCCATCCTCCCTGTGGAGGGCCAGCATCTTAGCCCAGGAGGACAAGAGCCATTTATTGCCAGTTGGTCCCATACTTAGCTGGATAATTGACAGTCAGGTTGAAGAGGGCAGAGAGGGCCTGGGTAGAAAATGAATGGAATGATCATCCAAATTCGGTCCTGCTTTATTCTTGTCACTGTTCTGATTAACTGGTCTCTGGAGTCATTTCAAATTCAAATACACTTTTTTTCTTAGCCTTATAGTAAGTAGTCTTGGATATCACTTAAAACTTGTATATGGGGCTTCCTGGTGGTGCATCTGGCTTAATAGAGACTTAGAATGGCCAATGAAGAAATGGAGGCCCTCCAGGATGTGTTGGGAGGATTCTGAAATGATCCACAAGAAGGAAAAGCTAACTCTTTTTTCCTTATCCATGGGCTCTTTGATTTTTGCATCCACTGGTTTGGTTGGGGTGCTCCTGCAGTTTAAGTATAGGGCACATGGACATCCGCTTTACGGTCCCTTACTGCGTCTGGTCTTTCTCTCCTTCTCATTCTCCTGCACCCACCCGCCCCCAACCATCTCCACTTGGGACCATGGCATGTCTCAGTCTTGAGCCCACAGTGACTCAACTTCCTGGCTTTGTATTCTGTCACAGCAATGGGTTCACCAGCTGGCAGCCCTCAGGAAGCATGGTCAGAACCCCAGCGTCTCTAGGAGATAATTCTCGGCAGCCTGGGTAGCGGCATCTTCTTCATCCTCAGGACAGAGCCTTAGGGGAGCTGCTCCTGCCAGCATGTTCCCTGGGACCCTGCCTGATCGTGTAGCCCTTGGTTTCTGTGTCAGCTCCTTTATTGAGACCTGGGAATGAAGTCCTCCTCTTTATCATAGGTGGGGCTGTAATGACGGCCTCCAGCGATGAAAGATCCTGAGTTAACTCCTCTTTTTCCCTCTCTCCCTCTCCCTCTCCCCACCAACCTCATCCCTGTTTCTCTCCCCCTCCTTCCAAAGCCTCATTGCCTTCTTAGTAGTGTGCCTATTACTGCTGGTTTCCTTACAAAGGCAATCGAAAGTTTTGAGTCTGGGTTTCCCCTCATCACCAAGCCTATCAAAGCAGTCTAAGCAGCTCTAATTAGTTTACTCCTCCAACTGTTATCTGGAGCTGCATGTGTCAGTAAAAAAACAAGAATATAATCCCGAAAGATAATGTGACTGGCAGCAATGAAACTCCCTGGTTGCCCTGAGAGAGAGAAATCCACTTAATACTTTGGTCTCCCCTTCCAATTACCTTTTAATTATTTACAAGCTCCACAAGCCCAGCTGGTGCAAACCCAGGACCTGATCTCGTCTCAGAGGGGCTGCTATAGCAATATAGATTTTAATCAGCAGTGTGGCTCCACTGCTTTAGATTCTGCTTTATTGTTTTTCTCCCTTCCCAGAAGGATTTTTAAAGGAAAATGGAAGTTATATCAGCCTAGCCAAGAGTGAAGATCCGTAATTGTGTGTTTACTGCTCTGTGTCCCCAGTAGATGAGGCTCTCCTTGAGGACAGCCGCTTTGTCATTTCTCCACGTCCCCAGTGCCAGCACAGGGCCCGACCTGGGGGCAGCGACGAGGAGGAGCCCCGCTCAGGACACATTTCCTGTCGGAACAGTTCTGTTGGTTTTCCTAACTCAGCTGCCCTGGTCGGGGGGGTGGGGCGTGGGGAGCCTCTCCTCCCCCACCCCACCCCCAATTAGCTGCCTGTGATTGGAGGTCAGCAGTACGGAGGGATGTATGCTGAGTGTCCTGCTATTGCATAGCACTGGGGCTGCCAGACTGCGTCTAGTCTATTCCAGAGTGAACCCAAAGCAGAAGTGACTCTCTTTGATCCTATTTACAGTTATTCAGGCCCTGAGTAAATCTTTTTTCTTTCTTCAGCACTTAGGTTCAGTATTTCACTATTTGCTGGTGTCAACAATAGAAGGGAAACAGTCGAGTCCGTTTTGGTGCTTGTTAATTACTCTAGTATAAGGTTCCTCAGCCTCAGCATATTGATTTTGGGGACTGGATAGTCCTTTGTGGGGGACTCCTCCCCAGTCTTGATAACCAAAAATGTCTGCAGATATTATAAATGTCCCCGGGGGGACAAAAGTGTCCCCCTGTTTAGAACCACTGCCATAGAAGGGTAGGAAAGAAGTTGAAGATCAAAAATTTGCTCTGCAGAGAAACTCTTCAGGGAAATCAACTTAGCTCCACTCAGCAATATCTGAGGGTGGCAGGGCTTGTGTCTGGCAATGGGAGGAACTTCCCGCCTGTAGCTGAGGGCCAGACAAGTGGGTGCTGGTCCCCATCCAAGGCTGGAGTGTAGGGACCCGAGAGTTGCTGTAGCTCCAGCATGGGAAGAGTGGAGGCAGAAATGCAGTGGTGTATATGTGGTCTAGACAGGGCTGGAAGAACCCTTGTCTGGCCTAGATGAATCAGGTGGCATCAGATTGTGAAGAGCTGTGTTTGGCCAAGAAGGTAGCACTCCAGTCTGTGACATAGCCGAGTTATTGAAGGGAGCACCCGGGAGTGTCGCCAGAGCTCCCTGCTTTCAGGAAGCTCTCTGTGGCAAGCAGTGTGTAGTTGGGCTGAAGAAGGAAGACTGAGGAGGTTAGGTTGTTCCCTTTAAAATCACAGTGATCTCCCCGCTGGAAGACTCATGTCTGATGGCCTAAATTTAGAATGAGTGGTTCAATGGGACTGGGAGCAGTTTGCGCTTCTAACCACATGAAGCTTGCTGTCTTTCCTCTTTGCAGAATGGTGAGACCAAGGGCCCCTAGACATTTGTGACTTATTTGTCATTCCCACATTGGAATCTGGGGCACTCAGGAGCCCACTCTTAGCTGGCTGGGTGCAAGGAAGAGACTCATAGACCTTGGCGGTGGGTCAGCAGCTCATCCTCCAGAGCTAAGATCAAGGATAAGCAGTTGATTTCAGAGGAGCCCCGGAAAGCAGCCAGAGTCTGAAAGGCCCAGTGATGCCCACCTGGGCCGTGAGTGGACTGGGCAGCTTTGACACAGAAGCTACACCACAGAGGAAGTGGACCGGGCTCCAGGGGAGGTGGCACCCAGCCCGAAGCCCCGAATGACTGCAGCTGCAGGTGATAAAACGGCTGTGCAGTGGGAGAGGGGCCTGGCCATAACTGCTGCTTTGTGCTGGGGCTCTCCGGCTTGTTAACATGTTTGGGTGAATTGACTGCAGCAGATGGGCCTTTCAGCTCCAGGCACCTTGGTTTCTAGGCCAGACCGGGTGACTTGCACCCTCGTGACCCCTCCCTCCCACCCCCAGCAGTGAAACCTGCCCCAAAAGGCACTTGAGAAGAGGCCGAGGCAGTGCCCAGTGGGTGCCTGTGTCCTGCCGGCCTCGAAACGGCTGCTGCAGCCTGTGGGAGGCCTGCGGATGAGGCAGGTGAAGCTGGGGCCAGCATCCATCCTGAGCAAATCCTTCCTCTTCCGGGGGCCACAGTTTCCTTATCTCTAAAAGGAGAAGGTTTCGGTTACAGTCAATCTGGAAGTTTCTTCCAAGTTCTCTGTTCTGTATTATGTGTCGGTGGTTGTGTCTGTTGAGCTGTGAGCAAGCAATGAGCCACCCTCAATAACCAAAATAGAAGAAAAGCCCCTTGTGCAGTTTTCTGTTAAAATAGTTGTGTTAAAAGCTACACCAGGGAGCCCCACCCCCCGCCAAACCAAATGCTTCATTCCCTTCCTTGCAGAATCATGTGTTTCTTCTTTTGCTGAGTGAAGCCACACTGAACTAAACAAGTTTCTTTTGCTTGTGCTTCCCACACAGATGTTTCTGTAGAAAGATGGGTTAGATTTCAGAACTCTGATGCCGCCTTTTCCTCACCTTTTGCTGTGTGTACATGCAGGTGTGTGTGTGTGTGTGTGTGTGTGTAAAACACATACATACACCTTTTTTGGTGTAAAAAAAGGCCAAAAAAAGCGCCAAACATTTGTAAACAAAATTCTTTGACTAATTTAACTCACTGTGGGTGATTTCTGAGGTGTTATTTATTCCCTGGTAGATTTTCCAGGGGGTACTATGGGCAAGGGGGGCAGGTGCTGATTTGGAAGTCTCATAAGCAAAGGCTTATGAACATTCTTCCCTCATCACTGAGAAAGAAGAGCTCATTCTCTTGTTCCCCAGGCAGTGAAGCAGAAGTATGATTTCATCAAAGAGGAGGAAGATGATTTCGCTGTTAATTTTATTATTGTTACCCTGTGTACTTTACAGAACCCTTTCAACCCATTATCTGATCTGCTGTTCCCCATAGCTCTACCTCTGTGGGATAGAGAGAGCAAAGATTATCACAGTAGCCGTGGAGAACCAGCCCCGGGGTTAAATGACCCCCCTGCGGCCACAGAGCCGCTTTAGCACGTGGTTTCCTCATCCCCAGGCCGGGATTCGTTCTCTCACTCTCACTCCCCTGGAGAAGCTTGACCCCTAGCACCAGCAGCTCCATCACTTTCCACTGGGGCAGTGGACAAGCCTCCGCTCTCCTTCAGCCTGCTAAGCCCCACAGGGACTGTGGCCCACCTGCACAGGTCAGGGCCCAGGAGGGTCTGACAGCATCTAGCTGATAAACATGGGGCACAGGTCTTCATGCAAGACGAGTGTTCATCTCAGAGTAAGACAGCCTGTCTCTCAGGGAAGGGCAGATTTGACGGGTCACAGTGGCACAGAGGCTGCCGTCTGTCAAGGCACGATTAGGGGGGCACGGGAAAAGCCCTAGCAGTAGCATCACGGGCCCCCTAACCAAGTGCCCACAAGCGAGGATCTCTCCTCCAGCCCCTGCCCCAGCTTGGCACACCAGACAGAGGACCTGCTTGGTCACAGGGAGGACAAGTTGTGTTAGGGCTTCACCGGAGAACTGGCCTCCCTCCCCCACCAGTTCTGTTCAAGGCTGCACACTGACCTTGGTTTTCCCAAATGGATTGTTGGATCTGTTTTTGATGTGTATATACAAAGAATTTACTGTGGGAAAAGGGCTTGGTCTGCCTCAAAGTGCAATTTGAGTGTTTTTCCTTCTGTTGTGTGCTTATCTATCCATCTCAGGCAAGGAAATGTTCGTGACATATATTGCTTTGCCTCTTGGTGAAGGGAGTTCCTCATATATTCTTTGTACCTTGCATTAAATGGTCTGTGCCATGGACACTCTTCCTGATAGACTAAAATATGTTTGTCTTTGACAGATAAAATAGGCTTTGGGGCTTCATTTTCCAACTTTATCCCCAAATGAAAGTCCAAAATACAAATCTTTGTCTCAGGATTAATCCTTTGTTTTAGGCCAGATGGTTTTCTCTCCCCAGGTGGTAGTGATGTTCTAGTTCTAGGGTTCCCCTCCCACTTTTTTTTTTGCTCTACCGGAGCTTCATTGCTACGTGTGGGCTCTCTCTAGTTGTGGCAAGCAGGGGCTGCTCTGTAATTGCAGTGCACTGGCTGCTTATTAGCATGGCTTCTCTTGTCGCGGAGCACACGCTTTAGGGCATACAGGCTTCCGTAGTTGAGGCTCTCAGGTTCTAGAGCACCAGCATTAGTTGTGGCACACGGCGTAGCTGCCCCAAGGCATGTGGAATCTTCCTGGACCAGGGATTGAACCTGTGTCCCCTGCGTTGCAAAGTGGATTCTTAACCATTGGACCACCAGGGAAGCCCCATGTCCCCACTTTTAAATACCTTATTACTAACCAGTTATCCATGATAATAGGAAGAGATCACTGGTTTTTGAAAAGCGTGATTAATTTGAATAGCTGATTATTATCTTTAAATTCAGCCTCTTCCCCTTCAAAATCATTTATTGGTACTTTTAGCACTTGGTAAAATTGGGTTGAGGGCTTCCCTGATAACTCAGTTGGTAAAGAATCTGCCTGCAATGCAAGAGACCGCGGTTCGATTCCTGGGTCAGGAAGATCCACTGGAGAAGGGATAGGCTACCCACTTCAGTATTCTTGGGTTTCCCCTGTGGCTCAACTGGTAAAGAATCTGCCTGCAATGTGGGAAACCTGGGTTCAGTCCCTGGGTTGGGAAGATCCCCTGCAGAAGGAAGGGTACCCACTAGCCTGGAGAATTCCATGGACTGATAGTTGGGCCTCCTTTGTTCCAAAGTGAGCCAGTATTCAGTAGACCATCCAAGGATTGGTGTAGGGAAGGTCTGAAGCGAGAGTTTGACCCGCTTACACTGTGGGAACATCTCCTGGGTCTTGAGAGGCTAGAGGCACAGTTGGGCAGTGGAACCTCAGACATCCGTGCACTGCTCAGGGAGAATAGCCTTGAGTTGTTGGGCCTCTCCCCAGTCACCCCTCCACCCTTCTCCTGGACAACTCAGGCCGGTCTGTTGATCAGCAGCAGGCAAAGCAAAGACCTGACGGTCCACCTCCTTCTAACTCCTTAGTTTTCTTCTCTGAGCATAGTTTTTATGGGAGGAAACAGCACCACCATGGCCCTAATTTTATTACCAGCCATAGTAGAGTACAAGACTGCATGTGCTAGGAAAGCACTTGGTCTGAGCTCGAGTATCAAGAAGGGTAATGGGTCTGAAGTTAGCCTCTCAGGTTGTGGTGCCTCCAGAACTCCATTCGTTGCTGGTGGGACTATAAATGGGCATCACTACTCGAAATCTGTTCAGTGGTGTTTACTAAAGCTAAATGAATGCCAACCCTGTTACCCAGCAGTTAAACCTCCAGGTGTATCCCCAATGGAAACGAAAGCTCTGGTTCACTAAAAGACACACGCAAGAGTATTCTTAGCAACACCATTCATTATAGACAAAAACGGGAAAGAACTGAAACGTCCGTCAGTAGTAAAACGGACAACTAAATGGTGGCATAGTCCTCTAGTGCAGTGAATCCCACACAGCAGTAACAAAGAATGAATTGCTGTGTACCCAGCTGGGATGACTCTCACAGGCCTAATGTGTAACACAAGAAGCCCTTCACGGAAAACTGTATATACTGCATTCTTCAGTTTGTGTAAAGTTCAAGAAAATCACCTATAGTGATACAGGATAATGGTTACCTCTGAGTGGGGTGGGCAGTGGGTATTGATTGGGAAGGATAATGGAAGAGTTTTCTGGAGTGCTGGAAATGTTCTGTATTTTGCTATGAGCAATGGATAGTGGGGTGTACACAGCAGAAAAGATCTGCTGGGCGGTATCCTTAAGCTACTCATCTGGGCTCTAGGCACCAGGCCCTGTGTCAGTCAGGCCTCCTCAGTGAGAGCTCGTGGTAGAGGGCTGAAGGGTGTGTGTAGGCCCAGTCCAGTATCGGGGTATCTGCGCATCCTTACTCCACCCTGACTTCTGGAACAGTCAGCTCCACACACATGGCATGCCACCACTCCCTGCTGCCTAGTGTCTCAGTGGGAAGTATTTTCTACATTAGCGAGTCACGGGGAAAATACCACCAGTCATTCCCCTACTTGTAGAGCTGGGCAGGAATTCATATGCAGAGGAGTAAGCAGGAGGCTTGCCTGCCTCTCTGCGTTCCCGCTTAAATGGGGACTTAACTCTTCCAGGCTCCCAGCTCTCTTGACGTGTTATGGAAATGATTAATGATCTTGTTCAAAGTCAGGAAAGGCAGCGAGGGTCCTGGGCAGGGCCACGCCCTGGGTCCTGGGCACTCACCCCTGACCAGTAGGCAGGAAGGCAGCCATGTGCCTTCTGTCCTGGGTCCCTGCCCTCGATTGCTTCTGGTCATCCCTGGAACGTGCCCACTCTCTGTGGTGGGGAGGAAGTGGTCCTCTCTTAATATGCCCATCATGCTCGAGGAACCCATCTCCCCGCTCTGCACTCGTCCCTGCTCTGCTGTGTCTCCAGTCCCGGTGCCAGGGAGGAGTCCCAGGGAGGAGTCCGAGGACCAGGAGCAGGCTTTGTTTGGCTCCATTTGCACTGAAGGCCCCGGACAGCAGCACTAGGGCCAGCGCCCAGCCCAGCAGCGTTCCTACCCCCCGGGGTAAAGCCCCCGGAGCCCCCAGCAGCGTGCCTGGTCCCAGCCTCATAAAAGCCCTTTCCGCATCTCCCTCGGGCTGCTTCAGGCTCCCTGGCTGAAATCTGATAAGGGGCCTCTTTGTTGGAACTGTCAGTCTCCTTTATTGAGGAGGGAACTGGAGACCAGCAGCATTTCTTGGGGTACAGATAAGGCCCTGGATTGCTGTCAGAGGGACCATGATTAATTACCCTCAATCCAAGCTCCTGCTTTGATAGCAGTGACTGACAGCCCACAGGGTTTCCCGCAACGTGCTCCCGCCCACTCTGGGAGGTGTAACAGGGGCGGGGATTCGGCCCCCTGCAGGGCCAATGCTGGTGACCCACGGAGAGTGCTCTGCACTAGCTGCTGGCCTCCTTCCTGGCTCTCTGCAGGTTGCTTTGGCTTTTATTGTGGACTGAGGCCAGCTGTCTCTCAGGTGAAGAGGCTCTTTAGAGTAAGATGTAATCCAGCCCACAGGGTGGGCCAGAAGCTCCCCCATTTCCCCCCAAGGCTAGGGGAATAGGCACTGCTTATAGACTTGAACTTCGAGTTTTTATTCCTAGACTCATAGGACTTTAGAGCTGGAAGTCATCTAGTCCAAATTCCCTGCTTCAGCCAGACAGGGAAACTGAGGCCTGAATATGTCAGCCCCCCATCCCCACGCCCCAGTATGATGTTCTTGGGTTTTTTTCGCCTTGTTCAGGGAGGGAAACTCAGCTAAAAGGTCTTCTCCCCCTCTTTCGTAGTTGAGTCTCCTTGGGACACAGGAGATGGCTCCTAGGCCCACTAAGCACAGGGCAGACCACAGAGCCAGACTAGCCTGAGGACCCTGCTTCTGTCTTAGTTGTCGAAAAAATCAAAACCAGGGCAGGTTTTATGTCCGGACTGGCTGCTTAATGTGAGAAAGCCAGGATGTCATCTAAAGTTGGCTTGCAGGATATGGTCAGCTTTGTTTCTGGTGGGACTGAGGGGCCCACCTGCTCTGGATGCTACTTTTAGGGGTTTTGTGGAGGGCCATCCATGAGGAGGAAAACGCCTGTTCCTCTTACCTGCCAATTCCTGGAACTGGGGTGCCTGGCCAGGTAGTAGGGGCCCTGCTGAGAGAAATCACGACCCCCACGTGCCCAGAGTGGGGCTGGGTGGCAGAGCAGCCCTGGTGTAGGGGAGAGGTCACCCTGGGGACTCAGAATGCCACCTTGCTCCTAACTCATCTTCTCAGGTCCCGTATCTGCCCGTTTCCCTTGCCCCTGAGCAACTCCCAGCCTAACGCAGTCAGTTGCTGTGTGACTATAAAGAGGCGAATTTTTAATGACTTTTCACATCTATGATGTTGTTGTCTTTGAAAGAAGTCATCTCAAATGACTAGACATTTAGTCCAGTGACTGCTCTGAGGGAATCTATAATTCCTCCCTGGGGAGCTGCCTTCAGAGGCAGTTCAAGCCACACGAGGAAATCTGTCATGCTGTATGGCCACACCTCATCTTCACACAAAATCAGTATAAACCGCCTGCTCACTTCATCCTATTTTCCTGGCTTGTTTTCCTTGAATGACTGTTTCTAAAAGTAAAACACACCCTATATTTGAAGATCTACCACCTTGGAGAGAATCTAATGAAAACAGTATAAACTCTGAAAGCTATTCGCAAGTGTAGTTCCAAAGCCATGTGTTAGCTGGCTCTCCAAGGACACACTTCTGAAGGACAGCACACCCTCAAGCCCAGCTTGGTGGTCACTCACTCGGCCATGCCTGTTCTATGTATATCTCAGACCCAGCCACCTTCCCCTCTTAACACTTGTCTCCCCTTCTCTATGGCCCCACTGAAAGACTTCATGGTTTCTTTACCTTCTCAAAACCCCCAGCTCTCCATCCATTCCTGTGCTGCCGGTCCTCTTATTGCAGGGCTCAGACGCCAAGGGCTGAACCACTAGAGTCCTCACTTCCTTGGT
The DNA here is from genome assembly GCF_003369695.1 of Bos indicus x Bos taurus. NCBI lineage: Eukaryota > Metazoa > Chordata > Mammalia > Artiodactyla > Bovidae > Bos > Bos indicus x Bos taurus. The sequence goes on along the minus strand of NC_040096.1, from coordinate 34,010,800 downwards.
CTATTTAATAAAGGTCCTGACACTCACAAACCTGCCAGTATCGAGAAGAGCCAGTGACTTCTGTTCAGGGCTGTCAGCATTAGGCACTTAGAGCCAGTGACAGACCCAGGCGGGCACACCACTGACAGGAGGAGCATGCGTTTGATATTCCCTGTCGGGTTGGCACAGAGCTGGTTGCTTTGACTCTGAGAAGCACGTTGTTTGTTTAATCTGCATGGTAGTTTCGCTTATTAAACTTCATAATATTCAAGACATGATGAAGGGAAAAACAGTCCCTGCTTTCATGGAGCTTACGATCCTCCTGGGATACCAGACGAGCATAAGTGAAATATGTGTAATTATTTGTGGAACTTGTAGTGGTTATAATAGAAATTCGGAGAGGAAAGAAAAATATTCGAACCAAGGTGGTTAGAAAATTGTTCCTGGAGAGAGTGAACATTGAAGGCCCGTATAAGGAGGATTTGAGCACATCATTTTAGAGTTGATGAAGAGGAAGAATAAAACCCAAAAAATAGAGGAGAAAGAATTTGGGTTGTGGGATGAGGGTGAAAAGACCCAACTGATTGAGTGAGAGTAAGTTATTGGAATGTGTTTGAAACACATCATACGTAATCTTCTAAGTGGGGGCTTCCCTGGTGGCTTAGATGGTAAAGAAGCTGCCTGCAATTCAGGAGACCAGGGTTCAGTCCCTGGGTTGGGAAGATCCCCTCGGGGAGGGAATGCAACCCACTTTAGTATTCTTGCCTGGAGAATTCCATGGACAGAGGAGCCTGGTGAGCTACAGTCAGTGGGGTCGCAAAGAGTCAGACACAAGTGAGCAAATAACACACATACAATCTTCTAAGGAGTGTTCAGGAACCTGAGTCATGATATTGAACATGTGAGGCGGGCTGGGTTGGCAATAAGAGTCATTGTGGGTTTTTTAAACTAGGAAGTGAGTAATGGGGTGAAAGTGGTGTTTTCATCAGATTGTCTGGCAGTAGCATGCAGGTTGAACACGTGGATTCAGGGCTGCTAGGGTCTCTAATGGGGAGCCAGTGAGGGCCTGGCCCACGGTGATGGCTGTAGAGAGCAAGTGAGCTTTGAAAGGTGCCTCAGAGGAGGAATCGGTGAGCCTCCAGACAACCTAAAGGTGGGGAAGAGAGAAGAGGAGCAGTCTCCCTCTGAGGTTCCTGCCCAAGACCTCTCAGAGCGATGGTGTTGCTGAATGAAGAGGCAAGGATGGGAAAAGGGAGCTCGCCTAGGGGATGAAGGGGAGCTGAGTGTGAACATCAGACCTGGAAGTGAATGGGTCACGTATAAAGATGTTCCGGAAGCTTCTGGAACTGACATCTTCAGGGTCCTGTGGGAGGGAACCTTGGAAGTGGTCCTCCAAACTCTCAAGGCAAGGCCATGAAGGCTCAGGCAGACCAGCTATAGAGGAAGGAGACCTTAGCCCTGTTCTGCCGGGAGACCAATTTTGTTGTGTGAGACCTTTGTGCTTATGACAGGAATGAAGTCTGCTGTACAGAACAGCACAGGGAGAAGTTAACCAGCGTGTGCGCTATTGTGTCTTAGGAGCATGCCGGCAGTCCTCTGACATTTTACCAGTGATCCTTTGGATTTAACTCCGTGGCCTTTGTCAAGACAAAGGTCTTCAAGGCCTCTAGCTCCCTCCTACACTGAGGAAGGGGGCCTGGGACCACCATAGCAGTGCCCTGTGTTTGCGCTCACACTGCTTCTCCCTCATAATCGTGGGACCCTTCACTCCACTCTGGCTTGAATTACCCTATAAAAAGAGCGAGGGCAGTGTGCAAGGACTGAGATGAAAATGCCATTCCTTGAGGGGAAAGAAGCAGGAGGAGCTGAAACAAACAGCCCTTCTCTAATCAAGCTGGCCTGACGTCCACCAGGCAGTCAGTGAGACTGCAGCAAGCCGGAGTGGGGGTGGGAGGGGGTCTGGCGGCGGGGGGGTGGGCAAGGCAGAGGAGGAGCAGCCGGTGTACAGTAAAAGGACTTGCCATCAAAAGGCAACAAGTCTCATACGGTGCCCCGGACGGTGACCCTTCCCGCTGGAATTCTCCCCTCTGACCTCCAGATCATTAATCCCGGGGCTGCCAAATGACAGTCATCCATCACGCCTCCTGACGAGCATCCCGGCTGCCCAAGAAAGGAGCCTGGCCGCGCCCTCCCTGCCGTCCCCGGGTGCTCATTAGTGGGCCTTCCTGCTCCGGGCCAGGTTTCCTAATCAAGTCCCTGACTCCTGTCACTTCCCTTCGGGGCCAGGGGGCGGAAGCAGCTCTGACCCTCCCTCTTTCAGAGGCCAGGGAGGGGGTGGAGTGATTAGTGGGGAGAGAACTGTTGAGTGGTTTTTCATCCCCTTGGAGACCTGTGTGCCCAGCAGCTCCTTTGACATGGTGGGGACACAGGAGACAAAAAAAAAACCATTTCTCTATCCTGCAGCAGGAGAAGAGATAAGGAGAAAACAAGGCAGGATGAAAATAAATTAAAGCACGGTTATAAACGGCGCTGAGAGCTGCAGAAGAGAAGCCCGGGAGCTGTCCATGTGGACAGTGGGACAGGCCCTCCCCTGTGCAGGGGTCAGGAAAGAGTTAGTTCACTGGGGAGGCAGCCAAATGACTTCTGAAGGCTCTAGAGGACTGAGTTGCCAAATCATTCAGTTCAGTCGCTCAGTCGTGTCCGACTCTTTGCGACCCCATGAACCGCAGCATGCCAGGCCTCCCTGTCTATCACCAGCTCCCAGAGTTCACTCAGACTCACGTCCATCGAGTTGGTGATGCCATCCAACCATCTTATCCTCTGTCATCCCCTTCTCCTCCTGCCCTCAATTTTTCACAGCATCTGGGTCTTTTCAAATGAGTCAGCTCTTCGCATCAGGTAGCCAAAGTATTGGAGTTTCAGCTTCAACATTAGTCCTTCCAATGAACACCCCAGACTGATCTCCAAATCATTAGGAGTCATATTGCTAGCAAAAAATAAACTCTTTGAAATCATGTAGTCTGGCTCTCTTATTTACAGCGGGGAGCAGACCCAGAGAGGCCATGTGCTTTACCCAAGGCCACACAGCCTGTGAGTCAGACCTATCTCTCTGTTCTTCCTGAGGAGACCTGGCAGCTAGTCTGATAGCTTCCAGGCTTTGGGAGTTTGACTCAGATTACACTTCTGAGCATATTTGTGAACATGTTTCCAACTCAGCAAAACGTGGCCATGCACAGATGTCTTCTTTCTCTGCCTGAAAATGACCTAGCCCTGTGTTTCTCTCCTTGCACCATCGCAGGGACCCCCATCAACCGAATCCCCATTATGGCCAAGCAGATCCTGGACCTGTACATGCTGTATAAGCTGGTGACGGAGAAGGGGGGCCTGGTGGAGATCATCAACAAGAAGATCTGGAGAGAGATCACCAAAGGCTTGAACCTGCCCACGTCCATCACCAGCGCCGCCTTCACCCTGAGGACCCAGTGAGTGGCCTGCGCCCTGCAGAAAGGCGGCTGAGGCCTGCAAGAGGGAATTAACCTTGAGGCAAGGAAGGAAGGAAATTCCACCATGTAGTGAGCAAAACGGGCGGAATGCCTGAAAGAGCCAGGAGCTTTCTGAGATGAATCCCTCGGTCACCTCAGTAAACTGAGAGTGCCTTTTCTCAGGCGTGTCCTGTGTCTGTTGCTTCACCTTTCCGTTTCGTTTCATTTCATTCATTTCATTTCACCGGCAACCCCACCAAGCAGGTTTTGTCCCTGTTTTCCAGATGACAAGAACTAAGTCTCAGAGCCTAGATTGTTTGGTCAGAGCCGTATCAGTTAGTAAGCAGGCTGAGGTTCATACCTGGACTTCTGTCTCTGAAGTCCACAATCTTTCCAAGACATCTTCTCCTACACAGTACCCCACTCTAAGCCTGGCTCTTTATACTTGACATTCAGCTTACCCAGAGGAAAGCAGGCAGGCCTCCACTGGGATTGGTGACCTGTTTTTGTACCCATTTGAGTTAATTATAAGGGTGGCAGGAGCAGGGGGAGCATTGAAGAAGGGGGTCCAGAAGCGAATCTGTTCTTTGGGAACTCGGGATGTTGCTCTGTGAAGAAGACAGAAGGATCAGCCGTGTGTGGCTTGGGTGGCTTGTTAAGGCCTTGCTGAAAAGTAGAAGGGTCTTATCCAGTGAAACAGTTCCTGCAGAAGTTGGGAACAGAGCGACAGCCAGCAGAGCCATCTTTCTCCGAGAGTTCTTAGGTAGAGAACTGCTTTCTTGGGGCATCTCACACAAAGCGGGACGGCACTTCTAGGCCTACCCACAACGGGAAGGGTTGCGCCTGTCTGAACAGCTGACTCAGAACGGTTAGGAGATCAAGGAGCCAGAAAGACATTGCAAAACATGGCATTTCCCCTTTCTCCCAGGGCACTGGAAAGGTGCCACATGGACACAGAACATGAGTGATGATAGCCGTTTCCCCGATGAGCCATGACTCTAGTTCCAGCCGCACTCAGCCCTGGGTGCGCTTAGGGAGCCTGGGCTGGGGTGTCCCGCCATCCTGAGGCTCCTCTTCCACCGAGTTCTCCAGGTCGTGCTCCTTCGTCCTGGAGGACAGAGCCTGCCCCACAGAGGCCCCTTGCAGAGGATCATCAGCTTACACTGGGCGGTCCTGGCACTGCATTTTGGGTGATCCTTCCTTCCTTCCCTCCATCCAGGTATATGAAATATCTCTATGCCTACGAGTGCGAGAAGAAAGCCTTGAGCTCCCCTGCTGAGCTGCAGGCGGCCATTGACGGCAACAGGAGGGAGGGCCGGCGGCCCAGCTACAGTTCCTCCCTCTTTGGCTACTCACCCACCGCTGCTGCTGGGGCCCCTGCCCTCCTCTCCCCACCCAAGATCCGCTTCCCCATCCTTGGGCTGGGCTCCAGTGGTGGCACCAGTGCCAGCGGCTCTCGAATATCCCCAGCAGCTCCTCTCAGGAAAGGTCTGCAGGGCTCCTGGGGGAGAAGGGGCACCAAGCTCCCTGGGTCCAAGATGCAGGAGGGAGGGCGGGTTGTGGGCTGCATCCAGCTCTGGTGCCTTTGTCAGGTGATGGAGTCCCGGTGACCACCGTGCCCGTGCCAAATCGCCTGGCTGTGCCTGTGACTTTGGCTGGCCAGCAGGCCAGTACCCGGACGGCCACGCTGGAGCAGCTGCGGGAGCGGCTGGAGTCAGGGGAGCCTCCTGAGAAGAAGGTGTCCAGGCTGTCAGAGGAGGAGCAGCGCCTGGTGCAGCAGGCTTTCCAGCGCAACTTGTTCAACATGGCACGGCAGCTGCCCATGAAGATCAGGATCAATGGCAGGGGTGAGCAGCAGCCTGTGTGCCAGGCCCCGGCTCCATTCAGGGCGGGTTCATGTCCAGGGACTAGGGTGGGGGCCCTCCAGGTGTTGCCCCCAGCCCTCTCACCCAATCCACAGAAGGATCTAGAGACCAGGGAGTCACTTGGGGGTTCAGTGGCCACGGAGACCTCAGTTCACCAAGCTGAGGTCATTTTCCAGGGTGCCTGCAGTTCCTCAGGCGTGCCCTGTTTTGTAGCAAAAAGGAAAAGCAGTTGTTCAAAGAGGAGGAGCTGGAGACCTTCAGGGCCAATTGCGAGGTCTTCCCTGTCCACTCCTGCTTTTTGATCTGTCTCAGTTAAAGGGCTTGCCCTTACCCCCCACTGCCCCACCACCTGGAAGAAAGACTGCGCCCCACTCCCTAGGCCCAGCAAGGGGCCAGAGCTGCCTCAGGCCGGCAGCCAGTGGCCCTCAGGAGGGAAGGGAGGAGGAAATACAAGTTTGGCAGCATAATTGACATCTGTCCCTTGCCCTCCACATTTTTCAGATGCCCCACCTTCTCATCCCTACAGCCACACACCCCACACCCCTCATTCCTGTTTCTCCCCTTTCCCCCTCACACATTTCTTTGCTATTCTTGACTCTCTCTCAGAACAAACATGAGCAGGCTTGTGTTGGGGGAAAATCAGGTGTGAAGGGAGCTGTGTGTATTCCCAGGCAGCCCCTCCCTGTCCCACTCTCCCCTGGTGAGGAGCCCAAGGAAACGAGATGGTGGCCCAGAGCAGGGCTCTGCCCTGTTCCCTGCTCAGGCCAGCTGCCCCTGGTCCTGCACGAGCCAGAGGCTAATAGATGAAGCAGCTCATCTGGAAGAATTATTGGCTCTCAGCATCAGGAACGGACAGAGTCTCAGGTGGGCCGGGCAGAGGCCTCTTGTGCCAGTGCCTGCCGCCTTCCATAGACCGTGGATGGCTCAGATGGAGAGGGAGTGACAGGGACTAGATAGGCAGACCCCATCCTTGAGGACACCCCAGTCTAATTAAGGGGAGGAAGAAGCCAGGCGAGTTCTCAGTGGATGGGGCTGGTCTTAGTGATCTCCGACCCCTTCGCCCATCCTGGCCCCCCGTCTGGTGGATAATGGGTGCTCAGGGTTTGTTGAATCACACTGAACGCATCAGTGCACAGCTATGAGCCGAGGTCCGCCTCCTTCCCAATGTGACCCCTCTTCTCTGAGAGCAGAGCGAGTTGGGGAAGTGAAGTGAGTCAGTGGAGAAAGCAAGCAATAGGATATTGACCAGCCTGGGTCTCCTGCCAGACCTCATGCTCGAGAAGGTTACACGGTTGCTTTCGAACTCTGGGAGGCCTTAGCCTGCTGCGGCCGGGCTGGGAGGGTGGCCAAGCCTCAGAGGGGGTGACGGAAATGCCCAAGGGCTTGACCGGGCCTGCCGTCTCCCTTGTCCCCAGCAGAGGACAGAGCAGAGGCCTCGGCGGCAGCACTGAACCTAACCACAAGCAGCATTGGGAGCATCAGCATGTCTGTGGACATCGATGGTACCACTTACGCAGGTAAGGGAGGTGCAGGCTGGCAGCCAGTCTCGGTGCTGCTCCCCGCAAGGCCCCCTCGCCCCACACTCCTGTCTGAACACCTTCCCAGGGGGCCTTCCTTTCATGTTGTCTCAAAGTTCTAAAGGTAGAGTAGTTCTGGATGAGGAGGACTGAGGACTGCCAACAGGATGGCAGGTCCCCCTCCACCTGTGACGGAGTCATAGAGACCCCTTGTCTAACCCTTTTTTGACCAATTGGTTGGCTCGCTCATTAAAAGAAAGTCATTGAATGTAAGGAATCATAATCAACTCCATCCATGTCTTTAATATTGTATTGTAAACTAAATCGGGGTTTCCCAATGGCACTAGTGGTAAAGAACCCTCCTGCCAGTGCAGGAGACATAAGAAACATAAGTTCGATCCTTGGGTCTGGAAGATCCCCCGGAGGAGGGCATGGCTGTCCGCTCCAGTGATCTTGCCTGGAGAATCCCATGGACAGAGGAGCCTGGTGGGCTACACAGTCCATAGGGTCACCAAGAGTTAGACACCACTGAAGCGACTTAGCACACATGCATGCGTAAGTTAAATGTGTCCGCCATTACAGTCTTCCTAAGCACAGGTCTCCTTTCTTTGACGGGTTCATCGCTAATCTTCCTAAACATGGTCTGGGGACACTTCCCTTAGAGCCTTTGGGGCCTTTCAGCAAATTGACTGCCCGCCTCAGCAGCTTAGACACACCTGCTGGCAGGGCAGTATCGGCACCAAGCGCACCACCCTGCCTGGAGCCTCACCCAGAGTTAGGCAGCAGTGAGATGGTGAGGGACTGAACCCCTGCACCTGTCTCTGCTCTCGCCACCTGCTCACACTGCCTTCTCCCCTCCTCCGCTCACTCAGGTGTGCTGTTTGCCCAGAAACCTGCAGTCCACCTCATCACAGGATCCGCCCCCCAGAGCATCGGCAGCAGCTCCAGCAGCAGCAGCAGTTCTCACTGCTCACCAAGTCCTACCTCGTCCCGGGGCACCCCCAGTGCAGAGCCCTCCACCAGCTGGTCCCTCTGAGGGGCAGGACCCAGCTCCGTACTCCCCACTCTTCCTTCAAGAGCGGCGGAAGTTGATGCACAGAATTTACCTCATCTCATGGAGCCCACATCAGACACCATTTGGCCAGATGTTGAGAGTTTGGACATGTCCATCTGCCCAGGCTCCATCAGGTCCTGCTGTACTCTAGAGGCAGGGAGAGGCTGGAGGGGCCTGACCGGGCAGTGTTGTCCAATCAGGGATTGTCCTGGAGAACTGGGCGGGGTCTGTGGGCGTCCAGCTTCCTCCAGGGCTCCCAGGCCCCCTCCCATCCCGGGCACAGTGTATTGACAATCTGTAAGCTGACACAGGGCTGGAGGCTCTCCACACCCTTTCCCCTTTAATTTATTTCTCTTCCCCTGCCTTCTGCTGTGACTCCAGGGTCACTGGTGTCTTTCCCTGCTCAGCTCCCCCATCTTTAACTCCCATGTGGGGCTGCTTGGAGCCAAGAGCACACCTCTGCGGCCCTTCTCTGCTGAGCATGGGATGGGGTCCTCCCAGTCCACCTTGCCTATACCATGTTTGGTTCCCGGAGTGTGGGTCCCTCAAATTCATGTCTTGAAGCAGTCCTCAGGGCCCCATATCCCTTTTTAATGGTTCCGAGCAAGGGCTGATAAGGGCAGTCCTCAGGACCCAGGGCCTGCTGGGGATCTGCCAAGGGAGAGGCAGAGCCCCGGGGGTGGCCCAAGCAGGCCCTGGCACCCACTCCACTGGCCCTTTTCTGACCCACCCAGACCTCAGGCCCCTGCCCCTGCCCCCGCCACCCTCCATTGGTCCCTGTTGGCCAGCTCTCCCAGGAAACAGCCTGCTTGTCCCTCAGGCCCCACCTCTTCTCGGCGGGGGGCCATCTCAGCCCCTCCATCCCCAAACCTGCCAGTGTCAGGTTCATTGAAATACCTCAGATTTGTAATTGTTGATGTTTGACTCTTCAGGAAGTATTTGCATCTCTGAAATCTTTTTTATATGTGTTTGCTGACTTTTGTGGGTTTTTTTTACTTTAAAATTTTTATTGTTGTTACTGTAGCACCAAAGAAATGAAAGCAGATGTCCCCCAAAGCCGAGCAAATGGTTTGGCACCCCAGCCCCTCTGGCCCCTCCCTAAGATCCCCCAGTGAGGAGGAGGGGGAGGCGGCAGGAGAGATGACTCAGGGATCACAGCGGCGGGAGGAGGTGGAACGGAGGGACCCCTCTCATGCAGGTTGGGTCCTGAAACCACACTGGTTGTCAGGATGGCCCTTGACCCATTTCCCACCAGAGCGGGGCAGTCCCTCACCAGGCTAGGGGCAGGGCATCTCCCCTTCACTCAGTGTTCCCACCTCAGGGCAGGTGCAGACCGTGGAGGCCATGAAGCCTGCAGGGGTCAAGCTGCCCCAGAGGGTGAGGAGATGCTGAGAGAGCTCTGTCTCTCCTCTTGGATGCTGGGGTGAAACAGGCTGCTCCTGTGTCATAAAGAAGAGGTGATTCTCACACATGGCTCAACTCTCAGTCAAGTTCGCTCTGCAGTGTTCACTAGAACCCCGCCCACTGTGACATTATCCGGCGGGAGGCTGAGGTGGACCCAAGCCCACACAAGCCCCACGCTCAGTCTGGCTAGGAAAGGGAAATCAGACACGAGCACAGAACACATACCTCAGCCCGGTGAGCTGCAGCGCCACCAACTCCATCTCCTCTCTCTCCCCTAGCCCCCAACACCATCTCACTCTCACACACACATACACACACACACACAGTCCCATCCGCTGGGGGCTGACCCTCTCCTGGCCTCACCAGGCCAGCACAGGGCTGGGCAGAGAGGGGCATCTGGTGTCTGTGTCAGGGAGGAGCCTGGTTGGCTGGTGCTGGGCCCACTTGAAGGCATCACAGACATTTGGCCAGTGTGTCTTTCTCAGGACTTTGGTCACGAAGGATGGACCCTTGCCACCCGGAGGACACAGGGACCATGTGCTGTGTCTTCCTGGTTGTTGGATCCTCTCCTTTCCCCAGGCAGCTTGCCCAGTCTCGCCCTCTCATCAAGGCCTTGCTGCCCTGAGGGGCAGCAGCAAGGTCTCAACCTGAAAGCCAGAGGGTAGGCATGCCCGCCAGTGCCCCCAGAATGAGGCCCTGGGCCAAGAAGAGCTCTCCGGACGGTGCAGCCCTGAGGTCACATGGCAGCCATTGACCGGGGCACTCTGTCCCTTCCCCTTCCCCATCTTGTATTTAACCAGGAAAAAAATGTGATAGCACAGGGGTAGCCTAGGCAGTGGATGAATACCTCAGAAGTCCTCTTGCAGCAAGTGTCTGTATATGTTGTGGTTATTTTCTATCTTACATGTTCTCGAATGTTTATATTTCAATAAACCTCTACCTCTTCACACAAGCAGGACACAGGTGCTTTGGCTCTTTGATTTGACAGTAACAGGAAGAGGGCAAGGGACTTCCAAATAAAAGGGGCTAAATAAACTATTCCTCTGATCCCTTGATTTTTCCTAAACTTTCTCTTCACTGCTCACTCACTGTTTCCCCAAAGCACTTACTCTCAGCCTGTCTTCTGTATTAGCTGGGTGCCTCTGATACTGCATGACCACCCGCACTGACCCCTGGCATCACGTCAGGGTCCCAGCAGGAACAGGGCCACGAGCAAGCCCTCTTTCAACTGCTAAGTACAGTCCCCACACTTACAGAGCTCACACTCTTGTCTGGAAGGCACACACGACTCTCGACAAAACATGATTGGAACCCATGGGCAGATAAATGCTGGAGCAGCTCACTAGGGAATCCCTGGAAGGCTTCCTCAGATCAGATCAGATCAGTCGCTCAGTCATGTCCGACTCTCTGCGACCCCATGAATTGCAACACCACAGGACATTTCATCAGGAAAAATGAAGTTGCAAACAAGACATGAGGAAAAGTGGACGAACTGATCCATGTGGTATCAGGATCTGGCACTGGGGAACTGGATAGTACTGGTAGACAAAAGTGTGGCTGGGGCCAGGATGGAGCCCAGGCTGAGGGATTTGGGCCTATCCTCAGCATCAGGATACTACTGCTGTGTTTTGAGGAGGGCATAGGCTTAGAGGCTTTTCTAGAAGGGTGACCTGGAACTGGGAGACATTCTAGATGTGGACACCCTGGGACACTGCCACTGAAACTTAGGCCTAGGCCCAGGCTGCTCAGCATTTTTCTCTACCGCAGTGCACATCCTATGGGCACAACCTGGGACTGACAACACTAAGAGAAACGGGCAGAGAACTAAAGCACTGGGCAGGTTTGTGATTGTCCTCCTCCATCCATGACAGACACCTCACCTGTCAGACCTTTCTCTGCCATTTTGAAGTGCTGGAAAGTGAGAGTGACATTGGGACAGTCTTGAACCTCTCACTGATATTTTAAAAAAATTTTTGAAAGAAAGAACCAACCCTTTAGTACTTATTTACCCATAATTGGGATAACACGTCACAACTTCCAGAGACACATCACAGGGCTGCCACGTGGAGATTCAGCGGGCCTGTTATAGGAGGAGGCCGCCAGATGAGAAGAAGCATGGTCCAAAGACATATTAACAGCATGGAGTGAATGTGAGGTGACACTGAGGGAGAAGTGGCAGCTGAATAAGGGTCCAGTGAGAAATGGAGAATCTGGGAAGAACAAGGCACCAGGCCTGCAGTTCCATTCCACTCTCAATTAACAGGAAAAAAAAAAAAAAAATATATATATATATATATATAGAGAGAGAGAGAGAGAGAGAATATCTAAGACCTTGAGAAAAGAAGAGTTCTTCAAACTAGACCCTCCAAAAAAAAAAAGTTCATCAAAAGATACCAAAAAATAAAAAACTGGCAGGAGATACTTGCAATACAGAACTGACAAAGGAGTAATGGTCAGAATTTTTTACAAATGTTTAAGACAAAAGCAGTCTTAAGATCAAACCAGTCAATCCTAAAGGAAATCAGGCCCTTATTATACAGAGCGAAGTAAGTCAGAAAGAAAAACACTAATACAGTATATTAATGCATATATGTGGAATTTACAAAGATGGGAACGATGACCCTATATGCGAGACAGCAAAAGAGACACAGATGTAAAGAACAGACTTTTGGACTCTGTGGGAGAAGGTGAGGGTGGGATGATTTGAGAGAATAGCATTGAAACATGTATATTATATGTGAAATAGATCGCCACTTCGGGTTCAATGCATCAAACAGGGTGCTCAGGGCGGGTGTACTGGGATGACCCTGAGGGTTGGGATGGGGAGGGAGGGTCAAGATGGGGAACACATGTACATCCATGGCTGATTCATGTGAATGTATGGCAAAAACCACCACAACATTGTAAAGTAATTAGCCTCCAATTAAAAAAAGAAATCAGGCCTGAATATTCATTGGAAGGACTGATGCTGAAGCTGAAACTCCCAATACTTTGGCCACCTGATGTGAAGAACTGACTCATTGGAAAAGACCCTGATGCTGGGAAAGATTGAAGGCAGGAGGAGAAGGGGATGACAGAGGATGATGTGGTTGGATGGCATCACCGACTTGATGGAGATGAGTTTGAGCAAGCTTTGGGTGTTGGTGATAGACAGTGAAGCCTGGTGTGCTGCAGTTCATGGGGTTGCAAAGAGTCAGATACGACTGAGCCACTGAACTGAACTAAAGACAAAAGCGAAAAAGAAAAATTGAGCAGATGGGGCAAAGTCATAAACAGATGTTCTGCAGAAGGGGAAATAAAATGACTGGACATCAGTGATCAGAGAAACATACAGAAAAAACATTCGCTGTCATCAGATTGTCACAAGCTGTAGTCTTAAAATACCAGGCCTTGGATTCCCTGATGGTCCAGTGGTCCAAAAGAAGGGACATTTGATCCCTGGTCTAGGAAGAGTACACACACTAAGGGACAATTAGACCTTTGCACCACAACTATGGAGCCCTTACGCTATAGAGTGTGAGCACTGCAACAAGAAAAGTCACCGCAAGAGTAGCCTCTGATCGCTGCAACTAGACAAAGCCCAGCAGCAATGAAGACCTAGTATGGCCAAAAAAAAAAAAAAAAAAAATACACCAGGCCAAGATGGAAAGCTATGGGAGCTCTCAGACTGCTGGGGGGAGTGTAAATCAGCCTAACTCTGAAAGACACTTTGGCTTTTCCTAGCAAAATGGAACATGAACATGACGTGGGGCCCAGCAATTCTGCTACCAGATTTGTACCCCAGAGGAAATCTGCACATATGCCCCAGAACGTGGGATGTGTATAGCTGGCAGTGATAAGGAGGCTGTAAAAGTCCCAATTACTGAACATTGGTGTGGGCCAGGTGTGCTTTTAAGTTCTTTGCAGGAATTAACTCGTTTGCTTCTCTACACGTATATGACACGGGAGGTACGGAGAGGCTGAGTAACTAGCAATGCGGTCCCAGAGTGGAGAGAGGAGCAGTCAGTGGTAACGGAACCCAGGGTCTGTGCCCTAACCACGAGCAAGGCAAAGCACTCTGTACTCAAGTGTCTCATGTAACACTAAACCCACAGACGTGTGAGGCAGTGACTTTGTTCATTCTGCGGATGAAGAAACTAAAGGGCAGAAATGTGCACGAGGTCACATGTAGTGAACGGCAGGCTGGAAACAGACTCTTAACGCAGTTGTCCCACCTCTCCCTCATGTGCATTTTTCACTTAGGGCCGGGGTAACCCAGCGCGGTGATGAGAAGGAAGCAGACCGTAGAGAGTGGGTGTGATTATCACTCTAGCCCAATCGTCCCCACGCCGCGCACAGCAGGGAATCACCTGAGGGACTCCAGCATCCCGGGGACCAGCCTTCCCGGCCACTAGCCGCAGCCTCCCTCACCTCATTGGCCAGGGCTGGGTATGTGCCTTCCGCGCAGCCAATGGGGCGAGGGGGCGGGGCGACTGGGAAAGACGCTCGGCCAGTGGAGGGAAGTCCCCCAGCGCAGACCGCGTCTCCGCCCGCGTCCCTGAGAAATGGAGTGCAAGTTACTGCCCGCAGAGAAGGAGGAGTTGGTGGCCTGGGGCTTCTGGAAGAGAAGGTTTGTAACCACCGCCGGAAGGAAGGGGAGAAGGAACCAACCAGACCAGCAGGACTGGGAAGCGTGGGGCCACCCGTCTGCGCTTGGAGACGGTGAGTACAAAGCCCCGCAGCAGCCGGGACACAGGGACACACAAGAAGGCCAAGGATGGTGAGGTGGTCTGTGCCGAGGGAACAAGCCGGAGCCGGGTCTAAGATAAGCCAGTGGAGGGCAATGCTCGGCCTCCAGGGAGGACCTTTGGGACAGGGGGCAGTCCTCTGGTTTGGAGGCATTGACGGTGTTTTCCCTGGTTAAGGGATCCAAAAAGGTCCATGTGAGCAGAAAGGATGGGTATTTACTGTCTGACTCCAGAATGTGTGGAGGAGCCCTAGGGCAGTGGGACCTCAGGCTGGCCCCAGGAAGGGTCTGGAACCCAGAAGCACTGCCCATGGAAGGTATTTTTGCCCTCCCAAAGACCAGCCCAACCTGCTGCCTGAGCTACAGAACAAAACAAGAGGACCAAACCAAAGGTCAAGTTTATGTCTTCTGCATGCATGAGACCCCCTGGTGTGTGTGTTTAGTCGCTAAGTCTGTCAACTCTGCGACCCCATGGACTGTAGCCCACCAGGCTCCTCTGTTCATGGGGATTCTCCAGGCAAGAATACTGGAGTGGGTTGCCATGCCGTCCTGCAGGGGATCTTCCCAACCCAGGGATGGAACCCAGATCTCCCACAATGCAGGCGGATTCCTTACCATCTGAACCACTAAGGAAGCCCGAGACCCCTTGGGCTGAAGCAAAATCTCTCTGTCCCAGTTTAACTTTCTGGGACTTGTCAGCTCCATTTGCTCTTACTAAAATCCAGCTTTTTCCACAGAGAAAAACAGGGTCCCCAGTTTAGTTTTATGTGTCCAGTCTTCAGCCTTGGATGGATTACTCTTTTGTCCCAAGTCAAGTGGCCCTAGGAAGGAGATCGTTGATTCAGTTGGGTTCGGTACCCAGTGCTGGATCTCTCAATGGAGAATTTGGCAGCCCCCACAGTGGCCTGTTTATGTCAGGGACTGCAGAGAACATTTTGCAGAGGACAATGCTGGGGAAACAATCCCAGAGATGTTCTGTCCTGTCACCCTGCCAGAGTCCCCCTCGGCAAAACCCTGCTTCACTTAAGGCAGTTGATGGGGGGAGTGTTCAGTGACGGCATTGAGGAAGATTCTGGGGGCATGTGGCCCAGCTGACAGAGCTCTTTGAGAGAAGGAAGCATATAAGAAGGTAGGGAGGGAAGTTCAGAAAAAGAAAAAACAGCCAGATGACCTCAAGGGGGATGTAACCCTGAGCGGTCTGGCCCGTGGGCATTGAAGGTGGCCCTGCTCTCAAGCTCAGAATAGACAGCGTGAAATAAGAAACCACCCTTCTGGGACAGGTTAGGGAACCAGGGGCTGACCTGCTGTTTTGCTGTGTGACCTCAGGCAAGTTACTGCCCTTCTCTGGGCAGTTTCTTGTCTGTGAAATAGACACTGTAGAGCACAAGTAAATGAAAACTCACTGTGAAAAGTCAAAAGCCCAGTGCCAAGGCAGTGAGTTACAGGGTCCTAGCTGGCCCAGGGGCAATCAGTGAGCCACCAAAGCCCCACAAGGATCCCAGCATCCCCACTGGCCACTCCCTGCCCAGCTCTACTCTGAGCCACAGGGTCCCTTTGGGAAAGGGCCAGGCAGTCCCACCCACGAAGAGTTAGGAACCTTATGCCACATGAGCACTGCAGGCCCCATGGCAGGTAGGGGACAAAGACAGCCTCTGACTGTAGCTACCTACAATAGACTGACAGAGAGCTTGTCCTTGGGAGCTAAAGGCATAGCCACAGGGTCCTCCCCTCTCCCCAAGAGTCCTTGTCCCTGCTCCTTGGTTTCCTGAGGCCTGTCAGTCCAGATCCTCTGTGCTAGGACTGCTCGGCTTACTGGGGCTGGGCCGGGGGCTGACCTCAATCGTGTGCTGTAGGGCGAGGCTGTGAACCTGTTCCCTGGTGGCTCTGGGCCTCAGTCTCCGCACCACTTTTCTTCCCCAGCCTGGGCACGGGCACTGGCCCTGGCCACCAGCTTTTCTGAGATACTCCTCTCCTCTGTGGTTCCAGGGCTGTGGCTGAGGTCTGGGAGTGGATAAGGCAGAGGCTTCCCCCGACAGAGGGCACAGGGGCAGGGCAGGTACCAGGTATGCTGAGGAAGCCAGGTGAACTAGCCAAGGCCCACACTGGAAGGACCCTTCAGGCCCCTGATTCTCCCTCCAGTTTGCAGATGGAGAGACAAGGGCAGAGAGAGAAACTAGGCCTGGATCGCACAGAGAGGTAGGGAGTGCCCCTCTGGAGAATCCCCAAATGATGCCTTCAGCTGAGAGCTGGCTGGAGGTGCCTGTCCTCCCAGCACTGGAGCCCTTGATGCTCGGAGCTGCACCAACTCCTGTTTCCTGAGGACACAGTTCCCAGCCTGAGGGTCCACTGATGGACCTGCCCTGCTTTGCTCAGGATCCCCAGAGAGCAGCTGAGGCAAAGGACGGGAGCCCCCACCCAGCTCCTCCACGCAGAGTCATAAGGATGAGGCCCGATCACTGTTAGTGCGGTACGGAAGCTCCAGGCCGTGAACGTGCTACATTGTCTGTCATTGGTGGCTGCTCATTATATCCGATTGTTTCCTGAACTTAATAAGAAGTGGGAACAATGCCTTGTTGGTGGAACAATGGATAGATTATGTGGCTAAAGCCCCCCTACACGGTTGATCTTGGGTCTGTCTCTGGTTTTATGACCTTAATACTGATACCCAAACTGGACCCCAGGTATAAAGAAGCTCAGGGGCACCAGAAATAGGCACGGTGCCCCACGTCTTGTGTGATCCTCACATCTTCCTTTGAAGTAGGTACTATCAGTATCCCCATTTTGCAGATGAAGAAACAGAGGTTTAGAGAAGGCAGACTTGTTCATGCTAACCTAGTCAGTTGGTGGTGGTCAGTTTTCTTCCCCTCCAAATTTTTCAGTGACTAAAAATTTCCCTGAATCCAAAAATATTGATGGGTGATACTCCCTCAGTGCTTCCTGTATGACTGATTCCACCCCACCAGAGAGCTGCCTGAGGGCAAGCCCAAGTCCCTAATCCCCTTCAGTCTCCATATCCTTCCCCATCTCCCCGCATGCAGTCCCTATGCACCAGGTCGGGCCCACAGAGCCTTGACCCTGAGGCATTTGCTTTGTGCCAGTGAGGACTGAGTGCCTGGTCCCCACCCAGGGCCACCCCAAGACAGAGCAAGGGCCCCAAGGCTCAGATCTTGGCCCTCAGTAGAGACATCCTGATTTTGATTCACAAGCCTTCTTCTCGCCACCTCCAGAGATCACCCTACCTTCACCTCCCAGGTGGCCTCGGCCTCTTTCCCAGACCCTCTGTTTCCTGGGCACAAGGACCCAGGGTTGTCTTAGAGGGCCTGGCCCACACCATTGCATCCTCTGTCTGGGAGGCCCTACTTCCAGCCCCATCCCCAGCCCTGAGGGAGGGCAGCCAGGACCAGCCAGGCCAGCTATCACCTTCTGTGAGGGTGGGAGGGGGCCTGCTCCCAAGCTCTCCTCTCTGTCTCTGGGGGGGCCCACCCTGGACACTCCTTGGGTTCCATTGTGGGCCTCGGCTCTGGCAGCACCTGGGGCCTGGTGGGGACGGCAGGACCCTGGCCCCTTGCCCTCATCCCATTCTGAACCTCATTAACCCAACCAAGGCCAGTGGGCCACTCCACTGGGAAGCAGGCCATAAAGAGTTGGAGAGAGCATGACCGGGGGACAGCAACCCAATACTAAACCACATAGGGTCACGGTATCACCAAAGGCCAGAACCCCTGAGTCCCGCCAGCCCACTCCCAGTGCACAGATGGGGACCTGAGCCCAGAGTCAGCAGAGGGTTTGTCCAAGGCCAGCAGGCCACAACCCATCTCTGTGTTCTTGAAAGCCTGCTGCCAAGAGACCCAGGGAGGATTCCACAATGGCCTGCCCCGCAGACAGTGGACTGGAGGCTGAGGGGAGTGGGCTTGGCTGGTGCCCACTCAGTAAATGCCAGTCTGGTCCCCAAAGAGAAGCCAAGCTAGGCCCAGACCTCCAACAGGTCTGGAGCCCACCTTGCCTGCACAGACTCCGGGAGGTTGCCTGGGTTCTCTGCTGGGTGGGGCCTGCGCCTGTGGGAAGGGGGCGGGTGCAGAAGACTCTGGAACACCTGGCTCCTGGCCTCCCTTCTCGGCCGGCCGCACTGTCCCGGTTCTCATTCCTGTCCTCAGGTGTGGGCAGACCTAGGTCATGCTCACCTGAGGGCACGGACCCTTGCCCCTAGTAGCTCTCGTTGCAGCTTCCAGGGCCAGCTGGACCCAGAGTCCCGCTCCTGCCCCTAGTCATCCCGTTCAGCCTGGAGCAGAAGGGCTGCCTCAGCCCAGGAGGCTCCACACCCTGGACCTGAGCCCTCAGCTCTGCAGAGGCCCGGACAGGGAGTTTGGGACGTATTCTACAGACAGAAAATCTGAGGCCCCGTGAGGGGAAGGGGCTAGTCCCTGTGACGAACTGGGGCTGCCTGCATTTGTGCACTGGCCCCTGGTTTCTGGCTTGGGGAAGACTCTAGGGTCTTTAGGAAGGGCTTCTTGGGGGTCCTGACTCCAGATGGGCCCCTCTTCCCCTGACCGCAGACAGCTCCCAGTTCCTTCCATTTTCCACCTGGATCCTGGCAGCCCTCTGGTTGTTTTTCTTCTCCAAAGCCTGCATCTTGCTCCTGTCACTAGCCAGGGCCAGGCAAGGAAGGACAGATTGCAGCCCCATCTGAGGGGAACCTCACCCCCATCTTCTAATGCCAACAAACACCCCCACACAGGCTCCTCCATCTGGGCAGGGCCTGGCATGCAGAGAGAAGCCCAGTTTCCAACCTGGACCCCAATCTGCCTCCCCCACCCCTATGTGGATGAGGTGTCTGGGGGCTCACTAAGTGGCCCTTCCTGTGGACATGCCAGCCTCTGCAGCTGTGTCAGGGTCCTGGAATTAAAGGAGGGGAAAAACAAGACGAACAGCTGGGTCCCTAAGATCCCAAGTCACATCCAACCCGTCCAACAAGAAGGCAGCGGGGGACTTCCCTGGTGGTCCAGGGCGAAGGCTCCGGACTCCCATGCACGGGGCCCAGGTTCCGTCCCTGGTCAGGGAGCTGGATCTCACATGCTGCAACTAAGACCCAGCACAGCCAAATAAGCAATTTTTTTTTTTTTTTAATAAAAGGAAGAAGAAGAATGAAAAAGATTTTAAAAAGAAGGTAGCAGGAAGCACATTAGAAGCTGTCATGGGTTAAACTGTGCCCCCCGAAAGAAAAATGTGTTTGCACTCTAACTCCCATTGCCCCAGAGTGGGACTTCAGTTGGAGTTGGGGTCTGTACGGAAGTAAATTAAAAATGAGCTCATTAGAGTGGGCCCTGTGCTGTGCTCAGATACTCAGTCGTGTCTGACTCTTTGCAACTCCATGGACTGTAAGCCAAAGAGGCTCCTCTGTCTATGGGATTTCCAGGCAAGAATGCTGGAGTGGGTGGCCATTTCCTCTCCAGGGGATCTTCCTGACCTAGGGATCCAACCCTATAAATAGGGGAAATCTGAAAACACGGATGCAGAGAGAGTGCCTCCTTCACATGAAGGCAGAGGCTGGGGTGATGCCCCAGTGTCAAAGACTGTCAGCATCCGCCAGGAGTTGGGGGCGAAGTGGGAAGGAACCAACCCTGCCGACACCTTGATCTCAGACTCCAGCCTCCAGCTAAGACAGCAAGTTTCTGTAGGTTAAGTCCCACCTTGTACTGGGTTATGGCAGCTCTTGGGGCTTCCCCCGTGGTTCAGCAGTAAAGAATTCGCCCGCCATGCAGTAACCACAGGAGGTGCTGGTTTGATCCCTGGATCTGGAAGATCCCCTGGAGGAGGACATGGCAACCCACTCCAGTATTCTTGCCTGGAGAAGCCCATGGACAGAGGAGCCTGGCGGGCTATAGTTCATAGGGTCACAAAGAGTCCGGCACAACTGAAGCAACTTAGGAGGGAGGGTGGCAGCCCTAACAGGCTAACCCAGAGGGTACGTAAGATCAAAGCCCCATGGCAGCTCTTTGGCCCTAAAGGGACCCTGATTCAGAAGGCGGACTTCTGTCTCAAAGTGGCCAGGCCTGCAGTAGCGTGAAGTAACGCTAGTAGTAGTGAAGTGTAACAATAGCAGCTAACATTTTAGGACTACATGCCACGTGTCCAGCACAGCACCGAGCCTTTTACAGGCTTATCCAGTTTAACCCTCACAGCCAGCTGCTGAGGGAAGGAAACTGTTATTCTTCTTGATTTTTACAGATGAGGCCCAAAGAGGCTTCCCCGGTGGCTCAGCTGGTAAAGAATCCACCTGCAATGCGGGAGACCTGGCTTCGATCCCTGGGTTGGGAAGATCCCCTGGAGAAGGGAAAGGCTACCGACTCCAGTATTCTGAACTGGAGAATTCCATGGACTCTATAGTCCATGGGGTCATAAAGACTCGGACACAACTGAGCGACTTTCACTTCACTTCACTTCCTGGAGAGGTGGCGTACACAATGTGGGCACACAATAGTGTAATGTGGGGTCAGGATTTAATGAGCTAGTGGTCAGGTTCCATAGCCCACAGTCTTTTTTTTTTTTTTTTTGCCTACTTGGGCTTTTATTGTTGTGGTGCGCGGATTTAGTTGCCCTGTGGCATGTGGCATCGTAGTTCCCTGACCAGGGATCGAACCCGTGTCCCCTGCATTGGAAGGTGGATTCTTAAGCTCTATTTGGGGGATGGTGAAGCCCACAGAATCCTGGAATTGAAAAGGAAGACAGAATGAGGTAGAGACTCTGAGAAGAGGAGGGTGGAAGGAGCCTGAGGTGGGGGGTGGGACTAGAGGTGGAGAGTGCTGGAGGCCCCAGGCGCCCCTCGCACCCCCTGCAGCCAGCCGCTGGAGCAGCGTCAGCCCCTGTCCAGCTGCTGCCCCTCTCCCTGCTGTGCTTGGCCCATTGGCTGCTCCACACAGGACCCCATGATGCAGGACCAACTTCTAAGTCACCCCCTCTGCACAAGCACAGGGCCTGGGGCTCACATTCACTCACAGGTGAGTCATTGGAGGGGCTCCCAGGGACTGGAGAGAGGGGGATATCACAGGACACAGGCACGAGGCTGGGAGACCCTCGCGCTGGGGCCCACATCTACACTGGTTACAGGCCATCTGCGTAGTGTTTGCACGTGGCTCCTCAGGGTCCGTCTCCTTCCTTCCCAGAGCCTGAATCTGCCCACAGGGCCCAGCCCTCGGTCACTGTGTTCTCTTGGACACGGGCCACCACACACCCCATAAAGAGGAGAGTCCCTCCAGGCCCCCACGGAGACCTCTCTGGCCTTCAGTAGTCTGGGCTGAGAAACAGACAAAAGCAGAGATTTTTTTTTTGTACACACGTGCAGAGGCAGAACTGGTACTGCAAATTTTCTTCCTTTAGCCCTTCCAGAGCCCAGCACTGGACCCCAGTTTGAGATCCACTGATTTAGACCAACTCCACCTTCTCTGGGGCTTCCCTGGTGGCTCAGACGGTAAAGAATCTGCCTGCAGTGCGGGATACCTGGGTTCGATCCCTGAGTTGGGAAGATCCCCTGGAAGAGGGCATGGCAACCCACTCCAGTATTCTTTTCTGGAGAATCTCCATGGACAGAGGAGCCTGGCGGGCTACAGTCCACAGGGTTGCAAAGAGTCAGACATGACTGAACGACTAAGCACAGCACACAGTGCAGCCACCTTCTCTGGGGCCTGAGGCCAGCTCAGCGCTGCAGCTGAGACCCCCTGTCCCTCTGCTTCAGTCACAGCAGTCGAGCGACTCTGGTCAGGGTCCTGTTGCACAGCACACATCCCATCCGGGTCCTTACAGTGCTCCACCCGTTGGCTCTCAGCCGTCTCCTCAACATCTGTATCTATTGCCCTGTGTCTGTGTGTGCGCACATCTGGGATGATGTGCATGTGTCTCTGGGTGAGTGTCTGAGGTGTGTCTTGGTATGTGCGCGTGTCCCACTGTCTGTCCGCCTGTGCACGTGTGCATTTGGCCAGGAGACTAAGGGAGGATGCTGGTCAGGAAGAGGCCCCCTCCAGGAGGAGCTGGAGTGGAAGTCAGGTGGACAGAGCCTGGGACCCCCAGGAGGAGCTGGAGTTGAAGTCAGGTGGACAGGGCCTGGGACCCCCAAGCCCATGCTCTGGCCCCATCCCACCTTCACAGCAACTCCTCACTCCACTTTTCATCTGGATCAGGAACTATTCACAACATGCCCAGCTCCATGTCTCTCCTCTCTGGGCCTTTTCAATAGCTCTTCCTTCTTGTTGAAATGCTCTTAAAAAGAAAAAAAGGTTTCTGGCCATGCTTCATAGCATGTGGGCTCTTAGTTCCCCAACCAAGGGTCAAACCCACGCCCCCTGGATTGCACTCAGAGTCTTAACCTCTGGACTACCCATTGAAGTCCTGAAATGCCCTTTTTTCTTTTGCTCCTTGAAGATGCCTAGTCATCCCTCAGTGAAGATTTTGAAGCCCAGAAGCCCCCTCTCTGGGGAAGACTTTGCTGTCTGCCGCCCCACCCGCAGCTCTGAGTGCCTCTCCCCTCATCAGGCACGTTAAATTCTAACTGCCTGCCTGATGTGTGTCCCCGCCCATACCAGAAGCTGTGGAGGGCAGGGAGTGGTCTGCTCTGACTTCGATTCTTCTGTATATGAGAGAGGGCATGTATGTAGTGGATGGTTAGTGCATGCACGCTGCATGAGAGAGCAGAGAATGGCAGAGTGCGAGCGTGATGAGGAAGAGACAGAGGGAAAGAAGTGGAGGACAAAGCCAGGGGCATCCTGAGAAGGGAGAAGAGATTCGTCATGCCAGGGGAGAGACAGGACGGTGGAGATGAGAATGGAGAGGGAGAGGAAAGGGGTGGACAGATTGCATGGACCCGGGGAGGCCAGACTTTATTCTGCCTCTGAAGCCTCTCGGTTCTTCCTCTGTAAATTTCAGGGCCACTGCTCCCTGCTGTCAGCATGCCCTCCAGTACTCAGCCACCTTCTCGTGAAGCCTGGGATGTGATTCTTCCTCC
This sequence comes from Bos indicus x Bos taurus, assembly GCF_003369695.1. Taxonomy (NCBI): domain Eukaryota; kingdom Metazoa; phylum Chordata; class Mammalia; order Artiodactyla; family Bovidae; genus Bos; species Bos indicus x Bos taurus. Next base: position 33,987,781 of record NC_040096.1, on the reverse strand, counting down.
TGCAACTCTTTCCTGAGGGCACAGGTACCTGTTAGACCTGGAGTGTGCTGGTAGTAGGGATGGGGCGGTCTGGGCGCCGCATGGACCTCAGATCACCTCATTTTCATCCATGTTCAGTGATTGCTGTCCCAGTTGCATAGATGTTCTCACTATGTTCTGATGGCGGGGATGGGGAGTGGGGCAGACAGCTCCATGACGCCTCCCCGCACACATGAAGCCCTCTGTCCTGAGCACTTCCACTCCCAAGCATCCTGACTTGAGCTCAGCAGCTAAGGTTACCTCACCTCCCTCCAGCCTAGCCCTAGGCTGGCAAGTGGGGCTCAGCCATGAGGAGGGGATCCAGGACTTGTTGGCACTGACAGGTTTCCCACATGCTCCCAAGAATGATCCAGAATGTGGTATCCAGGAGTATTAATACCTGGGAAAGGGCATCTGGCCTTGGCCACATGATTTGGGGTTTGGGACTCTAGTCTCCTCTCCTTTACCCATGGTGACAGAGGCTGGCCCACCTCCTGCCCACAGGCCATCCCACCAGTGTGAGAACAGCACCCCCTACCCCAGCCCAGCTTGGACACTGAGGGGTGGACCAGCCTCCTGGCCCAGGGCTGCCCCTGGCACTGCTAGCAGCAGCAACTTCTCCCCAAGCAGCCACACACGCTCTGCTTCTAGGGCCACACAAGGCTGTCTTTTCACCTCGCAGCTGCTCTAAGCAGGCTCCTAGATGTTGGTGGCCCTGGCCCAGTTCCTCTGAGAATCTCTTGTTCACCTGTGTAGACCCCCACTCTGCCCCGAGTCATGATTCAGCCTCAGGACCGGTGAGGGGCTCCCCTGCCTGGGATCTGTCTGCTCAGGCTAGCCCTTGGGCCTTTACCCCTTCAGCTCCCTCCTCCTGGGTTCCTGACCTCCACATCCTCTGAGATTCAACTCTTCCAGGGCCCTCCTCTGACCATCACAGCCCACAGAGGCTTCTCAGAACTCCAGGCTTCAACTCTGGACCAAATGATTTAAGGCTGGACAGTTCCTCGATGCCCACCAGCAGAGGGTGCTGTTTCAGTGCACCTACAATGTGAACAAGGCCAGGAGCTGACTGTGGCTCAGACCATGAACTCCTTGTTACCAAATTCAGACTTAAATTGAAGAAAGTAGGGAAAACCACTAGACCATTCAGGTATGACCTAAATCAAATCCCTTATGATTATACAGTGGAAGTGAGAAATAGATTTAAGGGCCTAGATCTGATAGATAGAGTGCCTGATGAACTATGGACTGAGGTTTGTGACACTGTACAGGAGACAGGGATCAAGACCATCCCCATGGAAAAGAAATGCAAAAAAGCAAAATGGCTGTCTGAGGAGGTCTTACAAATAGCTGTGAAAAGAAGAGAAGCAAAAAGCAAAGGAAAAAAGGAAAGATATAAGCATCTGAATGCAGAGTTCCAAAGAATAGCAAGAAGAGATAAGAAAGCCTTCCTCAGCAATCAATGCAAAGAAATAGAGGAAAACAACAGAATTGGAAAGACTAGAGATCTCTTCAAGAAAATTAGAGATACCAAGGGAACATTTCATGCAAAGATGGGTTCGATAAAGGACAGAAATGGTATGGACCTAACAGAAGTAGAAGATATTAAGAAGAGGTGGCAAGAATACACAGAAGAACTGTACAAAAAAGATCTTCACAACCCAGATAATCACGATGGTGTGATCACTGACCTAGAGCCAGACATCCTGGAATGTGAAGTCAAGTGGGCCTTAGAAAGTATCACTATGAACAAAGCTAGTGGAGGTGATGGAATTCCAGTTGAGCTATTTCAAATCTGGAAAGATGATGCTGTGAAAGTGCTGCACTCAATATGCCAGCAAATTTGGAAAACTCAGCAGTGGCCACAGGACTGGAAAAGGTCAGTTTTCATTCCAAGCCCAAAGAAAGGCAACGCCAAAGAATGCTCAAACTACTGCACAATTGCACTCATCTCACACGCTAGTAAAGTAATGCTCAAAATTCTCCAAGCCAGGCTTCAGCAATATGTGAACCGTGAACTTCCTGATGTTCAAGCTGGTTTTAGAAAAGGCAGAGGAACCAGAGATCAAATTGCCAACATCCACTGGATCATCGAAAAAGCAAGAAAGTTCCAGAAAACCATCTATTTCTGCTTTATTGACTATGCCAAAGCCTTTGACTGTGTGGATCACCATGAACTGTGGAAAATTCTGAAAGAGATGGGAATACCAGACCACCTGATCTGCCTCTTGAGAAATCTGTATGCAGGTCAGGAAGCAACAGTTAGAACTAGACATGGAACAACAGACTGGTTCCAAATAGGAAAAGGAGTACATCAAAGCTGTATATTGTCACCCTGCTTAATTAACTTCTGTGCAGAGTACATCATGAGAAACACTGGACTGGAAGAAACAGAAGCTGGAATCAAGATTGCCGGGAGAAATATCAATAAGCTCAGATATGCAGATGACACCACCCTTATGGCAGAAAGTGAAGAGGAACTCAAAAGTCTCTTGATGAAAGTGAAAGTGGAGACTGAAAAAGTTGGCTTAAAGCTCAACATTCAGAAAACGAAGATCATGGCATCCGGTCCCATCACTTCATGGGAAATAGATGGGGAAACAGTGGAAACAGTGTCAGACTTTATTTTTGGGGGCTCCTAAATCACTGCAGATGGTGACTGCAGCCATGAAATTAAAAGACGCTTACTTCTTGGAAGGAAAATTATGACCAACCTAGATAGCATATTCAAAAGCAGAGACATTACTTTGCCAACAAAGGTCCGTCTAGTCAAGGCTATGGTTTTTCCTATGGTCATGTATGGATGTGAGAGTTGGACCGTGAAGAAGGCTGAGCGCCGAAGAATTGATGCTTTTGAACTGTGGTGTTGGAGAAGACTCTTGAGAGTCCCTTGGTCTGCAAGGAGATCCAACCAGTCCATTCTGAAGGAGATCAGCCCTGGGATTTCTTTGGAAGGAATGATGCTAAAGCTGAAACTCCAGTACTTTGGCCACCTCATGTGAAGAGTTGACTCATTGGAAAAGACTCTGATGCTGGGAGGGATTGGGGGCAGGAGGAGAAGGGGACGACAGAGGATGAGATGGCTGGATGGCATCACCGACTCGATGGAAGTGAGTCTGAGTGCACTCCGGGAGTTGGTGATGGACAGGGAGGCCTGGCGTGCTGCGATTCATGGGGTTGCAAAGAGTCGGACACGACTGAGCGACTGAATTGAACTGAACTGAAAATGTGAATGGTGCTCACCAGAGTAGAGCTGTGTGGGGACCCTGCTCCAAGCTGTCCCTCCTGATCATTCTTTTCCATGGTGTCCTTAGGGCCCCTCAACCTCAGGATCCCCAAGGACAGCGCCCAGGCCCCCCTGCTTCTCTGCCCCAGCACAGGTGGGCACAGCCTGGCTGAGTTAGTACCTGGATTCCCTGCAGGGCTGACAAGTTCCCTGTTGTGGCCCCCCAGGGTGAGCATCAACAGCAGCTTCTGCAGGAAAGTTGAGCCCGTGCAGGCATCTCAGCTGCCCCCATCAAGACTCCGTCTGGGCCCTGAGGCCATCCCACCATGGCTCCTGGCCTAGTACCAGCATCTCCTGCAGGTACACCCAGTCTAGGGGCCCCTCCCAGTCTTCAGACCCACTGTTAGGACCCTGAACAAGCTCTTCCCTGCCCTCTCGACTGTTTTCCCATCTGAACCTCGAGAGGAGTCAGGTCTTCCTAAATGTAGGGAGAGGGTGTCCAGCGTCTCCTGTACCACCCTCCTTCCCTAGCTACTGCTCCAAGAATGAAGACCTGGGAATGAAGTAGAGGGAGGGCTGAAGGTGTAGGAGGGCTAGTGTTCAGGGCCATACCAGCCTCCCACTTGAAGGGGGCCTCTGGTCATCCCTACCTCAGGGGCCCCCAGGGCCAGGGGATTGTCGGCTCATCCGACAGTCTGGCTCATCCGGTCCAGACACAGCTGGGCCTTTTCCACTTCTGTCTGCAGTAGCAGGAAAGTGGGAACAGAAGGGACTCTGCCCATCCTCTGCCACTCCACCCTCTGCCATCTTCTGGCACCATCACTTGTCTTCTGTGTCCTTGTCTGGCCTCCTCCACTCCTCTGTCCCTGTGATTCCTACAGCTGGTGCCTCTCCTGCTGCAGGCCACAGAGCATTCCACCTGCTGGGTTGGTGGGAGGCGGAGGGGAAGGGCTGAAGGCAGCACCAACCCCTGGAGAGGGCGGGTCCAGCCTCACCACACACATCCCCCACCCCCAGCAGGGCAGTGTCTGTAGCCCCTGATAAAGCAGGCCCTGCTTACCCCACCAGCTGCGATAAGCCTAGCTGAGGGCCCAGTAGGGACCTGTGCCCTGAGGCTCTGAGGAGCTGCCCAGCTGTTATCACTGCCAGCTCCAGATGTGAAACCCTCCACCTTCATTTGGACTCAAGACACATCCCCTTCTCTACCCAGCTCCTCATGGTTCTGGAGCTCCAGCAAAAGTACAGGGGATGCTGTTGTGGGATGCTGGAGAGTTGACAGGCAGGTCAACTGGGTCCCCAGGGTCCCTCCTGGTCTGGTAGGGAGCCACGGCTCTAGAAGGGTCAGTTGTGGGCTGAGACCCCCAGGCCACTAAAGGCTCAGGTACCTAGGCCATTGTAGGCGGCTCCCATGGGGCGGGGGTGCTGGGTATCTCCCCTAGAAGCCGCAGTTTGCATAACCTTCTCTCCCTCCCTGGGGAGTGAAGCTTCACCAGGGGTGCCTGGGCTTCTGGGGAAACTCTCCTGTCCACTAGGCTAAAACCAACTACCTCCCTCCCTCTTACTCTCCTTGGGAGGGGAGGGGCAGAGGTTCCCCAGTCCATCCTTTGCATCTGTCTGCTGCTCCCAGCCTCAGCAGGCAATGCACCAGACACCTCCGAGGGGTCTGTTCACAGATGACACATTCAACATGGTAGCCCTGCTGAGGACTCCATTTTCCTCTGTCTCCTTTGGACACCCTAGACCCTGACAAGATTTCTTCCTGAGAATATGACATCAGACGTGGGCCCCAGCCCTGAGTATTCTGGTGTTTTCAGTCTAGTAAGGGGAGTTTGTTTGCTCAGGCGAGCCTGGGGCTCTGGACCAGCAAGGAGGATCAAGGGGAGAGGACCAGAGTTTTACTTTCTCTTCAGAGCCAGCAGCTCACTGGCCCTGATGAGTCCCAGCTCGCATTCCCAGCTCTGCAGCACCTGTGCTTGCTCAGACGGGCCTCCAGTGCTGCCCGCGGGCAGCCAGCTAGCTTGGCCCACTGCCACCTGCTCTCTGCCAACCACACCCTTCTCTGCCTCCAGGCTTGCTCAGGGGCCCTGTCTGAGCACCTGCCAGGAAAAGAGCAGCCAGGCTTCGGCAGGGGTGCCAGAGACTGCCGAGCCCGCCTCCCATACATTCACTTGCATCCTTCAGGGGGGCTCAGTGGCAAGCGCACTCCAGTGGCCAGGGGTGATGGGTGTGATGGGGACAGCAGGCAAGGCCAGGCATCAGCTCATGGGGTTCTGCTTCCGTGGGTCCTAACAGCAGGACAGAGGGGAGGCCCTTCCTCAGATGCGGAAACTGAGGCCCTGAGGCTGAGCAGGCACTTAAACCCTTCAACCCCAACCTTTCGCCCAGTATGCTCCCTGGTGATTCAGATTTCAAATAAACACCAGCCTCAACCTCCTGAACAGTTTCTCAGTTCCAACAGATTCCATGATCTGTGAGTGCTGACTATGGCCTGGCCAATGCTGAACAACTGCGGGTTCATTTGATCCTCCCGGGTTTGGGGTAGGGGGGGTGGAAGTTCAGAGTTTGGGATTCATTTGCCCCAGGGCACACAGATAGTCAGTCAGTCCACTGCGACCTGGGCTCACGTTCCCCCACTCTCCTGCTCTCCTTCCTAGTGTGGGAGTATAGCAGTGGCAGGGGGCAAGGGAACATTTGGGGAGATGCTATATTTTAGCTCTGATACAGGGGGTCAGAAGCCCTCCGTTCAAGTCCCTGCTTCAGCACCTCTCTGGCTTTCATGGCTTCAACTGTAAGATGGGGGCCTTACCCACAACTGATCTGCCTACTCCTCCCGTACATTCCCAACCTGCCCTCGCTCTGCATGTACCTCCACCCACCAGGCCCTCTCCCTTCTAGACTCCTTGACTCTCCTCTCCCAACTCCAGGCTTAGGTTCCTATAGCTCCCTCCTCAGCTGTCCCGCTCGGGTTCACCATCACACAAATCATCTTCAAAATGGACCATGAGGACCAGCTCCTGCCCCCACCTCCCCCTGGCACAGCACCCATAACTCCACCCTGGCTGGGTGCTCTGTCTTTCCCACTTAGAGGCAGGGACTCTCTATGGGCAGCCCCCAGCCCTTACTGAGACCTTGAGCTTGCCTGGCTTGGTTTGAGGGTGAGGACTGAGGATTTATCACAGTGGGGAGTGGCACGGGCCAGGCTGTTGAGCTTGTGTGGCCAGCGCAGAGAAAGCACGGCCACCAACGGGTGTAGGAGCAGACAGAAGGGCGCTTGACCCTCCCTGGAAACTCCCAGGAAGGCTTTCCTGAGGTGACCCTTGGGCTAAGGCCTGAAGGTGAATTAACTGTCCTGGAAAGGGCAAAGATGGATGTAGCAGACAGAGCAAGAACAGCAGGACAAGGAGGGGATCAGAAAAGCTGGGGTCTGGAGAGAGAGGTAAGCTGAGCCAAGAGCCCAGAGGGGCACAAGGGAGATGAGAGGGGCTGGAGTTGCTGTGGGGCTCAGGTGGCTAGTGGCAGAGTGCAGGGCAGAGGCATGTCCTTGGTGTGGCACAGAAAAGACTTGGCCGGGCACATGGGCTGAGGCTCTGAGAAAGAGCTTGGACGTAAGGTGTGGAGGATGTGGAGTGAATCGTCTCTGCAGGTGGCCCAGGCCCTGAGCTTCTCAGCCATCCATTGCCAAGGTCTCAGCCATCCAGCACTGGAGGAATAAGGGGGTGGGTGGGTGAACCAGGGGTGAAGGAGTTGCCCATACTTTACTTTTTCCAAGTGCCTGATACTCTGCCTCTCTTTCCTCTAGGTGCGAGTTCTTTTAGGAACAAAGAAACAAAAGAATGAGGCTCTAAGGTAGAATTTCAGGCAGGACAGCTGCTGGACTTAAGATTTTAGAGAGGGAGTGACCCCATGGACTAGCCCACCAGGCTCCTCTGTCCATGGGATTTTTCAGGCAAGAATACTGGAGTCAGTTGCCATTTCCTTCTCCAGGGGATCTTCCCGACCCAGGGATTGAACCCATTTCCTGCGTCTCCTGCGTTGGCAGGCAGATTCTTTACCACTGAGTCACCTGGGAAGCTCTCCTTTAAGTTCATTGCCTTCAATACTGCTACCAGAAAGCCACATTCTCTTTGGCTGGGGGAGAATGGATACATGTATATATGGCTGAATCCCTTGTTGTTCACCTGAAAGTGTCCCAGCACTGTTCATTGGCTATACCCCAATACAAAATAAAAAGTTAAAAAATAAATTATAATGCCAACCCTCTCCAAAAGTATAACCAGAAATTGAAAAGAGAAAAGAATTTTCTTATTTTTTAATTCTTTGGTTGCGCTGGGGTCTTCGTTGCTGCATTCGGGCTTTCTCTAGTTGTGGTGAGTGGGGGCTGCTCTTCCTTGGGGTGCACGGTCTTCTCATTGCTTGGCTTCTCTTGCAGAGCAAAGGCTCTAGGTGCCCAGGTTTCCGTAGTTGCAGTTCTGGGGTTCTAGAGATCTGGCTCTAGCTCCAAGACATGTGGAATCTTCCTGGACCAGGGATTGAACCTATGTCCCCTGCATTGGCAGACAGATTCTTATCCACTGTGCCACCAGGGAAGTCCTCTATTTTACTTTTGAAAAAGAAAGCTCTGCTTTTTTCCTGGGTTCTCCATGGTAGGAGGGCTAGTGGGAAGACGGCCCGATTTACCCCCTCAGAGCCTGGGCTAGGGACAGGAACCTCTCTGAGCTGCTCCTCCCTCAGTTGCCAATGTGATCCCGGCTTCCAGGAACCACAGGATCTGCGGGCAACACGAAGAGGTGGGAGGAGATACCAGAGTCCTCCCACCGCGACTGAGTGGATGAAACCCTTAGATGAAACCTGGCTGTTGTGGCCACAGGCTATGGGCCAAGCTTCGAGGCCCAGGCAAGAATGGCAATTCGTACTCCTAAAAGAGCAGGATCTAGGGGCGCAGGCTTCCGGACTCTCAGGCACCAACTGCACACTAGAAGCGGTTCCTGAATTTCTATACTGGGGAGTTGGGTGCATTTGGTTGGAGGGGGACCGGGAGCCGGTTTCAGGCTGCAGTAGTGTAGCAAGCACCCCGTTTTTACTTAACTTCGGTTGTTTACTTCCAGTAGGGATGGTGGAACTAGTGGAGAATTGGGGGTACTAAGCACTCGCTCAAGCCACGCCGTCAGACGCCAGTTTAAAGAAGAGCCAGGGGTTAGCCACTGGAGAGCTCCTTACTCCGAGGGGGCGGTTCCGCTCCTACCGAGCTTGGTTGGCGGGGAGGCTAAGCCTCGCGTCAGGGGCGTGCCCAGCTCTCACTGGGGCAGGACCGGGACTGGGCCAGGGAAAGGGCTGGCAGGTACCCGGCTTCCACGGTGTGGTCTGCCGGGGAGGGGCGGGGTCTGCAGGGATGCTGTGTCCCTGGCGTGGCGCGGGGACAATTAGAGGCCGCTTCGCTTAGCGACGCCAGCGAGAGCCCGGGGGCGGGGAGTGCACGCTTGCAAACCCAAAGACCCGACCTCACTTTTGTCTTCTGGAAAAACAGGGCCTCGTTAACCCGCCCTGGCCGAGAGCGGAACTGTAGGTGGTCGGGGCTTTGGTGAGCCGCGGTAGAGAGGTTCACCGAGACTCTCCGGGCGAAATTGCAGCCCAGTCTGGCCGCGGCGGGGCGCAGGGCTTTTCTTTGGGGCGGGGAGGGGAGGGTTGCTTATGAACTGAGAAACAATGCTGGTCCACTTACTGCCATCCTCCAAGGATGCTCTAGGAAAAGGACACACACACCACCACCCCCTTTCTTCCAGACCCCGTCCTATCAGAGACCCCGCGTACAAGACAGTCCGGTATCAGCTCAAACTGCTGTGCACCTACACTGGGGCTTGGGTGTGCCGCCATGGCTTAAAAAAAAATAAAAAACCTGCACAAAGAATAAGGTTTCATTTGCTTCTTCCACATAACCGGTAGTTGGGACCGTCTGCTCGAGTCTCCGTGATCTTTAGCGCCCTCCTGGGCCCCGGAGCCAGGCGTTGCGCTCAAGCCCCGCCTGGTTTTCACAGAGGCGACAGCGAAACAATGCCCTCCTCCCGGCGCGCAGGAAGGGACAGACGGGCACGGGCGGGGTTGGGGCTCCACCTTTGGGCTCTCGGCGCCGTCCGCCGCCGGCCGGGTCCCCGTCGCGTCTTTAGGGACTACGTGCGACGCGACACGGTGGGAGGGCGGACCGCGGTCAAGGACTTCCCCACGACCCTACAGGAACCAGGTTCTGCTGCTGCCCCACGGAGCCGTACAGAGAAGACAGGTCCTCCAGAGCCTTCGAGTCGGGGGTTAGAGCGACCTGGGGGCTGAACCAGGTCTACCCGGGCTGAGGACGGCTGCGTCACGCGAGGGGCGGGGCTGCCACGGGCGGAGGCCGGAGCCGGAAGCGGAAGAGGCGCTCGGAGCGGGGAGTGGGGCCTAGCAGCAGCCTGAGCCTGGGAGACCGTGAGTGTGGGGCCCGGGCCCGCGACGGGAGCAGTGGCGGGCGGTGAGTCGGCGGGGAGGGCGCGCTATGTGTGGGTCCCGGGGCTCTTTGTTCGGTCTCGGGCTACCCCCTTTCGTTTTCTTCTCGGCCTACCTCAGGCCGCGGCCCCGACCTCTCACCCCTGACCCGCCGCTTCTTCCCCAGAGGGCGATTACCACAGACCCCGACCGCTCGCTCCCGCGTGTCGGCGTCAGAGTATGAGAGGCCTCTGAGGCCCCTGCAGAGATCCATCCAGTTTTGGCCCTGTAGCCTGCCCGCGGAATGGGGTCGGGGCCCTACCTGGGATACCCTGGAGGGGCTTTCAGACCCTCCCCTCCCCCTGGCTCGAGGCTTAGTTCTCAGACACCTTCCCCGCGCGGCTTGGAGTTTGATTCCGGCCCAAGCTGGCCTGCCTCCCCCGCCCCCCCACCCGCCCACCCCAGGTCTCCCCTCGCCTCCACTGGCGGCGGTTACGGGGGACGGGGCTCTGAGATCTCTGGGACCCGAGCGACAGGAAGGGACGCGAGCGAGGGCCGCAGGCCCCCTGCTTGTTTTGTTGTGATGGATCCGCTCCAGCCCTGAGGAGGGGCCAGGCCAAGCTGACAGTACAAATGCCCGGGCTGTTCCTCGCTCCGGGAGTCTCTGTGCTTTAGTTCCGGGTGCGGGTGTCCTGGCGTGGGGGCTGGGGTGGGAATCGCCTGAGCCAGGGCTCCGTCGAAGCGGAGTTGGCAGCCTTCCAGCTTCCCTCCTCCATGCCCTTGAAAAGGAGGAGCGTTTCACCCGGTGGTGGCGGCTTGCAAGGTGGCAGGTTTGAGGTTGCAGTGGTGGGGCAGCGTCAGCCAAAAATAACCGTGGGGCTTTGGGGTGGCAGGGATCCGGGAGGGCAGCCGCTGACCTGGCTGGCTGCTCTTCTTGTCAGCCCAGTTCTCTGGCCAGGAGCAGCAAATGAGATGTAAGCCTGTGCTCAGAAGAAAGCTGGCATCCTCTGCCTGGTTTTCTTCGCGTTACCTTTTTCTTCATTGTGCAGAGCAGAGCCTTCCAGAGCGTAATTGTGGCCCTTACCTTTTAACAACCTGTTTGCAGAGGTCTAAGAATTAGAGATAATTGATGAGAAATGGGCCCTAGAGCCCTAGCTGGAAATAATGAGCATCTGGTATTTCCGACATTTCAGCTGCCTAGAATGTGTTAAAGGGAGTTATATTCTCTATGATTGCCTTGTGTGTGGTGTTTTATATAGCTCTTATACTTGTCCTCTCCTTTGCCAAGTTGGCCGGGAGGTCGTGTTATCTCCATTTTCCAGATACGGTAACCAAGGCCCAGAGTGACTTGTAAAAGGTTAGGAGACCAGTAAGCACCAGCACTGGGATTTTGTTCAGGGTTTTCTACCCAGAGCTCTCTCCCCCCTGGTTCCTTGGAAGGGACTTTTAAAATGTCCTTAGGTGGTGCTAATGGTAAAGAACCTGCCTGCCAATGCAGGAGATGTAAGAGATGCAGGTTCCATCCCTGGGTCGAGAAGATCCTCTGGAGGAGGGTATGGCAACCACTCCAGTATTCTTGCCTGGAGAATCCCATGGGCAGAGCAGCCTGGCAAGCTACAGCCCATAGGGTCACAGAGTCAGACATGACTGAATTGACTTAGCATGCACACATGCAATGCTCTTAAGGCATTTAACACAGACCCAGAGGTGTTACCTGGGACCTTTTTAACGTTGTTAGTAAAAAGCTGCCTTCAGTACATCTTGTGAACCCAGACCTGTGCTAGGCATTTGACCTTAAGGCATGTACTAGGCATGTTACTTACAAGATGGCATAATTTAATCCTCACAGAGCTATCCCCATGTTGCAAGAGGAAGCTGAAGGTTGGAGTTGTTTAATAACTTGCCTAAAGGCACAAGCTGGAAATGGCAGTGCCAGGATTCAGATTGACTTCTCTCTGACTTTGAAGCTGTGCTGTTTCCATTAACAGGACCATGTCTGTACATGAATCTTGTAGGTCCCAGGAGGGAGTCTTTGGCCTGTTGTGAGCTAGACCAGGTCTTCCAGGTCTGATGCTTTGCCCAGTGCGGATGGGCAGTGCCTTTGTTCTGGTCACTGGAGCATCTTCCGTGTCACTTAGTGAGATGTGAGATACTGCCTTCATTCCATTACTTGGGGACCTGACCCAGCCATAATGGCAGGGAAACAGTGAAACATTAATCTGCTCATCACCAAAACAGAACTGCAGTCTGAGCTCTTGAGCTGTTGCAAAATATTTATCCCCAAGGGTTGCTGGGGCCTAGACTTTCAGGTAGAGGGTAGAAGACAGCCGCTAGCCAGGAGACTGAGGGCAGTGACTTTCTTGGGGTCCCAGGAAAGCTCCCAGGTGTTTTGTCAGATATGCTTTGGTGACCTGCTCATTCAAGGAGAGCTGTTTCATCCTTTTCTTCTCCAGAGATGGGGCAGCCTCAATGGATTTGTCAAAAATGTGCTTCATCAGGCAAGCCCAAGACTGACCACCATTGGTTGGCTATGGCCAAGTGAAGGATTGGGAGGGAGGCTGGCTATAGTCTCTGACCGAGCCCTCCCAAGGAGGCAGTGTCAGGTTTTGGGTGGAACAGGGAGCTGGCCTCACATAGCACATGGCTGAACCAACCTGGCAATTTCCCGTGGTGAACGTAAATTCCCACTGAACTAGGAATAGTGAGGTGGGGCCCTTTTGGCCTGCCTCTGTGAACACAGAGCCTGCCAGACAGACAGCCTTCTGGCTCCTTCTGAGATGGGCACAGAAGAGGGTACTGGAGCAGGGGATTTAGAAGAGGGAACAGTAATGGTCCTATTGCGGGTGAGGCACTGCCTGGGCATGGCACCAGTGGCAGGTGGTCTAAGGGTGCGAAATAGGCCTCAGGCAACTAACTTGGTTGCTCTGAAGATGCCTGGCATCTTTACTGATTCTGAGACTGAATTTAGACCAACAAGGGCTGGATAGACCCCCATGTCTGCTTGACCAGACCCTCAAGTGTGCTCGGGAATGTTTTGGGGCCCCTCTTTGTCCGAGGGCTAGTCTGCTCATTTCTGCCTGTGGTTCCTCACACTGATTTGTGGTCCTTACTCCGTTGAGTGGGGTACAATTCAGGGCCTCAACCAGGCAACTTGGCTTCTCAAACTCGAGGTCTTTCTCCCCTTGTTCCTGCGTGTTGGCTCCCTGCCAGCAGCCTTTTGACTCTGACCTCTGGCTCAACAGAACAGGCCCTTCCTAGGACCCTACAGACGAGCAGGAGGGAGCTGAGCATAAGAGGCTCCCTTTCTTCCTGGGGGTCTTCTGTGGTGGTGCTCACCAGCCCCTTCCTGCATTCGGCCTCAACACCGGTCCTGGCTCACCTGGTTCCCTGAGTGCTCAGGCCACCAGGCCAAAGCTGTGCTGGGGAGGCAGCTGTTTGTTTGTTCACCAGCAGAGAAGGGTGTTACCCATTGTCTGCTGTTTGACCAGTGTGACCTCAGAGTTCTTCATCACTTCATAAACCCCTGGGAGGGGCTGCCCCCAAACAGAACAATGGGCCTCTTCTTCAGGAGCACCGAGGCAGCCCAGTGGCTGGCTGCATGTTCAGCAGGGCTTTCTGTTTCTGCGGCCTAGATGCATCACTGTAAGCGATACCGCTCCCCTGAGCCAGACCCGTACCTGAGCTACCGATGGAAGAGGAGGAGGTCTTACAGTCGGGAGCACGAAGGGAGATTGCGATACCCGTCTCGAAGGGAGCCGCCGCCACGGAGATCTCGGTCTAGAAGGTGAGAGGGAGTTAGGTGGGAAGGGAGGACCCCTTCCGCCTTGGGCTGGGGAGATGGTCTGGAGGCTTGTGGCGCCTGGGCCTCTTCAGGCAGCTGCGCCTCTGCCTGGCTGCGCTTGGGTCACCACCCTGTCCTCTCCTGCCTCCTCCTCTGATCTCAGCTGCATCCCCTGGCCTCCGTTCACCGCCTCCTGCCCCTTCTTTCTCTGTCCTTGAGTCTTCCTTCTCCTAACATGCTCCCCCGCTTTGTAGGCCAGCATCTCCCCTGCTAACCTCAGCCTTCCTCAGTGTGGGTTAGGAACATAATCTCAGCCCTTTCCAGAGGTTGGTCTCTGGTCTTATCTCAGCCCCTAGGCCTAACTTACAGCCTTAGCAAGCCACCGAGAGCTCTGTGATAGGGGAGCGCTCAGAGGCCCTCTGCCATGCCCACCTCCCGTGCTCTGCCTCCTGCGGCCCCGGAAGGATGCCGTCAGGACCCCTGGTCTGGAGACTGGGGTTCACATACCGGTGCTCCCCTCCCCACCTCCTGTAGTCCGGATGCCTCTGCTCCAACAGACGACCCTTGTGAGCCCTTGGCAAGGACCCCACCACACAAGTCTTGCCTGGCAGCAGGAGCCTGCTTGGGGGGAGGAAATTCTGACCAGTGACTCTTGGCAGCCATGACCGCTTGCCCTACCAGAGGAGATACCGGGAGCACCGTGACAGCGACACATACCGGTGTGAAGACCGGAGCCCATCCTTTGGGGAGGACTACTACGGATCTTCACGTTGCCATCATCGTCGGCGATCACGGGAGAGGGAGCCATACCGGACCCGCAAGCACGCCCACCACTGCCACAAACGCCGCACCAGGTCTTGTAGCAGCGCCTCCTCGGTGAGTGGTGGCCGAGTGTGCTGGCTGGGGCTTGAGGGCCTCGTCTCTTTCTAGCCTTCTCTCAGGTGGCTGGTCTGGGTGAGTACTGCCAGCCATACGCACGCGCATTTGGTGTGTGTGTGTGTGTGTGTGTGTGTATGTGTTGTCTGGTCCAGTTGCAGGGCTGAGCAGGGGCCCAGCTCCTCTGTCTTCTGGCCCACTGGCAATGGAAACTTAGGGGTTCTGGTTCCGGCGCTGGCTGGCCTCTGGCCTCCCTGTCTCCACACTGCTCCAGGCACAGGCCATGTGTGTGAGTGGCCAGGGACACTTCTTCAGAATCCTTAATAGGGTTGCTGGTATGTGGTCTAGAGCTGTTTGACCTGGTCCTTCCCACCCAGAGATTGCCCCACCACACAGCTGAGTGGTCTGACTGGTGTGGACTGTATGCACCTCTGCAGTCTCCTCTCTACACCCCTCACCAGAAGGCCTGGAGGCTGGAGCGCCCATGGGTGGGGGGCGGGGTCCGTCCGTCAATGAACTTGGACTGGGACCTGCCCTCTGACCTTCAGGCACGCCCTCTTCAGTCTAGCCTCTTCATGTGAGGGGCAGTCAAGGCGAGGGGGATGAGCTGCCTGTGGGGTGGGGCATGCGAAGAAATGGCAGAAAGGCCCCCAGCTCCAGGCCGTGTCCAGTTGAAGGTCACATGGCCAGAGCAGGGCCTGGAAGCATTCTTCTTTCGGAGTGTTGTACAGATCTCTGCTGAGACCAGGAACCTGCTCTGTGCTCAGCTCTCTGGGAAGGAAGGCCAGTTGTGTGTCTCGGAGGGTACATGCTGTCTTGTCTTCCCTTCCCAGCCCTCTGCCCTCCCTCCATGGCTCCGGGCTGCGAGGCCCCAGGGAGCAGTGGTGCTGCAGTGGAGGGGCCAGGTGTCTTTCTGCCGAGCTTTCCCGTGACTTCTCTGAGTGGCCGTGGGTTGAGGGTTGACCGGGCACACGGCATGGCCTGGTGCCCTCTCTGCACACTGCCACAGGCGTGTGGCTCTGCTTCTTCTCTTTTTGGTGCCCTTTGTTGTCATGAGGCTCAGGTTGGGTCTGGCCTGTGAATCGCCTCAGTGCCAAGGCCAGGGCAGGAGCTGGCTTGGGGCCTGTGTGGGCCGTTGTGGTGGTAGGCCTTGGAGAGTTGACCGGCCCAGAGGATCCAGCGCTCCTTCTCTGCTCGAGGCTGGTGGTGCAAGGGCTGCCGATGGAAGGCTGGTTCTGCTGGTGATGCTGAGTCTGGCCACAGATGCTGTCTAGGGGCAGGTGGCAGCTGTCGGGCATGTGCAGGACCGCGTGGGTAGACAGACTGGGCATTCTGCAGCTGAACCAGAGTGGCCTCTGACCGTTCTGGATGATCTGACTGAGGCTCGGCCCGCCGTCTTCTTGTACCGTTCTCACTGCGTCTTCACCCTGGCTGAAGCCGACACGGGAGGGCCGGGAGGGGGAGACTCAGTGGAGGAGGGAGTCAGGCCTGCGACTCTCCACGTGGCCCAGCCCCTTAGCTGCAGAGGCTGGGCATCTTTCTGAGCATTTGCGGCGCCTTTCTTTTAGATAATGTCCGAGTTTTCTTTACATACCTGTAGCTGTTTTTACTTTTCTGTTTTGAAGTCAGTTTGTGTCTTGACGTGTCCCTTGCAATATCCCTATCGTTATATATGCTGTGTGCCTTATGAAATGCTGGGATCTGGAAAATCCAATCAACCAACCCACCGGCTCCTCACCGTCTCCACCTCTGCCTTTGACTGACACCTCAATCTGTCAATCGGAACCGCCTACCATGCGATTGGTCGGATGGCGTTTCGGGGGGCGGTGCATGCAGAGAAGCCAACAGAGCAGTAAGCGCAGCAGCCGGAGTGTGGAAGATGACAAGGAGGGCCACCTGGTGTGCCGGATCGGCGATTGGCTCCAAGAGCGATGTACAGCCACCTTTCGTAAAACTTTACCTCTCTACTTTCTATCCCCCTTGTTAGACGAGACCTCTCCTGCCCGAGGGGCCTCTATTGCGCGTGGTGCCTTAGAGGGGCCACCAGTAATTGCCTGAATGACACAGACTCTAGCAACTTCTGTTTTTAAGAGTGTAGCAGTGAGAAAGAAACCTTTTATGTTTTTGAGAATTTGAATGCTGTGAACTTGCAGGAGCTGCCAGCCCTCTGTCCTCCAGGCTCTCATGCCCTGTTTCTTTTCTCTCCTAGATGAGATCGTGGGGAACCTGGGTGAAGGCACCTTTGGCAAGGTGGTGGAGTGCTTGGACCATGCCAGGTGAGCTCTCTTCCTGGGAAGAGCTGGCCTGAGGTTCTTGAAGGTGGTGGCAGAGCTTAACCTTTTTCTCTTCTAAGAGTAGCACCAAACTCCAGTGCATGTTGGGTTTTTGCTGATCCCCTAAAATAGGGATAAATTCCTGGGATCCATGGGCATGTGGCATCTCTGCCTAAGAACTGGTGGTCACTGAATGGTGCTATTCCAGTTTCCCCACTTCCTCAGGACTGTGGTGGAGATTAGAACAGGGCAAAATCCTGGCCCCTCCGTGGTCTGGATCTGCTTCCTGTGAGCTCTTTTTAGGGGCCTGGCAGGGGTTTGAGCGTACTGCTGAGCCCAACTCAAGCATGAGCCTCCACCCTCTGGAGGTCTGCCTGAGAGGCCATGCAGGCCCCCATTGAGAGGAGCAAGATCCTGGGCTTTCTTACCAAGTGGGCTGCTGCCATCTGCAGCGTGGCTAGGGGTTGGGCCCCTTCGAATGTGCTCAGGTAGAGCAGGGGTACACCTGTGTGTGTTGGGATCCTGCTGGGGGTTCCTTGCTCCTTTATAGGCTGAACAGTGAAAAACTTTTTTGTCCCTTGCCATTCCTTGAGACCAGAACCCTTGCCTCCTCTCCCTTAGGCTGGGAGGCTGCTGCCTGTGAACCCACTGCCTTCGAGCCTTAAATGGCCCCTCTTTGGTGTGGCACTTGGGCCAGAAGGTGCTGGTGTCCTTGCTGTCTCATTTGAGCCACGTGTTGCCTGTACGTGACTCTTGTATGATTTTAGGGATGAAGAAATATGCTCGGGGTCTGTCTGTACCCCCAGCTCTCGAATGGAGGAGCTGGGTACTGCTCCACTTGGCGCTCCCATGTTGAGGGGTGCCTGGAAAGGATAGTTAAACCTAGCAATTCAGCCCACCATGTGACCCCAATTTAAGGTAGTGATTATTTCCAGCGAAGCCTCCCTGGGCACCCAGTTCGCTTTTAAACACCCTTCAGACCCCTTGTGGCCCAAGAAGTTAGGGCTGGGACCAGTGGGCATAGGGACATGTGGACTGTACAGTGGTGAGAGGTGGCAGATCTGAGAGCTATCCCACCTGGGGCTCTCTGGGCTGTCACTCTGAGCAGCTAGATGGGAAGCGAGCCTTTGAAGTCACTAAAGGGCAGGCCCAGGGTTCAGGGAACCTTTAGGGAGTCCAGAGGGAGTTGGCCAATGGGCTTATTGTGAGAAGGCAGAATTCAGTTCCACAAAAGGAAGGGCCGCCCAGCTCTGGCAGTAGCTGTGTGGATGTGATGAGCTCATCTCAAGGGTCAGAATGCTATTGAGGGATGCTGTTCAGGAGTCTGGAGTTATGTCTTTTCCTCTGAGGTCCTTTCCTACCCTGAAAATCTGGAAAAATAGGATGAGAAAAATGCACCGTGTTCTAGAAGATGCCTCTGCCCTTCAGCCTGTGAACCTTTCTGGCACCAAGGCCAGCTTCCCAGAGGCCTTAGGCCACACCCTTGTGGGCCAGGGCTTATCACTGTAGTTTCCCACTGGGCATCTGAGCACTGGCTCTCCCTTCCTGAGAGTGTTGTGCCTGGCAGCCTAACTTCCTGTTATTCTTTGCTGGGCACCTGCTCGTGGCATACAGGGGTGGTGCTGGGGGTAAGGTGGGAGGTGTGGAGCAGGAATTATTAAAATCCTCATTGGACGCTGAATAAGGGTTCCTGGCACTCGGGGATCTCTGACAAATGCCAGGCTGGTACTGAGGCAGGTGGGGCCAAGAGGTGCGCTGAGGGATCGGTCCTGGGGTTCAGTGAGGGGAAGAACCTCTGCTGGCACCTTTGCCTCCTGCCAGGCTCTCACTCCCTCCTGGAAGCCCAGGAGGAACAGTTTGTGTAGAGTAGGTGATGTGCTCAGGACAGTCAGCAGGTACTGCAGAGGGTTCTGAGTGGGATGGCCTGGCCAGGGTCAGGACTGACGGGCCTCCAGGTCAGGTAACTGAGCAAGCTCTAGGGCTGGTGCTGGTCAGCAGAATGGGGCTCTGCTCCTCTGCCCACTCCCCCCAGGAGCTGGCAGCAGCTAAGATCATAAAAACCTAAGACTGGCACAGTTGTCAACAGCAGCTCCGTACTGCACAGTAGAGGCCTGGGGTTGTGTGGGGCAGGCTGCGTCAGGAATCTGCTGTCTTCAGGGCAGCCCTGTTCCTGGAGTCCTACGTAGCATTTGCCAGGAGCTGCTGGGTTGGGGTGGAGGGTGGGGGAAGGGCCGCATAGCTTTTCATGAGGACTGCTGCTTCTGTCCCGGTCCAGAGGGAAGTCTCAGGTTGCCCTGAAGATCATCCGCAATGTAGGCAAGTACCGGGAGGCCGCCCGGCTAGAAATCAACGTTCTCAAGAAGATCAAGGAGAAGGACAAAGAGAACAAGTTGTGAGTGTTGGCAGGGAACGGGCGGGAAGCTTCCTAGGGGTCAGTGTCTGTCCAGTCCAGTGGCCCAGACCCACTGGGACTGAGCAGTGCCCTTTTGCCAGGTTGGCACCATGCCTTCTCCTGGCAGCCAGAGCCGGGGGAGTCCGGCGAGTGAGTCTTGCTGGAAGGAACATCTAGGTTTCAGTCTAGGCTCCGCTGCAACCAGCTCTGTGTTCTGAGGTGGCCTCCTCGCCCTGCATTTGTAAATTAGAGGCTTTGCTGGGTTGTGGTGGGCATTAGACAAGATATAAACCCAAAACTGTTTAGGTGCTCACGTAGTCAGCCATATCCAAAGGAGCACACAGACATGGAGCATTCCTCTCCGCCAAGCACTGTGCTGAGCCCTGCAGGCTCAGGAAGCTCGGCAGAGGGTGCTTGTCCTGTGGAGTGGCCTGCTTGCGCCATCTTTCTCTGAGAGCAGGGACTGTGCCCATAGTTTTCTTTCTCTTTGTAAATCTGCATCCTGTGTGTGACCCAGCAGACTGGGAGGGAGTGGGGACGGTCTTCACCTCAGGGAGCCGGTGGGCAGCCAGCCCCCAGCACAGGCCCTGAGCCCCATCCGTCCTTCTCCAGCCTGTGCGTCTTGATGTCTGACTGGTTCAACTTCCACGGTCACATGTGCATCGCCTTTGAGCTCCTGGGCAAGAACACCTTTGAGTTCCTAAAGGAGAATAACTTCCAGCCTTACCCTCTACCACATGTCCGGCACATGGCCTACCAGCTCTGCCACGCCCTTAGATGTAAGTTCCCACCCTCAAGCGGAGCAGGGGGAGCCTCCGGTCTGCAGCAAAGGCACCTGGCAGCCCTGCCCTCCCATCAGGTGCTCCAGCACATTGCTGACTGTTCTGCTGGGCCCCTTTGGCTGAAAGGCCTTCAAGTAGGAACCTGTGACGACGGAGAGGCTGCAGTCCTCTCCAGGGGCCTGTGGAGCTGGCCTCTGACCCCAGGCTCTCCGAAAGAGAAGGGAGAGAGCTGCTCTAGGATTAGCCCCCTACCATCCCCATGCCTACCTTCCTGGATAGGGTGAAGAGGTTGCAGACTGACCTGGTAGATCCCACCCACAGATCCTGTTAGCACAGACACCATGTCTTACCATCATTTCCCATCTGTCTGCCAGTCTCTAAAGTAGTGCCTGTGCTCAGTGCTGCAGGATTTGTAGTGGTTGAAACAGGTTGGAAAGGCTCAGTGCAGAGGTGGCTAGAGCTAGACTGGCAGGGTCTGCATAGATGACGGGACTGGGGAGAGCGTTCCAAGCCAGGTGAGCCACCCAGCGCTGGCCCGGAGCCTGGCATGTGCAGCAGCTCACTGTGGTGAAGAGAGGGCCCATGTCAAGACAGATGGGCTACACTGTTGGGAGGTCTTGAGTGCCAGATGGGAGAAGTGATGAGTGGCAGGGTACAACCATCGGTGGGACAGGGTTGGAGGGAAAAGGCAGACGTCCCCCTGCTCAGGGATGGGGGTGAGGGGAGAAAGGCAGCACTGGCCTCATTGTTTCATAGGGAGCCCTGTGCTTGGTTTAATGCTCTCCTACTACTATCTTTAGATTTTAAGTAACTTTTGAATAAGGACACCTACATTTTCATTTTGCCTTGGGCCTTGCAAATTATGTAGCAGGTGCTTGGGAGAGGGAACCATTCCAAGACTGATACTGCAGCTTTGGTGAGAGACCTGGTCCCCTGTAGATAGGTGGAAAGTTTTCTAAATGGAAGGCATCTCTCCTGCCCCCTCAAGAATTAGAACCCTCTGAGTTCATAAATACAGAGAACTCTTGAGAGGGAAGCCATAGCAGAGGCAGTGTGGTCTTCTCCCTGTGCCACTGCTGAGCTTAGGGGCTGAGGGTTCTAGCAGGCTGGCTCTGGAGGACGGAGCTGGCCTAGCGCTGGCAGGCGGGCCAGAGAGGAAGCCCAGGTTTTCAGTGTCTGCTTCCCTCCTCTCCTGCTCCCCCAGTTCTACATGAGAACCAACTGACCCACACAGACTTGAAGCCAGAGAACATCCTGTTTGTGAATTCTGAGTTTGAAACCCTCTACAATGAGCACAAGGTATTTATTGGTGGGGTAAAGATCGAGGCCCTGTTCCAGGAGTTGGTTACCCACCAGTACAGACTTCTGACCTGGCTCCCCTTCCCTGCCCTTCAGAGCTGTGAGGAGAAGTCAGTGAAGAACACCAGCATCCGAGTGGCTGACTTCGGCAGTGCTACCTTTGACCATGAGCATCACACGACCATCGTGGCCACCCGTCACTATCGTCCACCTGAGGTGATCCTTGGTGAGTGACTGCAGCTCTGAGCCCGATAAAGCAGGCAGTTGTTGGCAGTAATGAAAACAGGGAGTGTGGTGCCTGTCCACACCTGGAGCCAGTGTCTTGAGTCTCTGTGGTTGTTGACTTGGTCTTAAGAAAGGGACTTCTACAGCGTGGTAGCTGCCCTGTGAGCTCTAGGCTGGGAGCACAGAGACGAGTCTCATAGCCCACCCCATTTTGGCTTTCAGAGCTGGGCTGGGCACAGCCGTGCGATGTCTGGAGCATCGGCTGCATTCTCTTTGAGTACTACCGGGGCTTCACACTCTTCCAGGTAAGGCCTCTCCCTCCTCACCCCCCTACCCTAAGCTGCAGAGGCCTAGTGTGGGAAGGACCCCCACCCACCCATCAGCATGTTGTGAGATTAGACTCCTGAGGGTTGTAGGTGCTTGGGAAGGAAGAGGTCAGTCAGGGTAGCTGGAACACTCAGGGACTTTTGCTGTCAGTCATCAGGGATGGAGGATTGGGGTGGGAGGAGTGTTCCAGGCAAGGGGCACAGCGTGAGTGAGGGCACAGAGATGGGCCAGGGCAGGGCACTTTCTGGGGGGAGAGAGGAACTAGCCAGAACGAGGTGTCGTCATGCAGTACACTTGAAGGGTCGGGAAGTCACCGAGGGAACAGGCTGGCTTCCTCCCTGGTCCCACATCACAAAGGCTGGGGCTGCTATCCCATTGCTGGGTTTGCATCTCCTGGGGCAGGGAGAGACCTTGACCATCCTTCTTATCCCTTATTCTCCGAGGGACCTTAAGGGGCGGAGGCTGTCATGATTCCCACTTGCTGTGTCCCTCACCCTTCCACAGACCCATGAGAACCGAGAGCATTTGGTGATGATGGAGAAGATCCTAGGGCCCATCCCATCACACATGATCCACCGCACAAGGTAAGGATTGCTCCCTCAGGGCTTTCCTGTCTCGAAGGGACCTGGCAGAGCTGTTGCCCAGACCTCCCTGCTGGGTCAGGCCGGGGTCCCCTGCCTTGTTTCGCTGCTCTTCTCCATGCTGCTGCTGTCTTTCCCATTTTGACTCCACCATTCCTGTCTTTTGTTTTCAGGAAGCAGAAATATTTCTACAAAGGGGGCCTGGTTTGGGATGAGAACAGTTCTGACGGCCGGTATGTGAAGGAGAACTGCAAACCTCTGAAGGTCAGTTTCTGGCTTCCCCCAGCTCAACTCATGCCAAGGAGACCCCAGGCCTTGGGCAAATACACAGCAGAGGCCAGGCAGCTAACAGTGGCCTCCTCGCCCCAGCTCTGTGGGAGCCTGTGCCCAAGGCTGCCGGGTGCTGGCAGTGAGGCTTCTTGCAAACTGCCCTAGAGGGGCCCTTAGCTCTTCCCCTTCCCCACAGGGTGGCTCTGATGTACTCAGGGGGCATCCGAAGAGCCAGATATCTGAGACCCTGCTACTTCCCGCTCCCTCTTTTCTCACTAGGCAGGACTGAGGGGAGGGTGGGGGAAGACCTAGACATGGCCAGGAAGCCTCTGTCAACTGCATTTGGTGCTTGGACAAGTGAATTTCACAGAGGTGCTGTGTACCCACCTGTCAGAAGTTTGCACATGGGGGCAGAGGCATCAAGCCAGCAAGCCACCTGGTAGCCTGACAAAGTTCAGAGCAGACATGATTACAGGCACGAAAAGCAGACCTGTTCCTTGTCCAGGAGGGCAGAAGTAGTCCTCCAGGGGGGCATCCTGCCTCCTCAGCCATGCAGCAAGGCTTCCCAGAGGCAAGGGGACCGGCTGTGGCTTCCCATGGCCCGCCATCACACTGAGGCACTTTGTGTCCCTGAGCAGAGTTATATGCTCCAAGACACTCTGGAGCACGTGCAGCTGTTTGACCTGATGAGGAGGATGTTAGAATTTGACCCTGCCCAGCGCATCACACTGGCGGAGGCCCTGCTGCACCCCTTCTTTGCTGGTCTGACCCCTGAGGAGCGGTCCTTCCACACCAGCCGCAACCCAAGCAGATGACAGGCGTGCGGCCACTGCACCGGAGATGGAGAGCGGGACTGGGCTGCCCGGCCCCTTTCCTCCAACCTCTACCACCGGCCCCAGGGCCAGAGCCACGCAGTGAACAGTGCAATGTGAAGGAAGGCAGGAGCCTGCAGGGGAGGAGACCTGATGCCCAGCTGCCAGAAAGCACAGATTTGACCCAAGCTATTTATATGTTGTAAAGTTATAATAAAGTGTTTCTTACTGTTTGTAACCCCTGGTACCAGTGTGTCCATCTCCAGGCTCCTTGCCTTCTCCCCTCCCTACTTTATTAATAAAGTCTTTCTTAGCAGTGCCGCTTGTGGAGAGCTACGTGTGAACTGGGCCAGGCCCGGAAAGGCTAGCCAGAAGCTCGGGTGTCCCCCTGAGCCCAGAAGAGCAGTGGTAGGTCTGCTCAACAGTCCGGAAAGGCACCTGGGCCTGTCCTGCGCCCACTTCCCTGCTGGCCCCTGTGCCTCTCAGCCCCAGAGAACATGCCAGGACTGGCCCACCGGGTTTACCTTTCCTTCCAGCCCTGTCTCTGGCCGAGACATCAGGCTGTGTATGCCCAGTAACTGGCTTGTTGAGATCAAGTGTGAGGATCAAGGCAGGTTCCCAAGGCTGGGGATGCAGTGCCTCAGCGCACTGCAGCCCACAGAGCAATGTACCACAGGACACAGGATTCCTGTCGTCAGCTTTATTTTAGTGCTGGTTTTTGGTTCCCCAAGAGCTGCATGAATGAGTTTTGGCCACCTGACTGGGGCCCCGTGGGAACTGGGCACTGTGGGTAGGATGCCTCTGAAAAGAGGTGAAGATGGAGGAATCATGCTATCTTTACCACCTGGGAAGGCCCAGGCTGAGGGCAGGAAGAGGCTCCCGTGCCGCCTGGGGAGAAAATACAGGCTTGGGCACCAACTCCCATTAGCCCCTCAACACAAGGCCATCACCCACAGGGTCACCGTGACTTAATGGAGCAAGTAGAGTCTTCTGGGCCAGGGTTCTAGCTTGTTTTTCACTGGACCCAATGAGGAGACCTCACCGCATTAACAGGCAGCCAGAGCCTGTTGAGTGGTTGCTTACTAAAATGCCTGTAACCCAGCATTGCTCCTCAAACTACAGCCCCACCTTTAGAGAGAGGGCCTCATTCAGGAGCTTCTCGGCCCTGAGAGTGAGCAGAGGTTCAGGAAGGATACACAGCACAGGATTCACAGTCGCTGGGTGCCCTCCACTGCTGGAGACAATTTAACATCTGAGGGAGGCTGGGAGGACAGGAGGGACCAGCCCTCTCTGCCCTGCCTAATCTGCCCCAGCTATGCTCCTATAAGGAAAGTGGTAAGTATCCTGAAACCCAGGGTACCAGGGCCTACCCTGCATCCATCAAGCCCCTCCACTCACCCCCTTAACCATACTGGGTGGGCACAGAGCAGAAGGAAGCCTGAAGCCCTAAAAAAGGCTTTAAAGCACAAGCCTCTGCAAGGGCCCCTCTCGGGAACTTCCAGGGCCTGTGAACATCTGGGGGCTCAGTGCCTTAGGATCTGAGCAGCACTGTGTTCCTAAGGCTGAGGCCTACCAGCTAGCTCATCCAGAACTAGCCTCATTTTGGCATCTTTGAGACAGGGTGCTGGCCCTGAGCCTACACATCTAGAGAGGACCATCAAAGGGTTCAAGGCCCAGACACTGTAAAAGCTGGGGGGGTGGGAGGGACATGCGCCTACAGCTGCAAGGGACCATTTCAGGGGAAGGGCAGAGGGGGCAGGAGAGCAGGGGTATGTGTGCAGGCAAAGAGGAGGCGGGAATGGTGGCTTAGGACAGAAGCACCAGGGAGCCTCTTCTGGTTCAGCACCAGGCTCCCCCAGGGGCCTCCCCAATACTGAACATTAAAGCTGCACCCTGAGGGGTCTGGCCCCAGACTAGGCAAAGGCTCAGTCCCCAGCTAGAGAGTATGGGATTCGGGGGCACTGCTGGCAAGATGGGCACTGTGGTTCTACAGTAACATAAGCTTATACTACCTGTGCTGAAGACAACAGAAAAACAGTTAAAAAAAATCCCAATACAGTAACACCATTCAGATGCCACCCTGCCCCCTTTCCCTGCCTCTCAGAGTGATGGAGTGGAAACGAGGAAGGACCCTCGGGAAAAAAAAAAACCTAGCATAAAACTTGATCAGCTCAGGAGAAAGGGTCAAAGCCCCCATCATCTTGCGGTGGGGCTCAGGGAAGGCCTCAAAGCCCTCAAACTGAACCGAGAATGCAAGTCTGCCCTCTAGCGGACAGCGGCAGTGCAGCCAGTTCTACATGATCAGAGGAAGGGCTGCTTGGCTGGAGGAAGCAGGGGAGACAAAGCCACAAGCTCTGGACCAGAGCCAGCACAGACCCCCAAACAGGGCTGACCCACCCCGTGAGGCGTCGGCCCAGGCCCAGTGGCTGTAACCTGACATACGGTCTGTGAGCTGCCTATGTCTGTAAACAAAGCCGCACCTGACCATGCAGGGGGCCGAGTGTAGAGATGCCTGGAGCCACTGTGCACTTAAGCCTGCCACTCGCCCCGTGCCCCCAGGGGGAAAGCCTTCCCTGGCTCAGGGCACGTGACAGGTCAGTTTTAAATATGATCTGTTCTTTCAAAGAAACAAAATGAAAAGAGAAGAAATTTAACAACAGGTCCATGAAGCTTCACATCCTTAAGGCGTTCGCTGTCAAGTTCAGTGTCAGGAGCAGCAGGGGACTACGAGGTCCAGCCCACCCAGAGCCCTTCTAGGCAGAGTGCAGTGGGATGACAAACTTGCAGCCGAAGGGCGAGTGGTAGTTGATGCCCACCTCCTGGAAGACCTGCTGGGGAATGCCGATGTCGCACAAATAGACACGGCCCGCATGCTCCCCCAGAGGCAGAGGCAGGCCCAGAGCCAGTGACCACTTGGCATCGATGCCCTGTTCACCTTCATGCACAGGCGGGTCTATGCTGAGTACTGGTGCCCGGTTCTGGTTGGCCCAGGCCACAGCTGCCTTGTACCAGGGCTGATCCCGCAGGAAGGCATTCTCGGGGCAATCCAGACAGTTGATCACCAGGTCCACCGGGCTAGTGGGCAGATCTGCAGGTGGAAAGAGTGCCATCTGTAACCCCTATAAAGTAGAGAGCAGTCCAGGCTGGGACAAGAACCTTGGTGACCCCAACCAAGAGTATCTTATTCAGACACCACTCCAATGCCTCTGCAGAGGCCAGGCTTTTCAGGGTTGGGCCGGGACTCAGGCTCTGGGAGTTCCAAGACCTGGTTGGGCTAGGTGCTGGAGACCAAGGGTATGTCAGCCCGATGGACCACTGTCCTCGTGGAGCTCCCAGGCTGAAGCACTGTCGTGCTGCTGGGTGAGCAGAGCTTCTCAGGACATGATACCCCTGCCTCCTCTGCACATCTAACTTCCTGGTAAATTATAAGCTCTGGGAAGGTGGGCTCTATTACCAAGTCAGCCTTGAGGGGGAGGATGTGACCAGAGCCCATGAGAATTGGGCTGACTGCCATTTGCTGTCTGGCCCAAGAAGTGTGAATAGGCAAGAGCGTGCCCACTCTACACCAGGCTGGCCTGCTCCCACAGCCTGGCCTTGCTGGTCCCCTGTTACAGAAATGAGTCCTTCTTGCAGCCCAAACTTAAGAATGGGGAAGGAATCTCTCACTTCTCCCAGGTGTGTAAAAAGGCTTCTCTGCTCTCACCAAGCCTCTGGCACAGTGTAAGAACAGATGGCTCAATAAGCACGTAAGTCCTGACCAGCCTAAGAGGTTAAACTGCGACTAGCGGAAATCAGACCAAACTCAAGGGTAAACATCCTGGAGCAACTGGAATAGGAAGCCTTGTGGGCAGCTGAGGAAGAATAACTGCCTGGAAAAGGACATCATATTACAGATCTTAAGAGGGGGAACCCACATATGAGAATCCCTCCCCAGGTCTCAGCCTTAAGTACTGACATACCTCAATTAGAGTCTCAGAACAGGCCACCACAGGTGGGGATGGGGGTGTCCCTGTGAGCCCTGAGGCTTTTGAGAGTGGGAATAGCATATTCCCTTCGAGTTAAGACTGAGGTTCTGGCCCCATCTTGCCATCTGATCCCTGGAAAGGCCCTTTCTCTGCGCCGCATTTGCTTGCTCCACTTCTCCCCTGTTCTCACTTCAACCCACTCCAATCAGACCACGTTTCACCATACCACTTGAAACTGCTCCTGTCAAGATCACTAGGGGCTTCCACACTGCTGGATCCAGCAGTCAAGTCTTTGAGTCTGAGTGAGATGGAGAGTCACTTTAGGAATAAGTAGCAGAAAGATATAATGCAGCTCGGGTTCCAGGTGATCATTATGTCTATTGTTTGAGTGCAGACTGCAGACGTACACAGAATTATTAAGGCTGTGGTAATCATTGGAACGAGAAGTGATGGTGGCTGAAGACTTCAGATGAAGTCTCAATCTTCATCTGAACTCAACCTAGAAAGGCTTGCTGACACAGCTGTTCACACCCTCTTTTCTTTACTTGTCTTTCAGGTACCAGACTCTCCAGGCTTTCCTTCTCCTTCAGTGACCACTCTTTCCCTGTCTCTTAGCTGGTCCCTTAAACTTATATCCAAAGAACTCACTCTAACAACCTATCTATTCTCTCTTCCTAAAAGATACCTTATCCAGGCTCATTACGGCTTTAAATACCACCTCCCCACACTTGTAACTCCAGACTGGATCCCTTCACTTAACTCCAGACTCATCTCCATCAATCAACATTTCCACCTGCCTATCCAATGGGCTTCTGCTCTTCTTCCCCAAACCTCCCCCAGCTCTTCCCATCTCTGTGATGGCACCTCCATCCTTCCAGTTACTCAGGTCAAGAACCTTGGAGTCATTCCTTACCCTTCTCTTTCTCTTATCCTTTACATCCAATCTATAAACTCTTATCTTCAATACTGCTTCAGAAACTAACCACCTTTCATCACTTTCATGCTGTCTGAGCCACCATCACTTCTCGTTCCAATTATTACAACAGCCTTAATAATTCTGTGTACATCTACAGTCTGCGCTCAAACAATAGACGTAATGATCGTCTGGAACCCGAGCTGGATTATATCTTTCTGCTACTTATTCCTAAAGTGACTCTCCATCTCAAAGTTCAAACCTTACATAAAGACCCACAGGCCCTGTATGACAGACCCTGAAATGTCTAAGTCTACTGCTTCCCTCCACCCAACCCTCCAACATTCTCGAGTTCCCTTCCCTGTTTTATTTGTCTCCATAACACTTACTACCATCTGACCTGAGAGAAATGTCACTTGTCATCTGTCCTAACCAGAATGTAAGCTCCACAAAAGCATGGACTAAGAAAAAATAAAAATCTATCGCCATATCCCCAGTGTCAGCAACAGCACCCATTCTGTACTTATCTGTGAAACGAATAAATGGATACCCACCTCTCCATCTGAGTGGTGGGAGGAGGAAGAAGGTGAAGGGATGGGAAGTAGGCAAGTCGACACCAAAGGTATTTATTTCCTTAAGACTCTAATACTCAGATCAGATCAGACTCTACTACTACTCATGAGCAAAGCGCTCTTTACTCTTTTTCCGCCTGTCGCCACTGGGCGGCGCCACCAGACCAAGAAAGCACTGAGGGCTCCCCAACCCTGTGCGAGGGCTCACCTTTAAGGCTAGACACTTGTTGGCCCTGGGTCTTGCTGAAGAGAGACAGCTCATTGGTAATGGATTCCAGCATCTTCACGAAGTTGGGCAGAAAGAGGATGACCTGGACATCGTGGTTGGCTAGGTGCCTTCCACAACTGATGCCCTGAGCCCCCTTCACGTGAGGCCCACACAGCAGGGCCACTGCAGGCCTCTGGTGAACATTCTTGGGATTCAGCCTGGAACAGAAGGTAAAGAACATCATCAGCCGAGACTTGCCAAACCTTTGCCCCCTATACCGGACACCCCCTGGCACCTGCTGCTCTCAAGGCCAAGGTTCTAGAGGGGATGGACAAAATCCACTACAGGCCAAGCTCACAGGGTGGCCTTCCCACTGGCCCACACTTCATCTTTGTGTCCTCTTAGGTGGCGCTAGTGGTAAAGAACCCACCTGCCAATTCAGGAGACATGAGACCTGGGTTCGATCCCCGGGTCGGGAAGATCCCCTGGAGGAGGGCATGGCAACCCACTCCAGTAGTCTTGCCTGGAGAATCCCGTGGACAGAAGAGCCTGGCAGGCTACAGTCCACAGAGTCGCAAAGAGTCAGACACGACTGAGGTGGCTTAGCACACACTAGGCAGTTCACTTGACCTTGTTCCGTAAACCACCAGTGCCTGAACACTGCTTTCTAACCAAGAACACTTTGTTCTCACTGTAGGACCTATTACATCAAACACTTCTCGGCAAAGAGGTTTTCCACCTCTGCAGCCTTCTTGACTCTTCTTCCCCAATGTGCCTGCTCTGCTGCAGCAAGACTGGTCTCATCACTCTCGCTTGCACCTGAAGGTTCTTTCTTGGTTCTGCTCAAACTACTTCACCTGCCCAGAGAGCCCTTCACTTACGAATCTCTGACCCACTCCTTCTAGGATTACTCTGGCTCACCTCCTAAGAGACTCACAGCAAGTACCAAAGAGGGTAGTTGTAAATCATACTCAATTAGTTGCCAGTCCAAGTTCTCGTCTCTGAGCTGCCAGTAAGCTAATAAGGGCAACGCTGGAGCTACTTTATTTCATAGACTGCTGGGTAGATGAATGGATGTAAAGCACTCTGAACAGGAACCGACACAGAAAGGGCTCAACTGATGCTGGTATCATAGTTCCGGTCACAGAGAAGGCAGACGGCTAAGGGCTTCCCGGCTGGGAGCTGCCTTGGACACTCACTTCTGATGAAGTCACTTTCAGCTTTACGCCATTCAAAGTGGAGACACCCCCCCCAACCCAAAAGAAAGGCTGAGACCCCTCTGGTCTCAGAGAAGCCGTAAATAAGGGGGTTAAAATTAGCCCTAGAGCTATGCCCAACTCCCAGACAGTGTTGTCTGCCTCCGGGCAGGAAGGCAGGGGAGATGAACAGCCAGAAAGAGGCTTAGGTCCCTGCTTGGGGTGGAGCAGGGACAGTCACTTATGGGTTTTCCCCAAAGAGAGGAAGACAGATGTTGTCAAGCCAAAGAGGAAACCCTCACTCTCCAAATAAATTCAGGGGAATTTGGTGGTGTACTTTCATATACACCAAGTCATTCATTTCTCCCCACCATGTTTGCATCGTAAGGCAATATGGTGAGTACTTCTCCCTGCTCACAGATAACTGCAGAGTTCATCTGACTCCCCCGGGTTTATTCCCTAAATGAACGCTTCCTCTCACAGAGGCATGCCCCATCCGAGAACTCAAGACAGACCACAACACCCACAGACCCAACAGCAGGGGTCAGAGTCCAGGCACTGGAGACCGAGCTTCACCGTGAACCACCAGTGTCACGTGGGCCAAGTCTTTCTGCTCTCTTGAGCCCTAGCTTGCTCATTTTAAAACCCAGTCTACTATTTACCTTCAAGGTGAAGCAACGAGGAGCAAATTAAATGCTATTGTGAAGGCACAGTGAAAAAATGCATGATACTTAACATACCATGGTACTTAACATCACTCTGCAGATGATGCTGTTAAAGTGTTGCGCTCAATATGCCAGCAAATTTGGAAAACTCAGCAGTGGCCACAGGACTGGAAAAGGTCAGTTTTCATTCCAATCCCAAAGAAAGGCAGTGCCAAAGAATGCTCAAACTACCGCACAATTGCACTCATCTCACAGGCTAGCAAAGTAATGCTCAAAATTCTCCAAGCAAGGCTTCAACAGTATGTGAACTGAGAACTTCCAGATGTTCAAGCTGGATTTAGAAAAGGCAGAGGAACCAGAGATCAAATCACCAACATCCATTGGGTCATAGAAAAAGCAAGAGAGTTCCAGAAAAACATCTACTTCTGCTTCACTGACTACACCAAAGCTACACTTCATTGACTACACTGTGTGGATTACAACAAACTGTGGAAAATTCTTAAAGAGATGGCTATACCAGACCACCTTACCTGACTCCTGAGAAATCTGTATGCAGGTCAGGAAGCAACAGTTAGAACTGGACATGGAACAACGGACTGCTTCCAAATTGGGAAAGGAGTACGTCAAGACTGTATACTGTCACCCTGCTTATTTAACTTATATGCAGGGTACATCATGCGAAATGCTGGGTTGGTGAGTACAAGCTGGAATCAAGACTGCTGGGAGAAATATCAATAACCTCAGATATGCAGATGATACCACCCTTATGGCAAAGAAAGCAAAGAGGAACTAAAGAGCCTCTTGATGAACGTGGAAGAGGAGAGTGAAAAAGCTGACTTAAAACTCAACATTCAAAAAACTAAGATCATGGCATCCAGTCCCATCACTTCATGGCAAATAGATGGGGAAATAATGGAAACAGTGAGACTTTATTCTCTTGGGCTCCAAAATCACTGCAGATAGTGACTGCAGCCATGAAACTAAAAGACGCTTGCTCCTTGGAACAAAAGCTATGACAAACCTAGACAGTGTACTAAAAAGCAGACATTACTTTGCCAACAAAGGTCTGTCTAGTCAGCTATGGTTTTTCTAGTAGTCATGTATGGATGTGAGCGCTGGACCATAAAGAAGGTGCAAAGAACTCATGTTTTTGAACTGTGGTATTGGAGAAGACTTTTGAGAGTCCCTTGGACTGCAAGGAGATCAAACCAGTCAATCCTAAAGGACATCAATCCTGAATATTCATTGGAAGGACTGATGCTGAAGCTGAAGTTCCAATATTTTGGCCACCTGATGCGAAGAGCCAACTCATTAGAAAAGACAGATGCTGGGAAAGATTGAAGGCAGGAGGAGAAGGGGACAACAGAGGACAAGATGGTTGGATGGCACCACCAACTCAATGAACATGAATTTGAGCAAGCTCCAGGAGTCGGTGAAGGACAGGGAAGCCTGGTGTGCTGCAGTCCATGGGTCTCAAAGAGACGGACATGACTGAACAACAATTAACATACGTGAAAGTGATTACGGAGGTATCTTCCTCAAAGGAAAGCCAGCAACTGTTGCAAAGAACAGTACTGTTGGCCCTTCTGAGAGCTCAGACACTGAAAGAACAGACAGGCACAAGGATAGTCAACCACAAGAAGTCCATTCCACAAAGAGGAATGGACTTAAGAAGGACATTCAGGTCCTGCCCCCAAACTGCTATTTCTGGGAAGCCACTTAATGGCCTCAAATACTTCCAGGAAGAGCTTATTCCAAGGGTTGCCCCAGTGGCTGCTCTGGGAGAAGGTTCAACGGTCAGCAGACCCAAGAGCATGATATACTGCAGAGGGCAACTTGCACTATTTCCTCCTTTGCGGTCTCCATTGGCTCTTCCCCAGGCCAGGCCAGAGATCCGGGTAGGAAAGCAGGCCTAAGTCAAGGGGCAAGGTGGATGAACACAACTCTACAGGGAGAGGGGTGGAGAAGCAAGGAGGGGAACCTCACTGTCAGTGTGGATCACCTTAGCCACAACTCTCCCACAAGACTAGCAATGTCCTCCTCTTCGCTGACAAATCCAGCAGACACCTGTCAACCTTAAATGTGCTTGCTCGCTCAGCATCACCACTGCTAACCATTCCTTTATTCCTTAAACACTATTTCTTTGGTTCTTAAGCCTTGCCCTCTTGGTTCTCTTACCTCTCTGGCTTTAAACTTTCTTAGCTATTCTGGAAGGCTCATCTCTTAACTAGGCTTTAATGCTGATGTTTCCCAGAATTCCACCCCAGGCCCTTTCCACTCTTCACACCTTCTCCTTAACGGAGCCTGCCTATTCTTATACCACATACCAGCTGATGACTTCCGATCTCTATCTTCTGCTCAGACCTTTTTCTAAACTTCAGATCCAGATTGCTAGTAGTCCATCTGCATGTCTCACAGTCCTAAACTCAACATATCCAAAACAAAACCTACCACCTCCTCCATGCCTGCTCCTCTTCCCACATTCCTTATCATAGTGACTGCTGTCACTGTCTAGCCCAGCGTTCAGGCTAGGACGCTTTAAGCTCAGTGATCACTGACACTTTATTTTCAATCACCTTTCATATCCACTCAATACCCTGCCTCTTGATTTTACCTTAAAAAGCTCCCTCGTCTATCTACTCCTCTGATCCCCTCTTCCCTACTTGGGACTATCATCACCTGGCCCCTGGCTCAGTTTTCTGTTACAATTTTCTAACTGGTCTCATGGCCTCCAATCTTGTCTCTGCTAATCTACTCAGCCAAAGTTTTTAAACACAAAACTAATCATGTTATAGCAATGGCAACCCACTCAGGTACTCTTGCCTGGAAAATCCCATGGACGGAGGGGCCTGGTGGGCAGCAGTCCATGGGGTCGCTAGGAGTCGGACACAACTGAGCGACTTCACTTTTACTTTTCACTTTCATGCACTGGAGAAGGAAATGGCAACCCACTCCAGTGTTCTTGCCTGGAGAATCCCAGAGACGGGGGAGCCTGGTGGGCTGCCATCTATGGGGTCACACAGAGTCGGACACGACTGAAGTGACTTAGCAGTAGCAGCAACAGCATTACTGAAGTACCCTCAGCAGTTTCCTATCACTCAGCTGTACCAAAACTGGGTCTCTGGAGGTTAGAAGGCAAGCCTCTGCTAGTTGGCAGGAGTCTTAGAGTTAACTGCTTCCAGGAAGGAAGAATCAAAGAGTGGTTTGTTGGAGAAGAGGCTTCCCAGGTGGTGCTAGTGGTAAAAAAAAATCCACCTGCCAACAATGCAGGAGACATTAAGAGACATGGGTTCAATCCCTGAGTCGGGAAGATCCCCTGGAGGAGGGCATGGCAACCCACTCCCATATTTTTGCCTGGAGAATCCTCATGGAGAGAGGAGCTGGAGGGAGGGCTATAGTCCATGGGGTCACAAAGAGTCAGACACGACTGAGCATGCGTAAGCACTGGAAGAATAACAAGGACTCCCAGGACAGGGTGAGAGTGGCAAACAAACGCTGTGTGGCATCCCGGCAAGTGACTTTACAGAGACTCGCGTTAGAGGAGCAGCAGCAGAACCCCTGCGTGTGTGAGGCACCATGGGGGCGCCGAGGCAGAGCAGCATCATCCCACACTCACCCCCATCCCCCCTCCTGCGGGCATTTACCTGTTGGGTCCTCCGAGCAGGGTCAATGCCATCTGACTGGCACACACGCCTGTCATCTCCAGTCTCCGCTCCAGAGTCAAGCCATGCTTCTCAGCCACAGCCAACAGCTTTTTATGCAGCTCGTAGGAAATACTTGGGACAACCAGGCCAGAGTCTGCAGTTTGAAAGGAGGTGAGGAAAAAGGCAAAGTGATTACAGGAAACCAGTTCTTCAAATAGTGAAGTTGATCCGCGAAAGCCAAGACTTTAAGACTGACCCTCTTCAGCCCATTTGCATAGTCCAAGACAAAGGCATGCTATGCAGCTCTCCAGAGCTCAAGCAGTCGATGTGGAACTACGTAACAACCCGTTCAGGCTACCACAGAGCCGGGGTGAACTTAACCTCTCTTAGAAGTTTACCTTTAGACCATGAAGAGGCCAAATCCACCAACATGTACCTGGTACTATCAAGAAACGGCTGCCAACCACATTACAACATGCTTTTCTCAAAGTAGGGGAAATGCCCCTCCTGGCTGTGAGGTTTTTCCTCATAAGCAGACCCCTTATTCTTGCCTAGAGTGGAAAAGACACTCGCTAACCCTCCTGACCCTCTGGTCCGCACTATTCAATTTTCAGGCAGGATGACCTGTTCACCCCACCTGCTCCCCACATCCTCTCCCTCCTGCTCTCCTCTACTTAGCCCTTCTGTTTGGCCAAAGAAATTCAACTAGAAACTTGCTTTCTCGAATAATTTGTTGTTTTCTCCCCCTTTGGGTGACTGTAACCTAAAACTCTTACCAAAGAGAAAGAGTACATGGAAAGTAACCTATGGTTTGCTTTAAGCTACTGAGAAGAAATCTTTTACTCACTATAAACGAATTGCAACTAATAAAGGTTAGGCAAAACCACAGTCACTGAAAGTACACCATCAAAAACACTTGGTTTTACGAGGTCAAAGTCTTCAGCAGCTCGGTACACTTGAAGAAGTCTATAGCATTACATGTCCAGGAGCAAGGTGCTGTTTCAGAGCCCAGAAAACCAGGATAAGAAAGAAACAGCAAAGTCAAAAACTGTGATCTTTTGCCTTGACCTCCAATGCCACCTTACAAAGGTTAAAGATACTGGACTGCCAAGGGAGCAAACTCTCTGCCAGTGAGCCCTGGGCTCAGAGACAGAAACACAGGTTCCAATCAGCAAGTTATCAAGGGATTTTGCATATATCTAGTTTTGTCTGGATGGATCACATGCCCCCCACACCACTTTAAAAATGTATTTGGCTGCTGGCATGTGGGATCTAGTTCCTTGACCAGGGATGTACTCTGGGGCCCCTGGACTGGATGCGTGGAGTCTTAACCACTGGACCCTCACGGAAGTCCCTCAGGTGCCTTTTTAGATCCTGTGTCCTCATCTGTACTGGAATGTAAACCCCTCAAAGTAGGGATATAAGCCTCTTCCTTCCTCGACCCCCACCTCAGTTCTGTCATCTCAGCTGTATTTATTTACCAATAGAGGCAAGATCTCATCAGGTACTCAAACGTATAAATGATGCCAATCTACCGTTTCTTCTGTGACTGAACTCTAAGGCAGAAGTTTTCATCAGAAAGTTCATCGCCATCCTGTTGGTTCCAGAGCCCTCTATAGAAAAATTTCTCTTCCTCACTGATGATTTCAGGAGAAATTTCCTGAGGTTCTATCCATTATCCAGTCCTGCCTACATAGATCCCTAAAACCACAGAGAATCAGGCTGTGGCTATACATTTTAACAACAGAAACCCAAGCATAAAGACTGAACTTACAGTACCCATGTCTGTATTCTCTCAAGGAAAGGCAAAATAATAATGTAATAATAAAAACCATCTCCAT
Organism: Bos indicus x Bos taurus; assembly: GCF_003369695.1. NCBI lineage: Eukaryota > Metazoa > Chordata > Mammalia > Artiodactyla > Bovidae > Bos > Bos indicus x Bos taurus. The sequence continues at coordinate 33,951,462 of NC_040096.1, read as the reverse complement.
GTCAAAACGAACACTGTCCTGTTGGTTAACTGAGCTCCTCCACCTGTCTGAGTCCTAATCCTGCTGGGAGCAGACATGACAGGCAGTGAGCCGAGCCTCGCCCCTTGCCCCTTCTGAAAAGTGAGCCATTGACACCCCAGATGCTGATGCTGGGGGCTGTGGCCTGATTGCATGTCAACAGCCAATTAAACAGCCATTTATTATGGTCGGTTTCAGACATGCACATATTATCAGAACTAATTGGGAACCACTGATAGCAGTGTGGAAAAGGGTGAATGAATTCTCAGGAATCCTAAGACACTAACAACCCTAAACCTGTCAGACAAGTCACGCACCTGCCTACTTCAAACACCCTCTTCACCTGCAGAGTCACGCAAGGCGAGCTTTCCCTCCAGTCCGTGCAGCTCTTTGCCTACTTATTCCCTTTCTGGCGAATCTGAAACAGGCCAGGGCAGTGCATCCTGTGCCTGCCCCTCCACTAATCGAACTTTCTTTCTGGAACTAGGTCTTGTGCTACACGTGCAGGTGCCTCCTCTCCAGTTCTGAGGGCTCTCCGAGGGCAGACTGAGCATTTTCTGCTTTCTCCTCACAGTTCCTAGAGGTACAAGGCTGATGGCACAGCGGGAGGAGAGCTTACCCTACTCTAGACGGCTGGCTACTGCAGCCGGAAACCGTGTCTATTACATCTCACTGATTTGTGCCAAGGGGAAGGGGCCCTGATGAACTGGCACATTTTGTAGCCCAGGGAAAGATCTGGCCAGGAATCCTTTCTGTTCAGTCTACCAGTCACAGCGTCCAGGACTTCACTGTACCCTACTCTGTTTCTCTAAAAGGAACATGCCAGCACCACAAAATGTTCCTTTTCAACATTTACGCACAAAGTCCAACAGGCAGACTGGCTTATCAGAAACAAGCAGAGGGAATAAAATAAACTCCGAAGGAAGGACACCAAGAACCTAGCGTGTGAAGTGCGAACAATAACACTGCAGAAGCCTGAACACGGGCCAAGCCCAATTATGTTTGGGTTGGAAGGTGGATGTTAATTGTTTGGGAACCAAGGCAATAACAGTAGTGGGTAGGGCTTCTCTTAATATTAATATGTTCTTTACAGCTGTCGGTGAAATAAGAGAGAGATAATTATAGCCAGTTCGTGACAAGCAGAGCCCTTCTTAGGATCTGATTAACCTTAGGGTATCAAGGAAAACGGCTTAAGCACACCCAGTACAGGCCAGGAGAGAAGACACTTCCTCCCCGCACAGCTCGCCCCACAGACGGGGAGGCAGGGCCGTGAAGCCCCGAGGCCCAGCGTCATGTACGCTGCCCCTTCTTCATGTCTCTGTCTCTTTCACACTGCTCCTTTCAGCACACACCATCTGGGGCCTTTCCCTCCCTTAAGGACACGCGGACATGCCCTCACACCCTCCATGTACTTCCCCACCCTCAGAAGCCTTCCAGTGCCGTGTCAGGTCTTCCTCCACAGCCTCTGCACGTACATCCCTCCCACTCCTTCAAACCTCCCAGCCTTTCTGTTGCGTAACAGAAAAGTGTTACCCACGGCAAAGTGTCCTCTCCAATCCAAACTCAATCCTCACACTGGCAGGGCCTCATACTTGGAAAGGCTGTGTGTATCCCATGTCTTATCAATGAGGAGCAGAGCTCAGTTACGGGCACAGGGATTTCTCTAGTAGGAGTATGAATTCTTATTCCACCCTGTGGTGGTCACATAACTGGGTGGCGATATCATGAGCTCTTTTTTGGAGTATAAAACCACTGGTAAATTCACACCTTCAGACCCACAATGTACAGACAGCCCCTGAAGACGTATATTAAGGCTGCCATAAAACGCAATTTGGTGTCAGGTGTATCTTTGAAAGAAGAATTTGTTACAAGAAAGCTAAGTACTCCTAATATTCTTTATAAGAGTCCACAAGGCCTCCCATGATCTGGCCCCGCATACTACAGCTCCTTTACCTTGGAACTCAACCCCAGAGGCTCCAGGCATCTGGCTGCCTCTGGGTCCTGAGTATTCCAGGTTCCTTGTGGGCCTAGGAAGCTCGTTCCCTCACATGCTTTCCCTCTTCTGGCATTCTCCTCTCTCTTTCAATGCTCCTCCACACCACACATGGCTGATTCTTCCTTCTTCAGGTCTCAGTTTAAATATCCCCCAGTCTCAGCATGTTGCTTACTTCCTTCATTGTGCTTAATACAATTTGTAAGTAACTTTTGCCTTCCTTTTGGACTATCTACTCTGCTAGACTGTAAGCTCCACGAGGGCAGTGACTCTGCCTTGTTCACTGCCATATCCCCTTCCCCACTGTGCCTTCAGTGCTAGCACAGTGCCTAGTGGAGGGGCTACAGAAGTGTGTGTTGAATTCACGAATGAATGGGAAGGAAACCTGTGCAACAGCCTCGGGGCATTCCATTCTGCAGCTGGATGAGAGCCCAGCTGTAACCAAAGGCAAGTGTGGGTGAGATGTTCCTGACTCCCCACTTGTTCCTCCCCATTAACAGCAAGACCAACCTCCTAGCCTCACTGGGCCTCATTCCTTCAGGTTAAAGCTCTAGTGGAACAAGCTTTGGACTTCCTAACAAAGATGACTCACTGACTACAAAGGGGAAAGTATCTTTACAAAGAAGAAATCTGTTGGACAACACCTTACCAAGAGATCAAACTTGCCTCAGGGAAGGACAAACTGATGCTGTGTCCTCTTATGATGTGACACCCCACAAGAGACAGAGCGCCACCAAACTCTTGGAAAAATGTTTAACACGAAACACATCAGAATGAAACAATATATCCAAACTAAGGGGTATTCTACAAATCAACTGGTCTAGACTCTTCACAAACGTCAGTATCACAAAAGACAACAAAAGTTGTGGGAACTATCCTGATTAAAGGACACGAAAGAGATCTGACAAATAAATGTAACACGCAACGGTTGATTAAAAATACAACTATAAAGGACATAATTGGGACAACAGGAAAGCTTTGCATACTAGATGATACGTCTGTATTAATTTTAAATTTTCTGAGAGCAAACTTGTAGCGTGACTGGAGAGAGCAACATCCTGTTGAATACATACGTAAGTAGGGGTGAAATGTAAAAAACAAAATATAATGAACTAAATCTCAAGTTGTTCAGGGGTGTGTGTTTATGTATTTCTATAAAGTAAATGTAGCAAAATGTTAACTGGTTCATCTAAATGAAGGACACACATTTGTTCATTCTATTATTCTAGTAACTTCTCTGAAATTCTGATTTTTTTCAATATAAAAAGTTGGGGAGGGACTTCCCTAGTGGTCCAGTGTGGCTGGGACTCCACGCTCCACGCTCCCAATGAAGAGCATGATCAGGGAACTAGATCCCACATGGCCACAACCAAGATCCAGCACAACCACAAATAGATAAAATTTTTTTTTAAGTCGGGGAGAAAAAAGAAAGATCCAAACATGATCAACAAATGTTTACAAATGTAGTAATACATCAAGCCAGTGGTAGGGTGGGGAACGGCAGGAAACAGAATAAATAAAAAGAATATGAGAACAAACCACATTCTTAGTCTTACAATCTAGCTGGAAGAAAAAAAATATATGTACAAATATCAGAGAACACAATCCTGACCACAAGTGTAAAATGTGGATTTCAAGCCAGGAGTTGCAGGAAGTGTCAAATCCTCAATCTGAACCACACTTGAAAGACAGGCAGAATCCTAGTCACAAAGATAAAAAAGAGAGCACACCCAGGGTGGGGGAGGGGCTACGAACAAAGTTCCAGGGGCTGGAATGGGTGTGGCAGGAGCCCAAGGCCTACCGCAGGACTCGCTTAGAATGGTGGGCGGGCCAGACGTCAGGTTGTTTCATACAGGATGACATTATGCAGAACTGATTTCAAGAGACAAAGGGAGCCTGCAGGGTAGCACCATAAACTAGAAGATCATGACAATTTCAAGGGCCACACATGAAGAAGAGAATCTGGAGTCAATGAATACTGAGGATAGAGGTAAACTCCTTGTCAAAACTGCTGCAGAAGGAATCAGCGTGCTATTAAATTAGAAAAAAATGGCCTCCAGGGTTCTTTCTAGTCATGAATTTTTATGAGAAGGAAGAGGGAAAGATGGCCACAAAGTTTCACGCTGGACATTTAAAAGAATAGTGATTCCACTGAAAGAAATGGGAAACTAAGGAGTAAAAGATATGGGTGAGAGTGAATAACTAACTTAGCTTTGATACACTGAATTCAAGCAGGATGGTGGATACACTGAAATCCAACTCGTTCCTTGCCGGGCTAGACACTTGTGGCTATGAAATGGCAAAGAGCATATAATAGCAAAAAAGTCACATTTGCAGAGACCAATTCAGTTTTTAAAATGACAAACTGGTACCTTGATCAAAACTCAGGTGTCAGACCGTAATGTGATGGCTCCAGATTCCCTAGCCCTTAGTTTGAACTTAAACTCTTAAAACTCTGGGACTTCCCTGGCGGCACAGGGGATAGGAATCTGCCTGCCAGTGTTGGGGACACGCGTTTGATCCCTGGCCTAGGAAGATCCCACACGCTACAGGGCAACTAAGCCCACAACTATTGACGTCTGCATGCCTAGAGCCCATGCTCCACGAGAAACCACCCAACGAGAAGCTTGCACACCGCAAGAGTAGCCCCTACTTGCCACGGCTACAGAAGGCCTGCACACAGCAATGAAGACCCAGCGCAGCCAAAAACAAATAAACTTTAAAATATATACATAAAAAGGGTATAACAGTGTAACCCCAGAGATGCTACGAAAACTGTGATAAGCATATGAAGAGCTTAGAATGGTGCCCAGGATAGTTGATACCCCTGAACACCCAATACTATGACATCGATCATAATGTTTCTCCTTCCCCTCCCCTTTCTGCCATCTCTAAATCTTGCATACACCTCCATAATTTACTTGTTTACACATCTGGTTACCCTATATCCTAAGGCCCCTGACGGACAAGGACTTACCCAGAGGATCCAGAAAAATTAGTGCCTAGCAAAAATTTTATAAATGTTGATGCTTTGAAGTAACTTTACTGCGAATGTCTCTGCAATTCACACTACTGACTGAACAATAATTGGAAGCTTGGCATGGCACTGGCTGCTTTCTACATTTCCTTGACAGGAAAGCAGGATCTACTGGTGAGCATGAGTAAGGAGGGGCAGCACCAAGGCTCTCGTGAGTGCACGGCCCACCACTTGTCCAGAGGGCCACGATTAGGGATGTAGTTAGATGTATCTAACTACAACCATTCAAGAAGAGCCACTTTTCTGCCACCATGTTTTCAATTTCATTAAACTTAGCAAGTCCCCAATTCTTGGAGATATGGATCTTCTGGCGGCCAAGGAACTTGAACTTGGTCCTGCAGAGGGCCTCAATCACATGCTCCTTGTTCTGAAGCCTGGTATGAATGGACATTATGACTTGGCCAGTGTGGACCCCGGTCACTGTGCCCTGGGGCTTTCCAAAGGCACCTAACATACAAGTCTGGAGCCTAGACTGATGACAGCATGGCAGTCATGAACGTCCACTGGAAAGGGCTATCTCCAAGGTCCGTTAGGGCAACCTGTGCAGCAACACACTGCATACACTACCGAGGAGGGTGCTATTTGCAGCCACTGCACACCAGGCCCCCGTGGGGAAGTGGGGAAGACAGCACAGTCAGCTTAACTGGCTGCAATCACATGACCTTATTTAAATGACAAGAATTATCCCTTTGTAGATAAAGAAATAGGTTCAGGAGTCCCCACGCAGCTACATAACTCAATTCTCTGACCCTACAGAAGCCCCTTCATGGAAGCCTTTAATGATTATTAAGTCCCTTAGTGTGGCAACACTACCATTTGCTTTCTTAGGGCTCAGCCAAAAAGCAGTGCAGGCAGAAAATCACAAAAACAAGTAGACTTGGCCTATTCTAAATTCATGCACTCTAACTACAGCAGACTCTCATCGCCATTCATGCCCTGCACATACTATGCCTTTAATCCTCTTGCTCATTCAACCCTTTTCAATCTGTCTTCAATCATGAAATCCTATCAAATTCCCCTTTGTCACTTCTCTCATATGTTTGTCTTCTTTTCTACTCAGAAGTCCAAACCCATGACACATGAGTTGTGTCATCAGCCTCACTCTTCTTCCTGCTCTGGTCTCTCTCCTTAAATTCTAACCTGAATTCTATATAAGACCTGTCTTCCTAAAGACTAATCTTTCTAAAACAGATTTTGGATCATGTCTTTTTCAGAATCCTTCAGCTGCTCTTCATGGCCATAAAACAGGGGACAGCCTTAGCACACGAGGCTCTCTGTGCTCTGGTCTAAAGCTGTTTACAACTCCCACTCCTCCCTCCACCCCCAACAAAAATCTCTACCTTGGTCAAACCAGCCAACAGCCAATCTCCCACACAGCCCTTTACTCACACTCTGCACCAGCATCTGCCCAGCCTACCCATAAATATCTTCCTCTTCCTCTCTGATGAAATCTTGCCCATGTTTCAAGGCTTCTGCCCTGCTCCCTCTGTGAAGCTTTCCCTGATCACCCCACCTTCAGGACCTCTCCTGCCTCTCAACACCCCATGGATTTAATGTCCACATTCTCACTGGACTTCAGGTATATATGGGATCTTTCCATTTCCCAGTACATCTTAATAACATGGGTGCAAGGACTGTCTTAGAGTGACTTACACATAATAAGCACAGCATTTTGACTGGCCCAAACTATCTTAAATATTACTTTTACAATATTATTAATGTTGAGCAAAGATTCTTCTCTGAAGACGTTTCACTCTCCTAACTGGTGTTCTTTGGGGACCTCTCACCTCTGAACGTAAGAGTGCTCACACACATCTTGCATTTTATAGCCAAACTTAACTAACATGTCTGCAACCGCTGGATACTATTATTCAGCAGGGGAGGTCCAAGCTGGAGGAATGTCCAACAATCTGCTGGAGACAGCAGCATAGTTCCAGGACCCAGAGGGGCTTTCCAGAGAGAAAAGATTTGGGTTAAACAAAGAGCTAAATTTAGTTGCTTCCTGAATGTGTTTTCCCAATCAATAGACCTTTTATAACACTGCCCCCACCACACACACATTTGGCAAAGAGTACTGCCAAGAGGAACATGAGCAATGAGAGAAGAACAGCTCAGAAGCTGTTGACACCACTTAGCATGCACCAGTGTGTAGGAGCCAGCAGCAAGCCGCCCGACTCCTGACACCCAACCATTACCAAGTGGGGAGTAAACATGTTGTTCTTTTGCAACTCTGGGTATTAGCAGAAATAGGTTTGCAGTTCTAGGACATGAATGCCATAAGGCTAGACTGGGGAGCAAGCCAAGCCACTCTCCATAACTGCTGATCTAAGTTGGTCTACTTATAAGGGAAGTAAAGAGAGAAGACTATATTATAATCTAAGTGCCATTAAACTATCCTTCTCATATCCTTCTTTCTCTTTTAACTTATCTACATTCAGAAAAGGAAAAGAAAAGTGACAGATAAGGTTTGTAAGTGCCTTTGCCTCTCTGGACCTCAACGTCCTCAATCTGCAAAAATGAGAAAATTACATTCGGTGATCAAGTAACCTAACTTTTTTGGTCCTAGCTTGTTTCCCTACATTTTCCAGATAGTTTCCTTATTCTTATACTAACATTTGAATAGGAGAGCCAACTGGAAAAGTGCCCCCATCCAGGCACTATGTGAATAATACTGAGACAAAATCACTCGTGGGAGAAGTTGCTCAGCAAGATAACTGCGTGCTCGCTGTTTCCAGCACAGACCCTGCCTGACAAAAGGACTTCAATTCCACTCCTTATCACTGCTGAGAACAAAGAGAAAAACAAGACAGATGACGCTATAGGACCTCTTCTCCCCTCACTGTCAACGCTCCAGTGAAATCCAACTGGCTGCGACACACCACAAGCCGCCATACCTGAGTTCTTGGCCAACGTCTGGCACATGTGCTTTGCAGTATGTCTGTTAATCACAATTGTGATTAAAAAATATGAGAGGAGGGAACTTTCATTTCTTTCATTAAATTAAACAAAGTGTGAAGACTAAGCTGGGGAAATGGAGTACACAGTAAGAAAGAGTTCCCACCTCTCCTGTTGTCTACTTTGGCAAATGTTTTTTAGGTTCTTTTGGTTCTGAGAATCTTTCCTGATTCTTGCTGCTACTGTCTCCCTTTTAGCCACTTCACTCTGAGGCAGGCCATAATCTCCCCAAGCTTAGGAACCTCCGGGAAGTCACATACAGCATGAGCCAACCACCTCAGCTTCCAGACAGTTACCAGTAGAAGCAGCTTATTTTGTCACTGAGGGCAGTAAAAAGGAGAGCAGTCAAAAGTGGATGGGTAGCAGGATCTGAGTATACTACCAGCCTGCTGAATGAAGTTATTTGCCTTAACACGGGTGGTTAAAAAAAAAAAAAATTAAAGGAATCCATCAAGTCACACTGCCAGTATCACTTAAGTAACCTACGTTAGCAAAGAGGCATGCCTATCAGAGTCTGAAAGGTTAAGAAAGACTACTAATTTCTGTCTTTTACTGACAATCTGCTTATTTTCTTTTTACATGGAACCTTTTACACACAGCAAAACCAAATACAACAGAGCCCCGCTGATGTCTACAAAAATGCCATGCCATATTTGATTTTCCCCAAAATGAAATTCTGCTGTCTCCATAAATCTCCCATAACTGCTACTAGCTTTCAAGCTACTGCTACCCTATTTTCAAGACTTCAAGCCAAAATGATTATTATCCTTATTAAAATGAATATGATTCCCCCTTTAGCTCCCAAATCACTCAATAACAATAGTTTCTATTTGTATTCCAAGAAGCCCAGTTAATAAGTTTGGGGGGAAGGGACAGAGACAGGGATGACACAGACCACCTGTCCCACAGCTGCCTCAAAGGCTACATTTGAAGAAAAGACTCTTATGCTAAAAAAGAGAGAAAGACTTTAAAATTACTGAGCCAACAGACACAGTGACCTATACATAACTACCAAGGTACCACTGTCATTGAACTTTATGACTAGCTCCTCAATGGCCAGGCTAGCAGGAGATGAGGACAGTATAGCAAACAAATGTAATTTATGGAAACCCTAATTTTAGCCAATGGTTTCAACCACTCAGCTCTGACTATTTCTTACCCCAGCAAACAACCAGTGCAACAGAGCTGAACTTATGGTAAAATCTACAGGCAGTAATAGGAAAGCCAAAGTGAAAACAGATCTAACTATGTCAAGCTATAGAGTTAGCCTCTATGCCTTTAGCTGTTAACCATAACCTACTTAATAAACAGCAGACCAGATCCTGCCAGGCACAGGATATAAATGGATATGTAGAAAAATCAGCCCCCATCCCAATCGAGTGGTAAGCAGGATGATCAAGTGGCCACATCTCTAAAAGACAATATAATGGGCCAATGATCATGCCACTTAAGCTACTTCCTACTCCAACACTCTGACTCAGAATCTGGATCATTCTGTTTCAAGTACCAAAATAAAGTGGGGCAGTGGAGGAGGCGGGGGGATAGCCAGCGGGATGTGGGGTTAACTTACCTGTGCAGAACTCCTTGCTCACATTGTGGGGCACTGTGATCCGACGGTAGACAATGGGCTCTGACTCCAGGATGTTCTCATCGTGGCGGTACCGAGTAGGCCTCTCGTTTGGGATGCCCCGGGAACGGGTACCACTTCTCCTCTCATAGGTATCAATTTCCTCAAACACAGCTGCCTTGTCAAAAAGGGCCAGGTTCCCTTCAAAATCAAAATCTGTGTCTGGGATCTCCTCAATATCATCCCCAAAACACTCATCATCTTTATTCTTCATCTGGCCATTCTTTAAGCCACTTTTCTTTGGAGTTGCCTGATTTGGGTGCCTGCTACTAGATGACCCTGCAGAAAAAAACAGGGACTAAAGTCAGTATGCTCACAGAAAGTGCTCAGTGGGGAGCACAAATTACCACAAATCTCATGGAATAGTAGATTTCATAAAGTGCCCAAGTAACAGTGAATATGAAATAAGCAGTACTCCTGAAAATCTGAAGCTCTGCTCTTCATAAGGGAATTGGTAATGATCAAGGCTTTTTTGACAACTGACTATATCAAAAAAGTGGAGGGCAAGAACACAGCAGTCTCGCCACACAAGTCCAGGTGGTCTGATTCTGAACGTCCAGCCATTGATTAAGAGAGAAATAACCAGAGTAAAAGAAGGCCAAGTCCTCGTAACTTGAGGTTCAAAGAAAGATTTGTCCAAGTGGCTCTGAATTCCATGCTTACCAAGCAAGCCATTTTCTGATTTTTTAACTCAGTCTCAGGCTAGACCTCAGTAGGAAGGGAATCCCTGGGTTTACACAGATTCCAGATCTTGAGATGGATATACATCTGCCACTATAAGTTGATATATTTTGACTTACCGGCCTGTTTTTAGATCTTCTGGTTAATGTGACCTCTTTTCTTAAAATTTTATCACTCTGGGTTAGCAATTTCTGAACCATCAAATGATGACAAGGACCACACTGACATAATCCTGTAGAGGCCACATCAAGGTGCGTACCAACACCACAGCACTGAGGTCACTCTCTGTCTCTGAGACTCTCTGGCCACCACATGTCAGTCAACTACTCCTCCAGCAGCAAAGACCTCACAGAATTCTCCAAACCACGCCTTCCCAGAGAATCCTGAACTGAATTTATAGTTTGATCCCCATCTGACCACCCCGAAGGATGAACCAGGTGACTGGTATGCCAAATGGAACCTTTAACATAGTCTGAATAAATATAATGTACTTCCTTTTGTAAGACTGAGCGTCTCAATTTTTAAAACACTCAAGTAGAGGTTGGGATGATCATGAGCAAACCCCCTCATACAGATCACCCCTACTATACTGCTCTAACTTCTCACAGCAACTCCCTTCTGTTCAGTGGACCACGGGTCAGGAGACCTAGAACTTAGTTTCAGTTCTGTTATTAACATGTTATATAATCTTATATCTATCATCCAACTTCTCAATTTGCTTGTATGTAAAATGCTCACTGTGGTGCCCCTAACAGGGTTTCTAGTACACAGCAGTCCGTCAATAAATATTAAACGAATAACTCAACATCAGCAAGATTAATTACAATAATTATTCTGAAAGATGTATACTATACATATGTAACTCACGTTCTAAATCTTCCTCATGCCAAATATTGATATGGAAAAGGACTATGCTGGCAGTAAAGATGAGATTTAGGCCTCAGAGAAAAATCTAAGGCTGACCAAAATTATAAAAGGAAGGAAGAGTTGGCTGAGTCACTATAAAAAGCTGAGATTATGAATCACTGAGAAGCTTGTCAAAGTGTGGGTGAAGTTCTAGTTTCAATAATTTGACAAAAACATTTAATGAGAGCATTTTGTGAGCCACAGCTAAGTACCTGGAATACAGTACATAATCAAGACAAGTAACCCAAAAGGAAGGAGAGATATAATAATTAAAATACAATATAATGAGAAGTTTATATAAAGTGCTATAGAAACACGGATGAGAAAACAGAGCTGGATTAGGAATGGGAGAACAAGCATGAAAATACACGGTCAGGATAACACATTAGCAGTATACGCAGGCAAGGGAAGAAACAGAGAAAAAGTCCAGTTTGTGAGATTATCATTGTACTGCCTCAATATTAAGTCAATATTATTAAATCAATATTAGGAAACAGGTCTTTGGCCCAGTGGTCTCTCTCCAGTGGTTGTGTGCACACCCAGGAGGGCAAAGGATGATGTGGGGAAAAGATACTGAGTATTTTATTTACTTTTTCTAACCAAAAAGAGGAAGAATTTAAGCCTTATGAACTTAAGGCACAGATGGAAATCAGCACCCTTAAGAAGTTTCATACTACCCAATCACTGGCAGTATTTGAGCTACCTGAAGAATGAGTGATGTTCCATAACAACAAGTGGATTTACATTGAAATGTTTAAACTATTGTAAAATATACATTACCATTTAAACCATTTTGAGTGTACAGTTCAACAGTATTAAGTACATTCATGTTGTACAACTATATACATTTTTAACTGCTGAAGCATACAAAAATAAGTGGCTTTAAAAGATACCTTAAGAAAAAAACTATGCAATAAAGATAATGCCAATAATGCAATCATAAGTGAACAAAAGAATGGCAGAGATAACACTTCCTCTATTCCTCTTACAGGCCTTCTTTAACCAGAGTGTTTTTAAAAATTAACCAGACCTAAAAAGATAGCCTCCAAAATTAAAAAATAAACAAAGTTATTCCAAACATGAATCGATATGGATTACCACTTCACCCTAAGTCTATACTCTTTATCATAGCCCTGGGGCCAAATCCAGCCCAACCATCACCTGCTTCTGTAAATAATGTTTTATGGGTATATGGTCACATTCCTTTGTTTACATATTGTCTAAGGCTATAAAGACAAAGTTAAATGTTTGAGACAGAGACCTTATGGCCTATAAACCCTAAAATATTTAATATCTCACCCTTTACAGAAGAAGTTTGCTCACTCTGCTCTACATCATGCCTCTCAGAGGTATTTTCTACAGCTAAGACTGCCATTAAAATTAAAAAGAAAAAATATTTTTTTCTTGAAATTAACTGAACTTAACCAGAATTCTCTGACTCTGTTTTACTCAAGGTGTTAAGCCTGTCACTTGTCATTCAGATCTGCCAGCCAGCACCATGCCTACACCAGAAGCACACACACACACACACACACACACAAAACACCTCTGATGAATTAAAAATTCAAAACAACCACATCAAAAACCAAAAACCCCCAAACAAACAAAAAAAACTAAAGAGGTTATAAAAGAAAGGGCAACTTAAGACTAACTTATGAGAAAGAAAGGGAATCATCAAAAACTATGCCAAGCGTGTTGCGTGACTAAAAAGGACAGGAAGATGAAGTTGTCAACAACAATACAAGAGGGAGCATGAGGCAAGGACTTCAGAGGAAAGGAGTTCAGTCAAGTGCAGCATGAACTGACATTAAACTGTCCTGAACCTATCGCAATGACAGATGAAGACAAGCAATTAATCAATGGGAAAGAAGACAGAGGAAAAGAAACAAAACGGGAGATCATTTGTGGCTTGACCACAAACTACAAACATAACTCACAAACCCACAGTTCTTACTTTAGAAAGTATCAGGTATTTTCTCATGTTCCCGCTGAATACAGAACTTCCATTCATTCATTTGACAAAGATACACTAAGGATCAGCTATGCTCCAAATGCTTTTAAAAAAGCAGAGAGCAAAAAAATAATTTCCTTCTAAGAGGAAATACTGACATCACATATCAGCAAGAAAAAGATAAAGAGAATGTAAGGTAAATTAAAGGCAGGCTAACATGCTTAGTTGTCTCTTATTCTTCCCTTTCCTCATACTTAAAAAAAATACTGGGAAGTCCTAGGTGAATAAGCTATCTCAAAGTTTGGCTTACTCATCCCAAAGGGCCTGGCTCTGTATTAAACTGGCCTTTGGCCCCTGGGAGAGAAAAGCACTTCCCTTGGAAAAGATAAACAGTGCTTCCCAGATTTCTTTACCTTTCAATTACCAGGGCCAAGTGTGTGTTAAGACTAGAGGCTGGCCGCCTTCCTGTGCCATTTTGCTGCCAGCCTTTGGCACAGTGGTTCTTTGGCCATGAGAACTTATAACAAACCCATTGTTGTGTAACACTCAGTGCTACTTATTTATTGGAGCTTGTCACACACATATTGTACAGGGGAACTCTGTCCTGCACTTAGCACGCTAACGGGCACTTGAAGGTCAAATCACAAACGTTTTGGTGCCAGTCTCAATGGGGTTTATGAGGAGGTTCCTGAGAATATCTAGTACCTTCTTTTCAACTCCCAAATTCTAGACCCTAGTAATCAATCAACCTTGGGTTCCAGCAGCAGCACCAGGGTTTTCAAGTTTGCTGGATGTACGAAGCACATGCAAGGAGGTAATGAAGTCACATTAGGACCTCAGAAGGACCATGAAAACTTAGTAAAAAATAATCTTAGGACCTTAGACGGTGGGATCACTGTTATATTAAAGAGACCATATACGAGGACTCAAGAGGTTTCCCTCTGCTCCCTGGAACTGATGCTCCGTTCACCTACTTGACAAATACTCGAGTGTTAGTTCAGTGACCACGGTTATAGGAACTATTCTTTATAACCACCCTCTCAACTCCCAACCTAAAAGAAGAGATTAAAATCTGCCTGTGCTAAATCTCTCATCAATGTTGGATTAGGTAACCAGAACCAACAAATCCTTCAACAACTCATTACTAACTTTGAAAGACAATAAAAAGCCAGAATTTATGAGAATTTATATTCTTATAGCTTTAGCAATCTACTAGTCTCAACATCAATCTACACACACCAGAGAAAATATGATTTATAGCTCTCTAATGAAAAAAATACTTAATCTCCATTTCTCATCCATCAATGGAAAAAATCTACATTACAACTGTGATGGGAAGAAACCAATATACTTCCTTGGGATCCTTAAAATGCTACATAAATGCTAGATCAATCAATTCCAAGCAGACCTTTCTTCTTATTTTACAGGGTTCACTGATCAAATAAATAAATTTACTCTGCTTTCCATCACAAATCAATTCTGAGTCACATCCAATCACCAAACTCCCAGGCCATGGCCATCTTCCACACAAATCTGGATTCAAAAGAAATTTTTGGAAAGAGAACCCAACATTTTACTGTCCATGATCTCTTAACCTTATTTACATGCAGTAATAATCTAGGAAATGAGAATGGATCAAACAGCAAAAGCAAAAGAAGCATCAACCAACCAGAGTAATACTTCTGAGAGTGACCCTACTTTTTACTAGATCGGAGTGACTTGTTAAAGATCAAATAAATTACTTGTTTTGAAGTTAACTGTACTCTTTCAAAAGAGTTGCTATAAATGTTAGTATCGGGAAAAAAGAAACAAACTGATAGTTTCACCATATATCCAGCAATCATAAAAAGTCCTGTCCACATAAAACCCGCACACAAATATTTACAGCAGCTTTGTTCATAATCACCAAAAGCTAGAAGCAACCAAGATGTCCTTCAGAAGGTAAATGGATAAACAAACTGTGTTATACCCATACAATGGAATATTATTCATCAGTAAAAGGAAATGAGCTATCATGCCACAAAAAGACATGGATGAATCTTAAATAAATAATGTTAAGTGAAAGAAGCTACTCTGAAAAGGCTATATACTGTGTGATTTTAATTATGTGATTAGAAAAGGCAAAACTACAGAGGTAGATGGTAAAAAGATCAGTAGCTCTTTGGAGGGGGGTTACGGCAGGCAGTCAGGGAGGGAAAAAAGGACGGACTAAATAGGTGAAACATAGGGAATTCTGCTTAGTACTGTAAAGATATTAGATATAAGATATGTATTTGTTAAAACCCACAGAACTTTTTATAGAGTACAGAGTGAGACTTAATGTATGCAAAAGAGTGAGGAGTTTGGAGGATCCCCAGATGGGATGCAGAATGCAAGGAAACAACCTGTTATAAATACATGAAACAAATCAATGAAGGGAATGGGGGTATCCTTTAGGGTTAGTACTGTAATTCTGCTACATATACTGGAATTGAATGATTTAAGTCAGATGGCAGATAGTATGGGTTTCTCACAGCTGGAGGGAGAGGTTACAGATGAGGAGGAGCCTAGAATGATCCATGGATTAGACTTGGTCACATCATGAACTCATTTAGCTTAATCTAGTGGTGATGGTTTCCCTGGTGGCTCAGACGGTAAAGCGTCTGCCTCAATGCCGGAGACCCAGGTCCGATTCCTGGGTCGGGAAGATCCCCTGGAGAAGGAAATGGCAATCCACTACACTCTTGTCCAGAAAATCCCATGGACGGAGGAGCCTGATAGGCTACAGTCCATGGGGTCGCAAAGAGTCGGACACGATTGAGCGACTTTAGCTAGCTTAGCTGAGTAGTGATGGTTACATATAGAAGTATTTATAGATATATGTATCTATGCTGGTTAAGTATATACATATATATTTTCCTGCTCTGTCAGCTTTTGAAAGGGTGACACCCAGTAGCAAGGAGCACATCTAGTACCTAGACAGCAGTTTGTAATACCATTCTCCAATAAAAGGAGACAGGACTCCTTGGAGACATGGCTAAGTCTAGGGCTGGGGCAGGAAATACAGAAGATAAACCTGGAGCATCTTGCAGTGCTAGATAGTAAGGAAGGCCTGGGGGAGGGGGAACCCATCCACAATGATGGGAGCATGTCCAAGGGACACAGGAGCCAACTGCAAGAGCTCACAGTGGCCAAAGTTGAAACAATTTGATTACCAAAATAAAGCGGTATTGAATTATAAACCAAAGTATAAAATAAACACTTGTAAGTCCACGTTGTTGTAGTTCAGTTGCTAAGTCATGTCCAACTCTTAGCCACCCAAAGAACTGCAGCCAACCAGGCTCCTTCCGACCATGGGATTTCCCAGGCAAGAACACTAGAGTGGATTACAGTTTGTTTCTCCAGGGGACCTTCTCCACCCAGGGATCGAACCTACGTCTCCTGCACTGCAGGTCTATTCTTTACCACTTAGCCACTAGAGAAGCCCTCTAAGACCACACTGATAAAAATAAATAACGGAACAAATAAATGAGAAAGAAGAGACCTATCTCTAGTAGAGAAGGATTCCAAGTAACTTATGTAGCTACTCTGCATAACTCTCCACTCCCTAGGTGTGAGCTGCACATACTGACTCCAGAAGAGAAATCTGACACACACACAGCACCTCAATCAGGCAATCAACGTCAGCGTCAAAAGAAATACAATGTGGGACTTCCCTGGTGGTCCAGTGGTTAAGAATCCACCTGGCAATGAAGGGCACATCAGTTCTACCCCTGGTCCAGGAAGACCCCACAAGCCACGGGGAAGCTAAGCCCACGAGCAGCAACTATGAGCCCATGCGCTGCAACTACTGAAGCCTTCACGCCCAAGAGCCTGTGCTTCACAAGACAAGCCACCACAGTGAGAAGCCGGCGCAAAGAAACAAGAGAGTAGCCCCCATGCTCTGCAACCAGAGAAAGCCTACATGCAGCCACCAGACCAAGGGCAGCCAAGAAAAAAAGTCGTATCATGTTGACGGTACATTGATATGATGCAATGAAAACGACACTATCTCTGTGTGTCTTCCTCCCCAAAACACATAACCCGTCTAATCATGACCAAAAAACATCAAATACCAATTGAGGAATATGCTACAAAATATCTAACCAGTACTCATCAAAACTGTCTAGATCATCAAAAACAGTGGAAGTCTGAGAAACCGTAAGAGCCGAGAGAAGACATGACTACTAAATGTAACATGGCATGCTGGATGAAGCCTGTAACAAGGACAGTAGGTAAAAACTAAGGGAATCTGAAGAAAATATAGACTTTGGTTAATGTATCAAAACTGGTTCATTAAATGTAACAAATGTACCATAGTAATGTAAGATATTACTAATGGGAAAAATATATAGGAAAAAATAAGTTTCAAATTGCCAATGAAGATTATCTTCCTGCATGAGAGATTATAAACTGCTTGAACATTCAAACTTTTAACAAACAAGTCAATTTTTTGCTAAAGAAAAAAGGTGGTTTTTTTGTTTTGTTTTAAATAAAGAATAAAGAAACAGAGAGAAGGTTAAGTCTAAATGGAAAACATCATTTTCTATCCAAGCATTCGACAGTTTTTCAAAGGACAGAGAAGAATTAATAATTCAATTTCAGTCTCAGGTCAATTCAAATAGTTATTTAAGAAGCACTGAAGGAAAAGTGCCTTGAAATACCTTTTTTTTTTTAATTTTTTTTTCCCCAAAATTTCAATAGTTTATACTCATGGAAATCAGGCATCTTCAAAACTTTAAAAATGTTGGCTTCTGAAGGGCCACATAAATTTCTAGTGAATCTGTTATAATTCACTGCTATAACATTATTCCAGTAAATATGTTAAAGAGCATACCTGACTCTAGTGAATTAACTACGCTTCTGTAATAAGCAAATGGCACTCAACCATTTGTCAGTACCACACAGAACTGGGCATCAGCACACATCAGTGTATGCTCCCCTTGGTGGGCTGGCAGGGACAGTGAACACAGTAAATTTAAAACTGTCAGTCAATCAGAAACTGTAAGATCACAGAGATGTCTAGGCCCATCCCTTCCTCTCCTCTGAGGATGGGAGTTAAACCACAAGAACAAAACATATTCAAGAATTCCCTCGAACAGCCTGAATGCAGGTTTAACTTAGACATCGCTACTACCACCATTTACCAGATCAAAAACAACATCACTTTTGTCTATGCGAACTCGAGCCAGATCACTGACATTTTTTGAAGGAAAAGAAGTGTTGGGAGAGGGCAGGGAGCGGGTGTGAGTCTCAAACAGCTAATTTCCTTTCCCTTTAACATCTTGAGGAAATAGCACGGGAATAAAAGAACCATGCTATATTTTTGCAAAACCCTGCCAGGATCTTTTTTCATTAGGGTAATAAAGGACTTATTTAAAGAACAGCAGTGGATAAGCGGACATGAAACACCAAGTTAAGAAAACACATTAACTTAATCCAACTTACAAGAGTTGTGCCGACGACGGAAGCTTTTGGACTGACTCAAGGATTCCGTGTGCCTGTCCACGTAGCTCTTTGAGCACTGTTGCTGCTGGGGAGAGATGGCAACATCTTGGCTCTTCACATCTGTCCTCTTAGGGATGTTCTGAGGGACACTGCTCGAAGAGGCTGGCTTCTTGACCAACTTGCCTGTGCCATTTTGATTGATACCAACTTGGCAACCAACACCAGAGGAGCCTAATTCTGTCTGATGAAGGTCTCCAAAATGTTGGGTTTCTCCAGGGCCTGGTATCTCCAGAATTTTTAATTCTGTAATGTCACCTGCCCTGAAATACATAAAAGAGTCCAAGTCTCAAAACTATAACAGTGATAACAGTGATGAAACTGAAATCCACAGCAAAAGCCACACCTTTGGAGGGCTTCATTTCAATGAGTAGTCAAAGGCAAAACCTAAAAAAGATGGTGGCGTACTTAAAGACAAGACTTAGCCACCAACATTCAACAGACACAGCACTGACCTTTAAAAGAGACCTGTTGCTACTCATGTATATGGAATCTAGAAAGATGGCACTGATGAGCCTATTTGCAGAGACACAGACATTGAGAACAGGCATATGGACACGGCTGAGGCGGGGAGGGAGGAGAGGGTGGGGTGCGTGGAGAGAGTAACATGGAAACATACACCACCATATGTGAAACAGACAGCCAATGGGAATGTGCTGTATGACTCAGGGAACTCAAACCGGGGCTCTGTAAAACCTAGAGGGGTGGGATGGGGAGGGAAGTTGGTGGGAGGTTCAAATGGGAGGGGACATAGGTAAACCTATGGCTGATTTATGTTGACATTTGGTAGAAACCAATATAATACTATAAAGCAATTATCCTTCAATTAAAAATAAATAAAAATTTTAAAAAAGAAAAAATAAATTAAAAACTTAGAAAAGGAAAACAAAAGAGACCTATTGTTAAGGGAGTGGGAGACGGATGGACTGGCATTTCAGGTTAGTAGACACAAACTATTACATATGGATGGATGGACAACAAGGTCCTACTGTACAGCACAGGGAACTACAGTCAAAATCCTGGGATAAACCATCATAGAAAAGAACACAGAAAAGAATGTGTGTGTGTAACTGAGTCACTTTGCTGTACAGCAGAAATTAACACAACACTGCAAATCAACTATACTTCAATAAAGAATAGAGAGACCTATTGTTAATCATAAAACCATCATTAATATCTTAGATTTCTATAATGCTTAATGGCTTTTTTCATTCATTTACTTACCTGCTCACTCAAAAGGTATACACAGAGTACTTACTATGTATGTGGTAACCCCTGTAGCAGGAGTTGGGTATATAAAGATGAAAAGCAATATATGCTCACACAGAACTTGAAGTCTAGTCAGCAGAAAATTCAAGTAGGTAATCAAAAGTGTTGAACACTATGACAGAGGTGTGTACTGGGGACTAGAGCCCCCAAAGCAAAATACATGTTAGTCTGGTAGAGATGGATGAAGCACTTAAGCTGAGTCTGGTTGGGAAGGGAAAATAAGAGTTGGCCAAGCAGAGTATGGGAGGAGAGGGGCACCTTAAGCCAAGGCTCAGAGACTGAGGCCATGTGAGGAACTGCCAATGTTACTGTTGTTACTGTAAATGTTATAGTGTTACTAAAGAGACAAATGCTTGTAGAGGGCCATCAGGAGGTAAGGCTGTAGAGAAAGTTAGGGATCAGATCATAGTCACACTGGATTTTTCTGGTGGCTGTAGGAACAGCAAGGAAACTAGAGACAGGGGCACCTGTTAGGAGATGAGGCAGAAGTAAGAGGGGATGTATACAGCAAGTGACAATGCAAAGAGAGAAAGGACGATGGAACCAAAAAAACATTTGGAATCCAAAGAATTTGGTGACTAACTGAACATGAAGATCAAGAGAATGAAGAATTCTTTACGATTCCTAAGTTTCTAACCTGGGTGAAAGGTGTCATTAGGGCAATACCGAGTGGCAAATGCAAGGCGTGTGCAGAAAGGGGAGGAGTGTTTTTACTATGGGGGAGGCCTCAGAAAGTTAGAAAGTGATGAGAAGAGAGAGTATAAAGGCTCAAAGTGAAGACACAAAAGAAAGGGGCAGGGTCTCAAAGGATATAGAAAACGATAACACATAAAGCATGTGTGATAAGGTTAGCCCTGAACACAAAGGGTATATCTTCTGTGAAGACTTCAGAGGAGGTAAGCAATAAGGATGGATACACACCTACAGAAAAGGTTAGGTCTGGGTGTTGTTTAAGAAGTCGAGGAAGCTCTTTCCAGAAAGTCTTTTTTTAAAAAAACGTTAAGAAAGGAAGGTTTCTGTGAAACTTGTGAAAAGAGGGATGTGAAGACAACATCTAAGCTTGAGATCTGTTGGCAAACACTAAAGAAAAATACATTCCTAGAGCTAAGGACTTTAGCTACTAGCTAGAGTGTGTCTCTGGAGATAAATTATAATACAAATCTACAAAGAGAGATAGTTATGTTGGGGGACAGGGTGTGGGGGGGTGGGGAATCAATAAAGGCCTCACATATAAGAAAGAACAAATAATACAAAACTGAGAAAGGAAATCTGAAACCGTAGAAGAAAACAGAAAGATGATTCTAAATTTGACACATTTAAATATAATATTGCATGTCTGACAGAGATAAGAAAAATGTTTCACAAACCCTGAATCATCAGCTGAAAGCTAGTTACTACACAAAGTCTCTGCTGAAACAGCAGTAGAACTAGAAGATCTAAGGTTGTAAAATCTCTCCCCTGACAAAAGTAGTCCTATGCAAGAGAATACTGGCAATGAGACCTAGGTCAAGCTCCATAGACCACCAGACTGGATTTGAAGAGTCAGTTAGGACACTCACCTGAAAGTGACTTCTGGCACAAGGCACTTCACTCCATTGTGGAAAGGCCGGGTGAGAGAAATGGTCTGGCTGACCTGATCCACTGCTGACACTCTTCCCTGATAGACACCCAAGCTATCTCCACAGTTGATGGACACAATACTGCCCAGCCAATCTGTAGCCATGTTTCAGATGTGAGATTGCCGTGGAGAGAAGAAATCATGCAGTGTACCTTGAGAAACAGACAAATCTTCAGTAAAATTTAGAAAACATTATATCAGGTTATGTAATAGGTGCTGCTTAATAACACATATTCTATCACAACCTTAACTGAGGTAATAAAGCAGTAAAAATCAAGCTTTTTTTTTTCCCACTAGGAGTAAGCATACTGATGAATAAGCAATATTGTTATGTATATAGTTCTTTTAAGTACTTTCAACCATATGTACTAGCCATTTACCCAGACATCACTTAAATGATAATGAAAAATCCTGGACAAAATTTGTTTTTGAAAAGTTGACTGAAGACATTACAGAACACTAAACCTAACAACTACGGGACATACATTCATTTCCAGTTCACCAACATATGCTGGGCCTTAAACTAGTACCAATTCATTTCAAAGGACTGAAATCTGACAGAGTATACTTTTTGTCCAAAACCAGAATTAAATTTGAATTCGATAATAAGATTTTTCAAATCTCTCCAAATAACTGTAAATTAAGCAAAACACCTCTATACAACCAATGAGTCAAAGAAGAAATCAAAAGGACAGTTAGAAAATAGTCCAAAGTCAAGGAAAATGAAAATAGAACATACCAACATGTGTGGGATGTGCTTAAAAAAGTGTTTGAAAAGAAATTTATTGGGAGAGGGAGAAGGTGGGATGATTTGGGAGAATGGCATTGTAACATGTATAATAACATATAAGAAACAAATCGCCAGTCCAGGTTCGATGCAGGATACAGGATGCCTGGGGCTGGTGCACTGGGATGACCCAGAGGGATGGTACGGGGAGGGAGGTGGGAGGGGGGTTCAGGATGGGGAACACATGTACACCCGTGGCAGATTCATGTTGATGTATGGCAAAATCAATACAATATTGTAAAGTAATTAGCCACCAATTAAAATAAATAAATTTAAATTAAAAAAACCCAAAAATTAAAATATGCAGAAAAAAATTTATATATTTATATTTTCTAATATAAATGCTTATATCAGAAAGGAAGAAAGGTTTAAAACCAATGATTGAAGCTTCCATCTTAAGAAGCTAGGCAAAAAGGAGCAAATTAACCAAAGGTATTAGAAAGGAACCAAAGAGTAGAAATCAATGAAATAAGAAACAAGAAAGATACACAAAACCAAAAATCTGTTCTCTTGAAAATATCAATGAGGCTGATAAATCCCTACTAGACTAACCAAGAAAAAGACAGAGAACATATATTGTCAATATCAGGAATGAACAAACAGACATCACAGGCATTAAAAAGATAAATTTGACAACTCAGATGAAACAAAGAAATTCCTTGAAAAACAAATTACAAAAGTGATACAAGTGTAAAATAGACACAATCACTAACACAAAAAAGCTAGAAATAGACCCACACAAATATGCCTAACTGATTTTTGACAAAGTGGAAAAGTAATTCAAAGGAGGTAATGTAGCTTTTAACAACAAATGGTAACGGACAAAAACTACCAGAACTGATAAAACAAATTCAGCAAGGTGACAAGACACAATTAACATACAGAAACTGGCTGCATTCGCTACACTAACAGAGAAATGTCAGAAAGGGACGTAAACAGACAATCCTTTTTAAAAATCACATCAAAAGAGACTAAAGATAAAAACAGGAGTAAACCTCAGCAAGGAAGTGAAAGATGCTGAGAACTACAGAACACTAATAAAGGTAACTGAAGATGATTCAAAGAAATAGAAAGATACCCCATGCTCTTAGACTGAGAGAATTCATATTGTTAAAATGGCCATAATTATCCAAAACAATCTACAGATTTAACGTGATACCTATCAAGTTACTCATGACATTTTTCACAGAACTAGAACAAATAATCCTAAAATTTATATGGATCCATAAGAGACCCCAAATTGCCAAAGGAATCCTGAGGAATAAGAATAAAGGAAGAAGCATAACCTCCCAGACTTCAGATAATACGATGAAGCTACAGTAACCAAAACAGTGTGGTACCGGCACAAAAACAGACCTGTGGGCCAATGGGAAAAGGCAGCCCAGCAAAACCCACGCCTATACTCAGTTAGTCTTTGACAAGGGAGGCAAGAATATACAACAGGGAAAAACAATCTCTTTGGCAAGTGGTGTTGGAAAAGTTGGACAGCCGCATGTAAATCAATGAAGTTAGAACACACCCTCACATCGTACACAAAAATAAACTCGAAATGGCTTGAAGACTTAAACATAAGGCATGACACCATAAAACTTCTAGAAGAGAACACAGGCAAAACATCCTCTGACATAAATCATACATTCTTAGGTCAGTCTTCAAGGCAATAGAAATAAAAGCAAAAATAAACACATGGGACCTATCAAAGCTTTTGTACAGCAAAGGAAACCATAAACCAAACAAAAAGATGACATACAAACTGGGAGAAAATATTTGCAAATGATGTGACTGATAATAGCTTAATTTCCAAAATATACAGACAGTTCATACAACTCAATAACAAAAAACAAACAACCCAATCAAAAAATGGGCAGAAGACCCAAATAGACATTTATCCAAAGAAGAAAGAGAGATAACCAACAGGCACATGAAAAGATACTCAATATCACTAACTGAGACATGCAAATCAGAACTACAAGAAGTATCACTTCACATCAGTCAGAATGGTCATCTTCCAAAAATCCACAAACAATAAATCCTGGAGAGGGTATGGAGAGACAGTAACCCTCCTATACTGTTGGTGGGAATGCTCATTAGTACAGCCACTATGGAAAACAGTATGGAGGTTCCTTAAAAAACTAAAAATAGACCTACTCTATGACCCTGCAATCCCACTCCTGGGCATATAACTGGAGAAAAACATGATCTGAAAAGCAGCATGCACCCAAATAGTCACAGCACTGTTTACAATAGCCAAGAAATGGAAGCACCCTAAATGTCCATCAACAGAGGAATGGATAAAAAAGATGTGGTACAAAAATACAATATATTAATCAGCCATAAAAAAATAAAATAATGCAGTTTGCAGCAACAAGGATGGCCCTAGAAAGTGCCACACTGAGTGAAGTAAGTCATACAGAGAAGGAGAAATATCGTATGACAGCCCTTATATGTGGAATCTGAAAAGAAATGGTACAGATAAACGTACTTAAAAACAGAAACAGACTCACAGACTTTGAGAACGAGCTTATGATTGCCAAGGGCAAGGATGAGGGGAAGGGATAGTTAGGGAGTTTGAGATGGGCATGTACACTGCTATTTTAAAATGGATAACCAACAAGGACCTATTGTATAGCACATGGAACCCTGTACAAAGTTATGTGGCAGCCTGGATGGGAGGGGGGTTTGGGGAAGAATGGATACATGTATATGTGTGGCTGAGTCCCTTTGCTGTTCAACAGAGACATCACAACATTGTTTGTTAGTCCACTATACCCCAATACAAAATAAAAAGTTAAAAAAAAAAAAACCCAATTGAAAAATGGGCAGAAGATCTAAATAGACATTTCTTCAAAGAAGAAATAGAGATGGCCAACAGGCACATGGAAAGATGCTCAACATCACTAATTAGAGAACTGCAAATCAAAACTACACTGAGGTAACACCTCACATTAGTCAGAATGGCCATCATTTAAAAGTTAACAAAAAATTAAATGCTGGAGAGGATATGGAGAAAAGGGAACCCTCTTGCACTGTTAGTGGAAACATAAGTTAATACAGCCACTATACAGAACAGTATGGTGATTTCTTTAAAAACTAAGACTAAAACTACCATATGACTCAGCAATCCCACTATGGGTATATACTCTGAGAAAACCATAATTCATAAACACACACGTACCCCCATGTTCACTGCAGCACTATTTACAATAGCTAAGACATGGAAGCAACCTAGATCCATCAACAGATGAATGGATAAAGAAGTTGTGATACATATACACAATGGAATATTACTCAGCCATTAAAAGGAACAAATTTGAATCCGTTGAACTGAGGTAGACAAACCTAGAGCCTATTCTACAGAGTCAAGTAAGACAGAAAGAGAAAAACAAATATTTTATATTAATACATATCTATATGTAATCCTGAAAATGAAAGAGGAGAGTGAAAGAGTTGGCTTAAAGTTCAACATTCAGAAAACTAAGATCATGGCATCCGGTGCCATCACTTATGGCAAATAGATGGGAAAACTGTGGAAACAGTGGCTGACTTTATTTTTCTGGGTCCCAAAATCACTGCAGATGGTGACTGCAGCCATGAAATTAAAAGACGCTTACTCCTTGGAAGGAAAGTTATGACCAACCTAGACAGCATACTGAAAAGCAGAGACATTACTTGGTCCACAAAGGTCCGTCTAGTCAAGGCTGTGGTTTTTCCAGTGGTCATGTATGGATGTGAGGGTTGGACTCTAAAGAAAGCTGAGGGCCGAAGAATTGATGCTTTTGAATTGCGGTGTTGGAGAAGACTCTTGAGAGTCCCTTGGACTGCAAGGGGATCCAACCAGTCCATCCTAAAGGAGATCAGTCCTGGGTATTCACTGGAAGGACTGATGTTGAAGCTGAAACTCCAATACTCTGGCCACCTGATGTGAAGAGCTGACTCGTCTGAAAAGACCCTGATGCTGGGAAAGACTGAGGGCAGGAAGAGAAGGGGGTGACAGAGGATGAGAGGATTGGATGGCATCACCGTCTCAATGGATATGGGTTTGGGTGGACTCCGGGAGTTGGTGATGGACAGGGAGGTCTGGTGTGCTGCGGTTCATGGGGTCGCAAAGAGTCAGACATGACTGAGTGACTGAACTAAACTGATATGGAATCCAGAAAAAATAGTACTAATGAACCTACATGCAGGGCAGGAACAGAGACACAAACATGGAGAACAGACTTGTGGACACAGGAAGGGAAGGAGATGGTGGGAATTGAGAGAGCAGCAGTGAAACATTTACACTACCATATGTAAAATAGTGGAAACTTGCTGTGTAACACAGGGAGCTTATCCTGGTTCAGTTCAATTCAGTCGCTCAGTCGTGTCCGACTCTTTGCAACCCCATGGACTGCAGCACACCAGGCCTCCCTGTCCATCACCAACTCCCAGAGTTTATTCAAACTCATTTCCATTGAGTCAGTGATGCCATCCAGCCATCTCATCCTGTTGTCCCCTTGTCCTCCCATCTTCAGTCTTTGCCAGCATCAGGGTCTATTCCAATGAGTCAGTTCTTTGCATCAGGTGGCCACAGTATTGGAGCTTCAGCTTCAGCATCAGTCCTTCCGATGAATATTCAGAACTGACTTCCTTTAGGATGGACCAGTTGGATCTCCTTGTAGTCCAAGGGACCCTCAACAGTCTTCTCCAACACCACAGTTCAAAAGCATCAATTCTTCGGCACTCAGCTTTCTTTACAGTCCAACTCTCACATCCATACATGACTACTAGAAAAACCACAACTTTGACTAGATGGACCTTTGCTGGCAAAGTAATGTCTCTGCTTTTTAATATGTTGTCTAGGTTGGTCATAACTTTTCTTCCAAGGAGCAAGCGTCTTTCAATCTCATAGCTGCAGTCACCATCTGCAGTGATTTTGGAGTCCAAGAAAATAAAGTCTGTCACTGTTTCCCATTGCTTCCCCATCTATTTGCCATGAAGTGATGGGACCAGATGCCATGATCTTAAGTTTTCTGAATGTTGAGTTTTAAGCCAACTTTTTCACTCTCCTTTTTCACTTTTATCAAGAGTCTCTTTAGTTCTTCTTCGCTTTCTGCCATAAGGGTGGTGTCATCTGCATATCTGAGGTTATTGATATTTCTCCCAGCAATCTTGATTCCAGCTTTTGCTTCATCCAGTCTGGCATTTCGCATGATGTACTCTGCATATAAGTTAAATAAGCAGGCAATTGCAGCCTTGACATATTCCTCTCCCAATCTGGAACCAGTCTGTTGTTCCATGTCCAGTTCTAACTGTTGCTTCCTGATCTGCATATTTCCTAAGATTTCTCAGAAGGCAGCTCAGGTGGTCTGGTATTCCCATCTCTTTAAGAATTTTCCACAATTTATTGTGATCCACACAGTCAAAGGCTTTGGCATAGTCAATAAAGCAGAAGAAGTTTTTCTGGAACTCTCTTGGTTTTTTGATGATCCAACAGACATTGGTGATTTGATCTCTGGTTCCTCTTGCCTTTTCTAAATCCAGCTTGAACATCTGGAAGTTCACAGTTCACGTACTGTTGAAGCCTGGCTTGGAGAATTTTGAGCATTACTTTGCTAGCATGTGAGATGAGTGCAATCGTGCAGTAGTTTGAACATTCTTTGGTACCGCCTTTCTTTGGGATTGGAATGAAAACTGACCTTTCCCAGTCCTCTAGCCACTGCTGAGTTTTCCAAACCTGCTGGCATATTGAGTGCACTACTTCCACAGCATCATCTTTTAGGATGTGAAATAGCTCAACTGGAATTCCATCACCTCCACTAGCTTTGTTTGTAGTGATGCTTCCTAAGGCCCACTTGACTTCACATTCCAGGATGTCTGGCTCTAGGTGAGTGATCACACCATCGTGGTTATCTGGGTCATGAAGATCTTTTTTGTATAATTCTCCTGGGTATTCTTGCCACCTCTTCTGAATATCTTCTGCTTCTGTTAGGTCCATACAATTTCTGTCTTTATTGTGCCCATCTTTGCATGAAAAGTCCCTTGGTATCTCTAATTTTCTTGAAGAGATCTCTAGTCTTTCCCATTCTATTGTTTGTCTCTATTTCTTTGCTTTGATCACTGAGGAAGGCTTTTGTATCTCTCCTGCTATTCTTTGGAACGCTGTATTCAAATGGGTTTATGTTTCCTTTTCTCCTTTGCCTTTAGCTTCTCTTCTTTTCTCAGCTATTTATAAGACTTCCTCAGACAACCTTTTTTTGCCCTTTTGCATTTCTTTTTCTTGGGGATGGTCTTGATTACTGCCTCTTGCACAATGTCATGAATGTTAGGTCCATGAATCAAGGCACATTGGAAGTGGTCAAACAGGAGATGGCAAGAGCAAACATCAACATTTTAGGAAATCAGAGAACTAAAATGGACTGGAATGGGTGAATTTAACTCAGATGACCATTATATCTATTACTGTGGGCAAGAATCCCTTAGAAGAAATGGAACAGCCATCATAGAAACAAAAGAGTCCAAAATGCAGTACTTGGATGCAATCTCAGACAGACAGAATGATCTCTGTTCCTTTTCAAGGCTTAACCTGGTACTGTCACAACAGGCGGGGGGGTAGGGGTGGTGGGATGTTCAAGAGGGAGGAGACATTTTTGGAGTTTAACCTGGTATTCTGTCAAAAATTAGGTTTAGGGTGGGGGTGGGGGTGGGCAGGAGGTTCAAGAGGAGGGGATATATGTATAACAGATGATTTATGCTGTTGTACAGCAGAGACCAACACAACATTGTAAAGCAGTTATCCTCCAATTAAAAACAAATTTTTATAAAAGCACTTCCAATATTATCTCCTAGAAACAGTATTATCACTATTAGATTACTTATCACATTTTCTTTATTGATTGCTTTTTGTTCCTATCTGCACACTGCACACATCATCTCCCAATGTGAGATGATGTATGAGAAACTCCTTTAAGGACTCAATGTTATTACTAATGTGAATGACTAAATTTCTGATTATTTTGTTAAAATGTTATGGGTAATAACCAAATTATCCAAATTATCTTCGGGTATAAAATGCACATTTGTGCTCCATCTGTGTTTCTACTTTTTTACATTAAAATTTCAAAAGAAAAAAAAAGATGTTTAAATATATGTTTGTGTCGCATTACTCATATGCAGTTGAATGTTACTCAGCCATAAAAAGAATGGAATAATGACATTTGCAGCTACACGAATGGACCTAGAGATGATCATACTAAGCAAAATAAGTTAGAGAGACAAATACCTTGTGATATCACTTGAATGTGGAATCTAAAATATGCTACAAATGAACATATCTATGAAACAGAAATAAACTCACAGACACAGAGAACAGCCTTGTGGTTGCCAAGGAGGAGAGCAGGTGGGGCAGGGAGGAACTGGGAATTTAGGATGGGCAGATGCAAACTATTATATATAGCATAGATAAACAACTAGCTCCTACTGTACAGCAAAGGAACCATATTCAGTGCCCTGTGATGACCGTAACAGAGAGAAAGTGAAAAAGAATGTACATGTGACTGAATCACTTTGCTGTACAGCAAAAATCAACACAACACTATAAATCAACTCTAAAATTTTTTTAAGTTGAACAAATTATATAAATAAAAGAAATGAAAGGGCTGCAGTAAAACTGTCAGATAAAAGATTAAGGCAAAAACATTAAAAGAGTTAATTCATGCCTAAACAATGTATATTATTACTGAGGGTACAACTCACTAATAATATATATTGCTATAATTTTCCATTGAGGTAATTTGATTATGTCAAAACATAATATAGAACATAAAACAGGTATATAAAATTTTCAAGAATAAATTTTTAAAGTCAATAGAAGAGAATTAATACAATCTTCTGTAATGAATCAAGCAGCAAAACAAATATTTTTAAAAATAATACAGATACTGAGTTCAATAATCTTATCAGGCTTTGTATCTCCAGTGAAGGAATACACATACTGTATACCTGGCTTCAGTTGTTAGGACAAATGGTAATGGATATTCATCAGTAGAAAATCAACCCTGATCTAAGTTTCATAATTTATATACACATTTATTCAAAATGGGTCATAGACTTAAACGTAAAATGTCAAACTATAAAACTTTTAGGAAAAACGTAAGAGAAGCCTTCAAGATCTAGAGTGAGGCAATGAATTCTTCAACTGGACACCAAAAGCACAACCTATTAAGGAGAAACTGATCAGACTTCTTGAAAATTAAAAACTTTCATTCTGCAAAAGGATCCTTATTAGGAGGCTTTTTAAAAAAAGTTACAGGCTGGAAAAAAATATTTACAAATCACATATATGACAAAGACTCATGACCAGTATCTAGAATACACAAAGAACTCTTAAAACTCAGTGATGGAAAAAAAAAATCCAATCCATAGTGGGCAAAAGACACAAAACACATTTCAACAAAGAACTATACAGATGGCAAATAAGTACATGAAAAGATGTTCAACATCATTACATTAACCACTAGGGAAATGCAAGCTAAAACCACAATGATACACTACATGCCCGCTGCTGCTGCTGCTGCTAAGTCGCTTCAGTCGTGTCCGACTCTGTGCGACCCCAAAGACGGCAGCCCACCAGGCTCCCCCGTCCCTGGGATTCTCCAGGCAAGAACACTGGAGTGGGTTGCCATTTCCTTCTCCAATGCATGGAAGTGAAAAGTGAAAGTGAAGTCGCTCAGTTGTGTCCAACCCTTTGCAACCCCATGGACTGCAGACTACCAGGCTCCTCCGTCCATGGGATTCTCCAGGCAAGAATACTGCCCACTAGAACAGCTAAAATAAAAAACACTGACAACACCAAGTACAAGTAAGGATGTGGAGAAATTGAATAACTCATACATTCATACATACTCATACATTCATACACTGCTGATGGAACTACTAAATGGGGCAGCCATTTAAAAAAAAAAAAAAAAGCCTAAACACGCAGACATCTCTGGTGGTCCAGAGGTTAAGAATCTGCCTGCCAATGCAGGGGACACTGAGTTTGATGCCTGGTCCAGGAAAATTCCACATGCTGTGGGGCAACTAAGCTCATCTCCACAACTCCTAAGCCAGCACAGTACAACCACAGAAAGCCTGCACACAGCAACAAAGACCCACTGCAGCCAAAAATAAATAAATAGCCAAAACGGAGGCTATAAAAAAAAAACACCTAAACACGCAACTCACATGACCCAGCAG